>NW_008352648.1:312918-357500 GCF_000622305.1 Nannospalax galili
CACTGCTTTCCATAGGGGTTGAACAAGTTTGCAGTCCCACCAGCAGTGGATGAGTGTTCCCTTTTACCCACATCGTCTCCAGTCTGACTGGGGTAAGATAAAATCTTAAAGTGTTTTTAATTTGCAGTTCCCTAATTACTAGAGACATTGAACATCTTTTAGGATGCTTCTTAGCCATCTTTACTTCTTCTTTTGAGACTCTCTTCAGCTCCTTAGCCCATCTTTTAATTGGGTTACTTCCTGTCTTGATTCTCTGTTTTTTGAGTTCGTTATGTATTCTGGATGTTAAACCTGTGTCAGATGTGTCGCTGGTGAAGATTTTCTCCCATTCTGTGGGTTTTCTCTTCACTTCCCTGGTTGCCTCCTTTGATATACAGAAGCTTTCTAGTTTAATGAAAAACATCATACTATTTTTAAAATAAAATTTCATTTAATTTTCAGTGGCCACTAATAATAGTTGATAATTTGCAAACCTTATGGTTTGTAAAACATAGCTTGGAAAGCTGTTCCCTTGGACCTTGCTGCTCAAAGTGTGGTCGTGGACCAGCATTGGCATCACCTTACAGGATTTATTTATTATTTATTTGTGTGTGTGTGTGTGTGTGTGTGTGTGTGTGTGCAGGTGTTGGGGTCACACAACCCATGAGTGGAGGTCAGAAGACAGCTCCAGGGAGTTGGTTCTTGCCCCCCACCTACTGGGATATGGAGATCAAACATAAGTGATCAGGTCTCTCCTTTAGACAATACAGGTAACATTTTCAGGTGCATTGCTGGTTACAACTCATGGGTTAAACCTCCCCTACTTAAGGTCAAATGCAAGAGATACTTTATAAAACTATTCCTGGATATCATGGTGGTATTTTATAGCTTAAATCATATTATTGTCTTACCTCTTCCCAGTCACTCTCCCTATTTTAAAATCATAATCACTGTCTTGGTTTCTAACAGCACAAAATGCATGAAAAATAACATGCATTCTTTCTCAGACTTCCTTTTTGCAAAATTACATTTTTGAGATTTACCCCTGTTCTGAGTAGCTATGCATTTTCAGTTTTATTGCTATATAGTATTCCACCATATGAGCACATTTCATGATTTGTCAGTTCTGCCACAAATAGGCATTTAGTTTTCCAGTTTTTAACTATATAAATAATGCTGCTAGATAAGCATTGTCTACTTATTTATAGGTGTATCTAGAAGCTGAAACTGTTAAGCCATAGCATTGGTCAAATTTAGAAAATAAATTGTCTCAAGGTCATTGCACCGTACCTTTTTCCCAGTAAATGAGTCGCAGTTGCTCAAGAAGAATTAGAATTGTTCATCTTTTTTGTTTTAGCTGTTCTAAAAGGTGGCTTAGATATATGAATTGTGGTTTGCCTCTGTATTGCTTTGATTGCTAATGAAATGAATAGCCTTTTATTCTTCTTATGTGTGGGGTGGAGGCGGTAGGGAAGATGTGCCATGGTGCACATATGTGGATCGGGGGAATCAGTTCTCTCCTTCCACCGGTACTTGGTCTGCAGGAATCAAACACCACACACACATGCACACATGCATACACACACACACACACACACACACACACATGCCTGCACACACACCCCAGAGAATAACTTTGAGGAGTCGATTCTCTCCTTCTGTTGCCTGCGATGCCATCTCACCAGTCCCCAGAAAGCAAGTTTTAATAAACAAGATGGAGGGAAAGGCAGGGTCTGAGTGGCTCCCATGGAACTCCAGAGCTGTGCTCCCAAGTGAGTGGGCATTTACATATTTACAGGAAGAGAGAATGCTCACCTTAATAAGCTCTTCAGGGAATTATATAAAAAATACTATCAAATTTGACTATAAACACATAAAATATAAAACCAGATTGAAACTACTTGGCAGTTTTGCTCAGTTTCAAGTCTGAGTATTAGCATCTCTACTTGGCACATGATGCTTTATCAAAGGGGGAGTTACAGGAAGGAAGATAGATTTAAACTCATGTTGCTAGTAATACCTCCATGCTTTAAACTCTGGAAAGTGTCAAAGAACCTTTGAGCGATTATGGAATTTATATAGGCCACTTCTTCCTTTGTGGTAGTTTCATAGGAATTCATTGCTCAGTATACGTAACAGGTTTCTTCATAACAGGTTTCTTCGAACTCATTGGCAAGTAGGAAGGAAGGAAGGGAGGGAGGAAGGGTAAGAGCGAATTGATGTCTTCAAGCTTACTGCTGACATTGCAAAGTTAATATTGTCCACGAGATGGAGACAAAGCACTTCTTAGTGGAATAGTTCCATACAAAACCTGTTTTACGACTTTTCCGTCTGCAACAATGTAAACTTATATAATATACCAAACAGAGCAAAAATGTGGGAAGCTAGGTAAAATTATCTTCAGTATCATTTCTTATCGGCCAAAGTAGTTCTTGTTACTCATTGGGACAATTCCAGGAACTAATTTTTAAACTGATGTGGCTAAAAGTAAGTCTTACTCACTCAATTAACCTGAAACTGGTATCTAGAAATAATCATGAGGACAAAGGTAGGCTCTCTCGGTAATAAAACACAGAAATGTGTCCCTGGGGATCTATCAGACACCAGTCCCAAGAGTAAGCCAGAGATGGTGACGGTGTATTAGAGAAGATAAAGGAATTGAGTAAGAAGGTAAAACCAAATTCCATTAAATGTTAAATTCATTAGGATTTATTCCGGGCAGTCTTCATATTTAAAAGCTGCTACTCAGGTTGGCTAGCTCTCAGATGTTTGCCCCCAAATCTAATCCCTGTGCTGAATTTAGACTTATTCCCACATGCCTCCTGGGTACCACCACCTGGGTTTTGTGGTTATTTCTCATTCACTCTGCAAAAAGGAATTCATTAAAGTGTCTTTGCTTCTTATATTTTCCTTTTCCATTCTGGGCCTTTGGACAACCATGTACTGAATGCCCCCTCTGTCACTCACTGCTAGTGCTACAGATAGAAGAATGGACAAAATGAAGCCTGACTCTTCCATACTGTTTTCTGTCTACAGTAGACTGCTGCCAAACAAGCCTAACAATCCTACGTATTTCAGTCTATGATGCAGTCTTCCTTTCTAACTTGGCATAATATTTTTACATATATTTCAGGTGTCTCTCTGTGTGTGAGTATGTGAGTGCATCTTATGGTGCATGTGGAGGTCAGAGGACAACCTATGGGAGTTGAGTTGCTGCTTCCATTGTGTGGGTTTTGGGGCTCAAACTCTGGATATCAGGCTTGGCAGTAAGCTCCTTGAAGTGCTGAACCCTCTCACTGGCCCTCATTTGGCAGACTTTTTACCCACCTACTCATGCCAGAAAATGAGACCTCATTCTTTTCTTCCAAAGCTCTTGCCCTTCATATAACCATATTACCATATCATGCCTCTTTGCCATGCTGAATGACTCCCGTCTTTGTTTCCTTTCCTTTTTATCTCAGCCAAGATTATCACTATCTTTAAAATTATCACCATTTAAAAAATATCCAGGTTTTTAATTTAGTTCTTATTTTCTTCTTTCTCTTGAACTTTATGCCCCAGTAACACCATAGTTCCTTGAGCTGTGACATTTCATGTTGGCTCATGGTTTCTTGCTCCTGTGGACCCACCTCACTCTCTGTTCTTTCACTTCCGGCTCTCATGCTCTTCTGAAGCTTGCAGTGTTGCTGATGCTCCCCATCAAATTCAGCGTGATGCATTTATTTATTTATTTATTTACTTATTTATTTATTAGCTTTTTATTCGTTTCATATTTGCCTTTTTGAATGTGGGCATTTCAAGGAGGGGACCTTACTTTATGCCTGTCTATGTCCAGAGCTATTCTTGGTGAATGGAATTTGTAATAGACTTTATTGTTGAACATAAATGGAAGCGAAGATGTTGGCATTCCTGGAAAGAAAAATAGTTTGATTCCTAAAGCAAGGAAAAATTGATGATTTATATTTAGAGTATGAAATTGATCCCAAGTGTCAATAGCACATATGTTACAACTACCTAAGACAGACCCATGTTTTCATCAGTTCTAAATGGGCACATTACTTGATCCACTAAATTATCAATATGTGCAGAGAATTAGATGTAAGGTAACTCTGGTTGATTGTATCTCCTTCCAAAGGAAATCCCTCATTTACCCTAATGTGTGTTCAGAATTGTGGTACGATGGTTAGTTTTTGTCAACTTGAAACAAACTAGAGACATTTGGGAAGAGGGCACCTCAATAGAGGAATTTCCTCCATTACATTGGCCTATGACTATGTCTGTGAGGCATTTTCTTAACTGCTAATTGGGGTAGGAGGGCCCAACCATGTGACTGGTGCCTTCACTGGGCAGGTGGGTCTGGGCTGCAGAAGAAAAGTAACTGAGCAAGCCAGAGGAAGCAGGCCAGTAAGCAATGCTCCTCCATGATTTCTGCTTTAGTTCCTGCCTCCAGGTTCCTACCTTGAGTTCCTACCTTGAATTCCCTCAATGATAGAATAACCTGCAAGCCAAATAAACCCTTTCTTCCCCAAGTTGCTTTTGGTCATGTTTTATAACAGTGACAGAAACTAAACTAGGACATGTAGTGGCTATTAGATCCTGACTTAGTCTAGGATAGCTCACTGGTGGAAATGATTTATGAACTGGGATTTCAAGTTCAATCTAAAATTTAAGGCATATGGTTTCTTGGTAGTCATACAGAGAAAGAATAGATGCCACAGTAAATTCTAAGAGTGTTTATGGACTCAGCTATTTGTACATTTGAACGAGCACAGCTGCATCTGAGACATACCTATAATAATCATCTTTTCATTGTTTATCTGAAATAAAAATTTAACTGGATATTCAATCAGTCAGTGTTTTTATCTGGAAAATCTACACGAGATGGTGAAAAAGTATACCCCACTGCTGACTGATGTGTTATGAAGATCTTTGGAATAAATGTCAGAAAAACCATTCTTGCCACTGCCCTGCACCCTTTAGATACAAAATGAAAGCTCAATATGTAAAACAGATAAGAACTGTTACTCTGGGACTGAGAAGATGGCTCACTAGGTAAAGTACTTGCCTCAAAAGCACAAGGACTTGGGTTTGGATCCTCAGCACCCACATCAATTCTGGGTGGGGTGACAGCCTAGTACTCAGGAGGCAGAGGTAAGAGCCCAGAACAAGCTGACTGTTTAGACGAGGTGGATTGTCAAGCTCTGGGATCAAGTGAGAAACTCTAGAGGGCAATTAAGGAAGATACCTTATGTCAACTTCTGAACTCCACATGCTTGTGCACCCACACCTATCCACACACATGCCCACACATATGCAAACATATGTACACATGCACACACAGCAAAAAGAACTGACTGAGGCCAAACTATGAGTCACTCTCCATCCAAGGTTGAAGAGTGGAGTACTGCTTGGAAACCCCTAGGCTTAGAGATTTTTAGAATTCTTTCCTGAGACTGATTTTGAGTCCAAATGAATTAATTTCAGAGGCCGTAATCTGTTGTTAATCATAACTTGTCTTTCCTCCCTTAGAGCAGAAAAGCCTAAAGCTAAGGATTAAGAATATTCATGATATTTAGGAAGGACAAAATGGAAGTATTAACTATCTTCATTTATTCCCTCAACACACATTTTTTGAGTGCTTATTAGAGACAGGAGAGTATATTGTGCACATTAGAGGGGGAATGCTAAGAGAAAACTCTAGAAGGAGCTCTAAATTTTGTGAGATAAAATTTGTATAAAAGATAATTAAGTCTGTTGTCTATTTAGATTTATTTTGTATTAGGATGTTATTGCTTACAATTTAAAAAAATTGTGTGAATACTGGACCAACTCACAAGTTTTGTCCCTTTTCAACTGCTCACCTTGAAGCTTTGTTTTCTTTTGATTTATTTTCTAAAACTTATAAGCAGATTATTTCTTTGCTTAGTTTTGATGTGTGGATTTATGTAGTTGGTTTAAAATGTTTAGTTCATTCTTCTAAGAAAATGCCCTGTCTTTACTCAATTTTAGAATGATTAACTTAAAAAATATTTTTCTTAAAAAGCATTCTTTTTGGCTGGAGAAAAGATGAGTGGTTAAGAGTGCTTGCCGTGCAATCATGAGATCCAGAATTTGGATCCCAGCAACCACATAACAAGCCAGGCTTGGTCCCTTGTACACCTGTTACTCCAGCTCCAAGAGGGCAGAGACAGCAGGACTGCAGGACTTGGTGCTTCCAACCTAGACAAGAAAAAGAAAGGTGAAGAGTGATAGAGGAGGACACCTGGTCTCCTCTTTTGGTCTCTGTACATGCATAGGCATGAACACCCCCACATACATGTACATACACACTAAACAAACTTTTTTAAAAGGGCATGTTTTTTTAAAAAAAGAATTATTTTTATCAAGTATATGGATGTGTGTCTGCATGTGGGTATGTGCACATGAGTGCAGGTCAGAGGCCAGAGACATCAGATCACCTGAAGGTGGAGTTATAGATAGCTGTGCGCTTCCTGAAGTAGGTACTGGGAACTGAACTCAGGTCCTCTGTAAGAGAAGTACCAGCTTTTAACCACTGAGCCATCTTTCCAGCCCCTAAAAAGGCATTCTTGAGACCAAGGGTCTAACTGGTATGTGCCTGTAGGCCTCAAGCCCACTTTGGACATTATTCTTATTTCACCCATCTGAATTTGCCATTTCTTGCTCTGCAGGGTTTTCCTAATATTCTCTCTCTCTCCCTCTCTCTCTCTCTCTCTCTCTCTAGAATCTAACATATTCTAGACTGCCTCCAACTCTCTCTGTAGCTGAGGATGACCTCTCTCTCTCTCTCTCTCTCTCTCTGGTTTCCATGCCATTTGAGCTCTGGTTATTTCACAATCACCATTGCTATTTTTTTATCAAGATTTTCTTTTTTAAAATATTTTCTTTTAAAGAAATTTATTATCTTTATTTTATGCATATGAGTGTATTGCCAGCATGTATGTAAGTGCACCATGTCATGCAATGCCCACAGAGGTCAGAAGAAGGCGTGGGATCCCGTGGAACTGGAGTTTCAGACAGTTGTTAGCTGCCATGTGGATGCTGGGAATCAAACCCAGGTTCCAGTCAGTGCTCTTAACCACTGACCCATCTCTCCAGCCCCTCCATTAATATTTTTCAAAACTCAGCACACATAAAATAGTCTTTAGAATTTATTATATATTAGGTTACAAAACACACTTTAATACATTTATGATTAAAATATTACCAAGTATCTTTTCCTATCACAAAGATAGACCCCTGAGAGCTCTATAGCAGGAGGAAGGTGAAAAATGCACTAGTATATGTGAACACTAAGTAACATACTCCTGAACAGTCAATATGGTAAAGAATATTTTTTAAAAGTTCAAGAGAAAACTCAAGACACAGCATATCAAAACTTACGGGATTCACCAAAGTAGTTCTAAGAGGAAATTTATAGTAATAAATGCCTATATTAAAAACATTAAATAATCTAACTTTACAACTCAAGAGACTAGGAAAAGAAGAGCAAATGAAACACAAAGTAAACAAAAAGGATATAATAACCTGCACAAGATCAAGCCAGTTAATGTTCTAACATAGAGGGGGGAAGGGTTCATGAACCGCTACCCTTAGCTGAAATGCTATTGACAGTAGATAGTTTCTGGGGAAGGGAACCTCAGTTTTCTTGAAGGATGTGGCCCCTACTAGGCCAACATACTCCAGTGAATATTCCCACACTCATGAGTTTGTGAGTAAGACAAATTTGGCTCTGGGTTGTTAAAAGAGAAAGACAAAGTTGGGAGGGGGTGGAGTCAGGGGATGGGTCTGGGAGGAGTTAGGAGGGGAGGGGATGGAGTCTGGGGATTGGATCTGGGAGGAGTTAGGGAGGGGAGGGGGTGGAGTCGGGGATGGATCTGGGAGGAGTTAGGGAGGGGAAGAATAGGGGGTAAATATGATCAAATTACATTATATGTATATATGAAATTCTCAATAAAATATATTTTCCAAAGATTTATTTTAATTTTATGTCTATAAATGTTTGCCTGCATGTATGTATGTATACCACATGAGTGCCTGGTGTCTGAGGAGACCAGAAGAGGGCATCAGATCCCCTGGAACTGGAGTTATAGTTATGAGCTGCCACATGGGTGCTGAGAACTGAACCCAGGACCTCTGCAAAAGCAACACGTGCTCTTAACTGCTGAGTCTTCTCTCCAACCCCAAAATATAATTATTAAAAGGGTATAATAAAGATTAGAGAAGAAATAAATGAGAAAGAGACTAGGAAAATGTTAGAAAAGAAAAATTACAGACCATTGTGCTTGATGAACATAGAAACAAAAATCTTCAAAAAAATCTCCTGATTCTTAGAAAAACCATAGAAAGTAGAACGCCTCTCTCATGAATTCAGCCATAGAACCTAGAAATACCCTAAATTTCTTCTGCCTTTCTGTCATAAAGAAATTCTTTAAGCTACCTTATCTTAAAGTAGGTAAGACCCACACACTAGATTGTCTCATACCTGGAGGAAGGAATGATACATAGGTCAACAAGAAGAGGAATGGGTGGTATGGGCCAAATATAGTGTTTACATTATATAATTCCTGCTGTGCAAGTAAAACACAACTTTTTTCATAAAATATTTTTTCCCAAGTATCATATTATGGATACTGGTTTTGTTCATTGTGATTATTTTTTTCTCTTTTTTAGAATGTAGCAGTAATGATATTACTGAAACGAATGATTTCCTTTCTCTGAAATAGAATCATTGATACTTGAGTGATAGAATTTTAGTACTGTAAACAGGCTTTAGTCATCATGAAAGAATTAGAAAAAATGCTTAGAGTGGTCTAGTAAGTGCCTAAGTGAATTCTGCAGTAACTGGTATTCTGGTTTTGTCCTACTTAACTACACATTAATTCAAAACTTGTATTCCAAGTTTGACAGTCTTAGCGTGACCAGCAACTTTGTTTGCACTAAGAATTTATTTGGAATGCAAGAGGGGTTGAAAGAGGTTTCCGTAGTACACATGTAACTAATTTATTTGAACCATCTGCTGGTCATCTACCAGTTTCTTCAAGAGCCCCTTTCTTAAGTTCATCACAGATGATTGGTGAATGTTGAGTTTCATACTTTTCCTGCATGTCAGCTACATAAATAGTTTTGTACAATTAAAAATTCTAATTTGACATTTCGTGTTAAGCTACCGTCAAGTTCAGCTTCATTGTTTGTAATGTAAACCTAGCCCATCCAATCATGTGATCTGGAGAGTGTTCTTTGTTCAGTCAAGTTTTAATTTAGTATGAAGATCTAGAAAAAGAAGAGGAATGGGACTGTTAAGCTTCTTCATTTCATCCTGTTACATTAGAGCATATGCTTTTGTACAGTCACCTTTTTTACATTGGCTGTCCATTCTTCTTCAAACTGAAGCATAAAAAATATTAGTTTTCCTGGGTCATGGGGCCCTCATTTCTGAAGCCTCTTGTACCAAATAATACTTTCATTTAAAATGTATTGTGCTTTTCTGTTATTAACCTGTCTTCTACTGTCGGAGTTCCAGCTATGACCATTATAATGGGCATTGAACAGTATCACCTCTTTCTACTCCTACAGAGATATGAGCTAATTCTTGTTTCTCCTCTGGAATCTCTGAGTGCTGAGTTTGGAAAGCTGTAGACGGCTGCCGCAGCTAGAGAGCATGCAAGAGAAGGAAAGGGCCAGCTACGCTCCCTGTGCGTGCCACAGCGGACACACTTGGGTTCTGCTGTGGTCTTTGAGTAGGCAGCAAGGAGGAAAGCAGAGACTGTCTACTCACCTTACCATTGCTGGGCTGTTGGGAAAAGCTGAGCCCTCTCGCAGAAACTGCTGAGGAAGAACGAGAACTGTCTCTGGAGGACTATTCATGACTCCTACCTGGGTGGGAGAAAATGAGCAGAGACATGGTCAAGAATCTGGTGCATGACATCTTTAGCATTTCTGTGCATCCAGATGTTTGTTTGTTCTCTGCTATCTACAGACATGCGTAGTCAAGCGTGACCATCCCTAGAACTTTATAGATTGATAGAGGTGAGGTGGGGCAGGTAGAGAACTTAGATCTGCATGGTGACTGATAATAATGGTGATTCTTCCTATAGACATTTTAGACCTGAAGAGACAGAAAGGAAATTACTAGATTGGGCCCAGTTTTCTGGATTGATTTATATTAAGTTGTGTCATTATTGAGAACAATGAGTACTCATAAAAGCAACATTGAAATATTCATAAAATAAAGTAAGTTTCATGCTTGCATGTTGATTATTTATGTCTGTTTTAAGTCATATCTACTATTCTGTTTTTCAGGTGAGAAGTGAGTTTCAGAGGAAGGGGTGATTTATTCAAGGACTTCGTGTTACTGAGGCAGCACAGCTGGTCCTAGAACCTGTTTGCTCATTCACTCTACTAAGCTTTCTTTGGACAGTCACCAGGAACACAACTATTGCAAACTGAACTTAGATTATTGACTTTTAATGACAGAGAATGGATCTCATGCAAAATACAGAGGGGGAAAGGAAGTGTGTCTTAGAAGGCACACATTGTAGGATATAGGCTTGTAGTAGGTGATTTAGCAGCACATTCAAGTTAGGCTGTGGCCTCAATTGGATGCTGTACAAAGGAAGGCTTTCTATCAAAGGTGAGAGGCTAGGTGTTTCTGGAAGCAATCTGTGGGTCAAATATACTTTGGGGTAACTTCTGTTAACACCATCAGCTTGAATTATAATACACCCATGTTACCAGAACAACAGACAATTAAAGCAAAAATATAACTTGATACCACTATTTTCTCTCCTTTTGAGAAGGAGGGAGGCTACTTTGCTTTTGAAAAGTTTGACTCAAGTGAGTTAAGAATTAGATTTGACAACCTGATCTTTTTAATTTTTGTTTATGTGTATGAGTGGTTTGCCTGCAGGTATAAAATTACATTCTGTGCCCACAGAGGTCAGAAGAGGGCATCAGATCCCCTAGAACTGGAATTACAGAGGGTTGTTAGCTGCAATGTGGGTGTTGGGAATTGAAACTGGGCCCTCTGCAAGAGCTAGCAGTGCTCTTAATTGTTGAACCATCTCTCTAGCCCCAATATACTAATGTTAATATGTCATCACAGAAAGTTATCCCTAAACGAAGTGATCCCAGGTATGTATTCTCTATTTTGCTGAAAGGAATCTTTCCTGTTTTTCCCATTTGTGGACCTTACAACAGAAGAATCTGAAAATCCCTTCTGTTCATCTGATCATAACACGATGTAACCTGGGCAGAAAAGACACTGTTGAAATAAAGAGTTTGTACATATATGTTTACCACGATCATGCTTACAATTATAACTGACACTAAATTTTTCCACGTGCTAGGTGCTGTTCAAAGGAAGTGACACTTGGGAGTTTCCATTCCTGAAAGTGTAGGAATCCTGAAGGATGACAACAATGTACGTGTTAAGGATGGAATACCGTAGCGATCGGCAGGTTGTGGTTGACATCTGTTTCTACAGGTTGATCTCTGTTTTGCGCCTTTTTGTTCTATAACTGTGACAGTGCAGTCCACCTAATTTCTGCATACACCTGTTGGGAAAGGCTAAATTTTCTCATTTCCGTCTGAAGTTTTGATACTTTGCATTTATGAAGGAAATTTACAATAGGTAGATTAACAGAGAAAAGACAAATCTCATTACATGCCCAAACACAGGAATTATTCACATTTAGTAGAGATTCAAACCAAGGTTAAATAGCATTTGGGGTCTTGCAAAGAAATAGTGTCATGGGGCTGCTGCAGGGAAGATGGCAGCAAGCTACAGCAGGTTGATGAGAGTAAAGAAAGGGGAACAAGGAGCTGGAGATGTCTCAGAGGTTAAGACCACGGGCTGCCCTTGGAGAGGACCCAGGTTTGATTCCCAGCACCCACATGGAGACTAACAACCATCCATAACTCCAGTTCCAGGGGATCCAACATCCTCTTCTGACCTCAGCAGGCACTGCACAACAGGGATGCACCTACCTACATGCAAGCAATGCACTCATACACATTAAATAAAATATTAAAAAAGAAAGGAGAACAAAGTTGTCCTATTGTGCAAATAAATTCCCCTGGGTAAGGCTCTTCAGGTCAGCTGTGGTCACCTCTGTCTGAACCAGATGTCAGACTATGATCTCTTCTTCCTATGAAAAAAAATCTTTCCTAGGGAGATAAGAGAATTCCAGACTTAAAAGCCCTTGCCCTCATTCTCTGTTTACTAATAGAAATAGATGCAGAATCCGTTGTACAAAAAGGACAACTTTAGAGAATTCCAGTGTTTTCAGAAGTGATTTCTCTGAATAATCAACTTGAAATATGTCAAAGACACTTATCGGGGATGTTTTGATTTCTCACAAGCCACATTCTTCATTTGTGACAAAGAGCCAGAATTGTAGCTATTTTCTTCCTGGGGTTGGTTTAAAGGTGAAGGGAGATTGGACTTTCAAAATAGGGAACGCAGGTCCTAACACATCTGACTTGTGTGACTATTGGTTCATATCTTCCTCCCTGACCCGAAAGTGCCACTTTCCTACTAGGCAAGTGTGGGATTATAGGAACGTGGAACAGGATTTCAAACATAGTCCCCTTTATAATTCTTGATATAACACACATTATAAGGAATGGGACAAGTATTCTGCAAGAGGTCTGCCATTTGACCAAGCCATAAGATTAAAGGCACATTTTTTCCGCCTGAATGTCTAGAACTGTCTCTACAGGCTTGATTGCCACATAGTGGACACTAACTTATTAATTAATTAATGACACTTCTCAACAGCCCTAGTGAGAGTCATGTATAGCTTGGCACTGCTGGGAGCAAGCAGCTAAAATTGAGAAATTTCAAATTTTAGTTAATGGCTTTATACTTTTTCTTGTTTTCATGGATCTTGGTGGAAGTTAGATTGAAAACAAAGGCCCTGCTGAGGGCCTTAACTTTTTTCCCCTGATCCACTTTTCTAAAACGACAAGAGTGTAGCTGTTTACTTAAATCCAAATGTTTTGCTAGATTGACTGGCTTATCCTGGTGTATTAAGATTTTCCTGGATTTAACACTTAGAGTTCTGCATTGTGAGAAATCTCTATCTTAGCACAACTGGAATGTTTTTTTTTTTTTTTTTTTTTTTTTTTAAAAAAAAAAAAAAAAAAAAAAAAAAAGAGGACGATTTTTTATTGTACTGGAAAGGGCCAAGACACATTGCTGAGGGAGACAGAGCTTCAGTGAATCCTGGAGTTATAGGATGGATGCAGATCTAAGAAGAGTTAAGATAACAGAGGTGGATCTCTAGAGTTGCAAAGTGCAACTCTTCTATTACTGGGGAGACTCAGAAGGTGAAATAGTCATGTAGAGTCTTATTGGATAACCAGTCAAATATTCAAGAAAAAAGTCATAGAAATACACAAAATTGCCTTCCTATCCTAAATTTAAATGTAGATTAGTCACAGAAAGAGTTCCTTTGGGACAGGTGGTAAAGAAAATTCAGTGCTGTTACATCCAGGTCCCAGCTGTGCTAGGGCAGCAGGGTAGGCTGCTGTGAGACCAAAGGAAATATTGGGATGGTTTTTGAAATTTGCTAGCGGGGGCGACCTGGTCAGTAGCGTTTATCCTCTTCTTAGTGCTCTGTACAGATTATTAAAGAGAAAGGATAGTTATAGTTTAGACTGCAAGCATTGTCCATGGTGCTCTGTACAGGTTACTGCAGAGAAAAGGAAGTTATAGATTAGACCGTTAGCATTGTTCATAGTGCTCTGTACCAGTTATTTCTGGGAAAATGGTTAGACCGTTAGCATTGTCCATAGTGCTCTGTACCAGTAATTACAGGGAGAAGGGTGTTATGGGTTAGACTGTTAGCACTGTCCATAGTGCTCTGTATGGGTTACCACAGAGAAAGGAGTGATATAGGTTATACTGTAAGCATTGGCATCATTAACTTGCTTTTACCCTTGTATGGCCAACAGGCTAATGAACAGCTGACTTGAGAGCAGTTTCTTTTCCAGAGAACACTAGTTTGCCCAGCCCCCAGGGTCCTTCACCTAGCACCTACAAGATATTCTAGTCCTGGCTCACCTGTCCACATTCTTTGTTCCTTTAACTTGGCTGGAGCATTGGGACCTGAAAGGCTCATCTCTGGGACATGGTGTTTGATGTGTTCCTTTTCTTGAGGACCATACAGAGCTCTTGGGCCACAGTGCAGTGCTTGTCAAAATTACCTTTGGTATAGCTAAAATTATGCTTAGTTTATGCCCTTGGTATACCTTGGGTCTTTGTTTTTTAGAATGCTCCTGCAGTCTGTAGTAGGCTGCAGTCTATATTAGGCTGGAGTTTCATAAAGATAAGGATTATGTCTATTCATATTTGTACTTGTAGTGATGTAGTAAGTGCTCAATAAAAAATATTGGTTGGAGTTGAATTTTAGACTCCTCCTTCAAAAGGAGACACAGTTTGTCTTGTGGAACAGTGGTGGTTAATGCGAGCACTGCCTGTCTAAACCACTTCATGTTTCCATGGAAACACAACTAGCAGTTCATGTGGCCACCTCTACCTGTCACTGCCAGGTACCCAAAGAGAGCTAAAATCTCCTTTGCTGGTCTCCAGCTGGTCTTCTCCTGCAGTGGAGGAGCTCCTGCTGCAGGGAAAAGGACCCTCCATCGAAAGAACAGCAGGAGTCATCACTAAGAGGCTTTCTTTCTGGACAAATAAGGCGGAAAGGAATGGAACAGTTCTGTTCATCAAATAATACAACCCCTCAGGTGGCATGATTCAGAGGGAAGCCTCCTTGGACAGGAAGGCAAGAGAACAAATTCACTTTACTCTCCTAGGGGCCTTTTTGTTGAGTTCCATTGGTCGCTAACACCAATTATGCCGTCGCTGCTTAATAACACCTTTGAAAATAGGCATTGTTGACTTCGGAAAAACCCAGTCAGTTTCTTTATCTGCTGTTAATGGAAATGATCAACGCCAAAATGAAGACTGAAAGACAGGGATCTTTCATTATCCTGTGACTGCATCTAGGCTTGGGAGGGACCGCTGTACATATGTTACCTAAATTGTAAAACTGTGGAATGTTGCAGCTTAGGGAGATCTTCAAGATTGTGAAACCTAATTGGAATGATTGGGGAAGCTGTTGTGAAATGATCCAAACTAATTTGCTCAAGCATAGTCATTAGGTTCTTGTGGACAAATGTCACTAGTCCCTCAGGATCAGAGGCTACTGCGCTTTAGTATGCTTCCTGCTCACGTTGCATCATGGTGGAAGTTGAGTTTTAGACCAAATCCTGCCACACATACTGACGGTAGGCGGGGCCCCAAATGGTCAACTCTGCTGTCAGGTACTCTGGTCAAACCATGTAGAAAGTCCATAAAAAAAAAAAAATGTGGCAATATCCCGGAAGCTAGATTCATTAATCATTGTTTCTAAAATATTTATTTTATTTTCTAGTTTGTTATTCTCATAATTTTTATTATTGCTAAAACTGTACACATACTATATAGCGTATTTATTTTTCTCATTAGCAGAGCGTGTGTGTGTATGTGTGTGTGTGTTTGTGTGTGTGTGTGTGTGTGTGTGTGTGTGTGTGTGTCTGCCACGGTACACATATGGAGGTCAGGGGACAATTTCATGGAACTGGTTTTCTCCTTTCACCTTTTCATAGATTCTTGGGATCAAACTCAGGTCATGTGTTAGTCACTTTCCTGTTGCTGTGATAAAACACCATGACCAAAAGCAACTTATGAAAGAAAGGGTTTATTTTGGCTTATAATACCAGGGAGTCCTTATGGTAGGAAATGCATGGCATGGTGTCAGGAGCAGGAAGGAGAAAAAGTGAATAGGAAGGAGAGCAGAATAGAAACCCTCAAAACCCACCCCTAATGACGTACTTCCTCCTGCAAGGCTCCACCACCTACACATTCCATAACCTCCTAAATAGCACCACCAAATGGGGACCATATGTTAAAATACATGGGCCTATGGTGGACATTTCTCATTGAAGGCACAACAGGTCACTAGACTTAAATGGCAAATGCCTTTACTCATTGAGCTGCCTCACCAACTCCATATGGCATACTAAAAAGTATGTATACACTGTGAAATTACAGAATGAATCCAATTAACATATTCATTACCTCTCAGACCGTCAATTTTCAATCACAAGAATGCTTAAATATCAGATACAGCACACTGCTTTTAACTATAGTCACCATGTGGGAACCTGCATATTGAAATGATTCGTTTTCTGTAATAGAAAATTTGCATCCATTGACCAACATCTATCCAGTCAACTCTTTCTACTATAGTTCTTAGTAACTACATTGTACTTTCAAGCATACATATAACCCTCTAGTCTCATCAGCATTGTCACAAATAACAATATCTTTTATGACTGAATAGTTTCCATTATATATGTGTATATATGATGGAATCATATGTATATAGCAAATATATATCTATCACATTTTCTTTGTAGTTTTTTGTCTATTAATAGACCCTCAGGTTGACTCTATATCTTAACTTTTTGACTAACAAGGCAGTGAGTAATGGAGTGCAGGTATTGTTACTGGAGTCCTCGTCTATAGAAGGCCTGACCTCAGGGAATCCCAACAAATTAAGTCCAAACACTTGCCTCAGAAATCAAAGAGAAAAAGTAATGATGAAAGACAGGAAAGGAATTTAATCAATATAGCAGTATTAGAAAGACAACAGGGAGCAAGCACTTCAGCCCTAGCCTCACACTCCAAGATTATGTGTGGGAGGGAGGCAGAGAGCGTGTGTAGTCAAGCCGTTTCAGTCAAATGATGGTCTGGTTGATCATTGTCTCAGTTCTCTTCACATAGAATAATGGTGTCAAGGAAAATGCTGTCACAGTGGCATGGATGGCAATCTCCCTCTGTTTCATATGATGTTTATTTCAAAGGCTTGTGATCCTGGGGGGCAAGGAGCATCTTGTTCCCATGAAATGACTAATTCTGCTTGGAAGGGGCAGTCTCATCATAGGGGAGATCTGCTGGCAAGGCTCTGCTGCTCCTAGAAGGTTTAAGATAATGATGAAATACAGCCAGGGTTAGGAAGGGGAGGTTGTAAGAGCTGAGAGTTAGCAATCTGCTGGAAATATCTTATTCTAGTTTTGATGTCTTCAGTCTTTTTTTTTTAAGTTGCCAGTTATATATTTATAAAAAGATAATCTGTTTTTAAATAGATATGTACATACCTATATGAACAAACTTAAAATAATACAACCCTTGGATCACAAGGGTATCTCTGGGAACCCCCTATCTTTCCCCCTCACCCAAGGTTGGCACAGGGCATAAGTCTGTTGTTTTAAAACCAATTTTGGCCATTCTTGTAACAACCTTCCTGAAGTTAGGTGATTTACCCATAAGTGAAAATCAGAGGAAAAATTCAGTTTCCACTCTGAATTCTGTATCTCCAAAGCTAGGACTGCATGCTTTCTTGTTCTCCTTTAGCTAATATATCAGGATAAAGAGGGGGGACTTCCCTGAAATGGGTAAAGAAATAAGATGCACTAGGTTTAAAAGGGGATGTGTGTCATCTGCTCTGAGAGCAAATAAGATAAAGGCATACAGACCCCAGGGAAATACTCAGTTCCAACACCTCAGGAATAGTTGTCCAGCCTAGGTCCAGGCCCTAGGTTCTTTCCTCTAGCCACCCCCCATCTCTTTGGTATTTTCAGAAGACAAGATTTAGTTCCCGGGTGCTGGGGAGGAGGGAGAGTAGTTCAGGGGCTTCCTATGAGCACTGAGTGAACAATTTGAAATTTTCCCTTTTTAAAATACTTAAAACTAAACAAGTCAAACTCCATCCTGTGCTGTACACAGCCCCTTTGACTCCCTGACATTGATTTGAGGAAGAGCAGGATGTCAACATTGGAAGGGCCTTCTCACTTCTGCCACTTTGGTTTGACTTCTCCCTTGGGTACTGTACTGTTGGGCTTGGAGGTTTCAGTGGCCCCAGGGCCAGGGTGAGGAGCTGCAAAGAAGTTCCCATTGGACATTTGCCCTGGGGGTACTTGAAAGATCCAGCTCAAGAAATCCTGAAGGTAAGAAGGAGGGGTCTCTGGGGTTGGCTCTCTGCCGACCACTGGGGCTGGGTACCCGAGAACCAAAAGAGATGTGATAAGGAACTCTGTGGGTGTCTGGGGAGAGTCCCACACATTGGCATCCAGCCCACTCTGTGATGTCATAGACCTTTCCATCCATCAGAGCAAAGTAGGTGATTCTGAGGCCTAACATGCTTGACTCTGCCCAGAAGTCTCCTTCCTCAGCAGGATGTAGCCTATTACACTCAGCACAGTATCTGGCACTCTTAGGTTCCTGGTCCATTTCAAGTCTCCTATGCTTTCCTTAGCATCGGCCACACATCATAGTATTCATTGCCTCCTTGAGGTCATCTTGTAGCTTGGATGGAAACTCACTCACTGACCGGCTCAGCTCATTCTTTGCCATTCGTTTCATCTCATATTCCTTCCGCCTTTCAGGATTGCTGACAATGTCCCAAGCTGCCCGCAAAACCCTGAAGGCTTCCTCAGCCTGAGGATGATGATTTGTATCTGGATGAACCAGCACAGCTAGCTGCCTATAGGCCTTCTTTAATTCAATGTCTGATGCCGTAGCTTCAACCCCCAGCATATGAAAAGGGTTTAGTTCATCCTTAGGAACCCCAGCCATTGTCAAAAGTCAGACCACTTCCTGTTCTGGCTGGCAGTAGCGCCCACTAGTGACACGTGCATGGCCCTGCCTATTAGTCGTCTGCTTGACCCAAGACAGCTCCAGCCAACCCCGTTGAACTAATCTTACCAGCTGCTGCCACAGCCTGCTCTCTCTCAGCAAAGTCAAGCAATGTTGCAAGGCTGGAGAGTCCAGCCAAGAGAAGAGCCAGGTGGCCTTATCCTTCCAGCCTAACCGATCACCCAATCTTACCAGAAACCATCACCCCCTGCCCCATATAAAAGCCCTGTCTTAGAAATTGGAATATTACCTGGGCCCAGCCCCCCAATATTCCTGCCCAGGTGCCCATCCAAACTCAAAAAAGGTGCAGATCACTGCCTTTCAGCTGCCTACATGCATAAATGAGATGGCCACAAGTTTCTACATACTCTTCCACCAACACCAGCAGGTCGATCAGCCACCAGAAGCTTGCCTGTCCAAGCTCTACTCCCCACAATCCTAAGCCTCTGCATTTATCCACCTGACTTTGTTTTTGGCCCAGCCGATGGCGGCCAGGGAACCTAGGATCTCTGCATCCACTATCCCGAGTATCTTCCTTGGTCAGAAAGTGGTGCCTCTGCCTCTGGGATGGGGGCTTTTCCCCACTGGACACACATGAAAAGTCCTTGGGAAATTTAAGAGGTTCATCATTGTCATATTCCTCTTATAATTCTTCATCTTCCTCCAAGGCTGGAGATTCACAATGGTGGCAAAAGATGTTAGAAGAGCCATCTCCTTTCTCAGAGGAAGGCCCTTCAGGGATTCCAGGGCTTCCCTGGCAGTTACAAGCAGATGGAATGGAAAGAAAAGAAGGGTTCCCATCCTCCTGGTATTCAGTCTCATTCTGTCTTGAGAGCTCTTGGTCCACTCCTGATTCTTCTGAAGATGCCTCACTCTGATCCATGTGATCTCCTTCTCTAGGTGGTCCTGGGCCCCTTGGGGGACCATGGCTTGGATCTGACCAGTGGGCTGGGTTTGGGGGCTGGGTGTACTTAGGACCAGAGTGTTCTGTGAGGCAGCGGGTACCATTAGGTGCAGTCCTTGCAGAGTCCCTGGGTCCTGAGAATGAAAGTATTTCAGGGTTCACAGAGGGTTCTGATGTCCTGAGGGAGGCACCACCGCTATGATGGGCTCCACACAACCCTCTTTCTCCGGGGTGCTTCTGGGCCATGACCCCGGGGCTCCCTGAGGATTTTAGGTCACAGCCATCATGATAAGTTCTATGGCCGAACAGCGACAGCAACTCCTCCCCCTCAATCAGCTGCGCCAGGGGTCAGGGGGAGCTATGAGAGGAGATACCCCTGCTCCTCCTCCAGCTCATGCTCTCTGATGTCTTCAGTCTTATAGGGAGAAGATGGATGTCTTTTTTAATTTTTTAACTTCCCAGAACTTTAGAACTACAATTGGGTGTTTTATATTTTCTGTAGGGATAGGTGACTGTTCATTGGGGCTGGAGAAGAGGAATGGAAAGATGATGGAAAACATCTTGGTGCCTGGGAATGGGAAAGGTCAAGGCCTGAGTTCCCAGGACCCTGTGTGGAGTCAAGGCCACAGCTGGCCATGAAGAGAGGTAGGAAGTCCATTCCTGAGAATCAGTTTTCCCAAGACTAGAATCTGCAAATAACAGAAACTTCCCCTGTCCCCAGAATAAGCTCAAAATAGAGTCAAAATCACTGCTGTGTATAGCCTGAGACCTCAGGAGAGTGGGCTGTGGGAAATGCGGTCACTTAGAGAAGGCTGAAACTGCTGCCCAACATCAGGAAGTCCTCCATCCTTCAACCTGCTCCACTATTAGCCTACCATCAGAGGAATGCGGAGCCATGGCTCACAGCTAGGAACCACAGCTCCAGGTTCACAGGAGATAGCCACAGCTGCAGCTCATGGGAGGGGACCACAACGCTAGACTCACAGAAGAGGACCAAAACCTCTAGCTCACAGGAGGGTAGTTCCAGGCTCACCAGAGGGGTCATGATTTTAATACACTGGTTCCTATTATCCTGTCTCCATTGTTCTGTACACATGATTATGCTTGTGTTTAAGAACATTTTGACTTCTGTATAGCAAACAGAGGCAACAGTTACTTGCTGACTTTAGTTTGTTGCTAGAGGGATATCAGTATTGGAGAAAACCCTTTTAACTTTTGCACAAGGAGAGAGAGAGATTGTTTTCTTCATCATGGCCAAGAATCTGGTTGGCTTTTTGATGTATGCTGTTTTCACATTTCCTCCCATGGTCAGGGGGAAGAAGCTTCTTACTGGAGTCACCAGGACCCTAACAGGGACCTCAGGGAGTACATGGCCTGGTCTGAGGGGCAGGAAACGCTTCTCACCATCCTTGTCGTTGTTATCACCACCTACCACCTTGGGCCATTTACCCCACAGATCACTGCTGGCCATGCCTCACTGTTCCAAGAGCCATCACCACTGCCACTGTTGCTCAGGTATCATAGTCTGTCTGTCACCATCTTGGCTCTCTTTTTTTGTTGTTTTTTTGAGACAGGGTTCTTCTACAGCCCAGATGGCCTGGAACCTGTGATGTAGCTCACACTCACTGAGACTGATCTCACAGAGCTCTGCTTGCCTCTAACTCCTGAGTTCTGGGATTAAAGGCCTGCACCACCACATCTGGTGAACCAATTGTTTTTAAGATGGTTGTTTACCTTTTGCACTCACCAAGAGTCAAGTTGTAACTGTAACAAAATAGTCAAGGTGGAATATTCCATAATGAGAGATTTAGCTAATTCATAGTTCAGGAGGTTGAAAGTCCAAGAGTTGGTGGTCCCCTTAGTTTGGTCTCTGAAGATGGATATATCTTAAATTCTTAGCATGCCAATGCATGGAGCTAAGCAGGAATCTGGAGTTTAAAGCAAGGAAGGCAGATATAAAATGAAGGCAGAAATGCCAAGCTTTTATTCTGCTTTTAGTTACCCACTGGTGCTTATCTGTAAGCACAAGTGAAGCATCAGCTGGGCATGGTGGCACACACTTTTAAATCCCAGGACTCAGGAGGAAGAGGCTGGCAGATCTGTGAGATTGAGGCTACACCAGGCCAGGTTGGGCTACAGGAAGACTCTGTCTCAAAAAACAAACACACATACATACATACATACATATATACAAACAAACAAACAAAACTCCCATAAACAGCAACAAAAAAGCCAAGTGAAACAGCAGCTTCACCAAGACCAATCAGCTTCTCAATCCCTGTCACAGCTCTTTAACGACTGATGTTATTTCCTTTGGATATGTATCCAGTGGGTGACTTCTGGGTCACACTGTAGTTCCAGTGTGTGAGATTTTCAGTTCTCTGCATCCTTTTTTCCTAATAGCCATCTGACAGGCATGAGATGCCATATCACTGTGGTTTCTCTGTTGACCAGTGACACTAAGGATCTTTGAAAATAATTGCTAGCCATTTTCACGTTTTCTGTTGAGAAACATTTTATATGGTTCCTTGCCCATTTTTAAATTGGGTTTTTTTTTCTTGCTGATTGTTTGATTTCTCTGTGTATTTTGGCTGCTAATCCTTCATCAGATACATGGTTTCAAACTCTTCCTCCTGTTCTGCAGCTTGACTCTTCATGCTTATTTCCTTGTGTATAAGCTTTTTGGTTGGACATAATCTCATATTTATATTTTTGTTTCTTACATTTTTGAATCATATCTAAGAAAACATTGCCTAGACCAATGCTATGAAATTTTGCCTCTGTGTTCTCTTCTAGAAGTTTCACAGTTTCAGATCTTATATTTAAGCCGTTAATCCATTTTGAGTTGATTTGGTGTGATACAAGGATTTGTTTTCATTCTTCTGCATGGGGATACCAGTTGTCCCAACATCACTTATTAAACAGATCATCTTTAGTGTGTGTTCTTGGTGCCTTTATCAAACAATAATTTACTGTAAATGTTTGGCTTCAGCTAATGTTCAAGTTGGATACATGTCAAGAATCCCCTGAATCAGTATTTGCTCTATCTAGAGTAAATCCTGGGATATATTCCAAAGGATATAGACTCCTGCTCTTGATAGAATTTTTTAGCCTATTGTACATGAAGAGCCTTTACAGTGTCTTTATCTAGCATATATAGCTCAAGAGCCATTTATTTCACTAGTAGAAAAGCCACTGCTAACATCGTTTTTATCATAATTTTCTGGGGTTGATAGGGTTGAGATGTTGTAAGAATTGTCTTTGGAGCATGAATTTCCATCATAGTCTTTCAAACATAATATTCCACCTATAGAGCGTTCTTAGGGCAACAGATCACTGTAGGAGAGATTAGAACCATCAAGCTGTCAGTATAGAAGTATTTAATATAATTTCAGAATGCAGAATTGTGGGGCTTAGGATATTTAGTTTGTCTTAAGTATTAAGACATTTTAATTATTATTTATCTATTTATTCTCTCTCTCTCTTTCTCTCTCTGTATGTATGTGTATATGTCACATGTGCAGGAATCACTTCTCCCCTTCCACCATGTAGGTTCCAGGGGACTGAACCATCCTGCTTGGCTGCAAGTGCCTTCACCTGCTGAACCATCTCACTGGCTCAGGATTTTTTTTAAAGAATAAGATTTATGACTATAAATAGAGCATTCTGTCACTTCTTTCTTGTTTAGTGAATGGACTACGTACGGGGTTCAATGCAAGAATGTATACTAAATCTAGTGAGAAAGTAACAAAGGTGACAAGGATCTTTTTGTTTCCTTCTTTGATTTTTTTTGTATCTATGTGTTTGTGCAGTATATGTGTGTATTTGTGTGTACACATGCATGTGTGCGTGTGTCGTGTGTGTGTGTGTGTGCATGTGTGTGTGTGTGTGTGTGTGTGTAGGTAAGAGGTCAACCTTCGGTGTTACTCTTCAGAAGCCAACTACTTTTGCCTGCCTTCCTTTCCTTCCTTCCTTCCTTCCTTCCTTCCTTCCTTCCTTCCTTCTTCCCTTCCTTCCTCCCTTTTCTTTCAATGGGGACTCTCTCACTGGGACCTGGGGATCACTCATTAGCCTGGCTGGGTGGCCAGAAGGCCCACCTGCCTTAACCATCTCAGATCCAGGATTCCAAGCTCACACCTGCAGACCCAACTTTTCATGTGGGCTGGGGATGGAACTCAGATTCTCATACTTGTGCTGCCTCTACTTTAACGGCTGAACTATCTCCCCCCTCTGCCCCCCAGTTTTAGACAGGCTCTTGCTATGTATCCAGGCTGACTTCAAACTCATGAGCCTCTTGTGTCTGCCTCCCAAGTGCTGGAATTATTGGCATGTGTCACCACACTGAGTTAAAAATACTTCTAGTATGTAACAGAAATTTTATTTGCCACACTTTTGCCCTTTTCAAATCAGTCCTCATGGTCAGAAGTTGCTTCCAGAAGGTTTTATCCTCACTCAGCTCCTGAACTCATATTTCCTCCCTGCCTCTCAGTCCACGCTTTCCACCATGTTTCCCCTATGTAGCAAAGGACTGGTGGGAGTAAGCCAAATGCACCCGTCACCCGCACTCAGGGCAAGGAAGGGAGCTGTTCTCTTCTTGTCACATAACTTACTCAGACCCCAGGGTTGTAAGTGAAAATATCTTTAGGTATAAACTATTCACTTCTGACTTTTTATTTCTCTTAGCCAGTTCCCTCATACTATATATTATCCCATTACAATTAAAAATATTTTTGTTTTAGAGTTTCTCTAACAGTAAAGTACATGCTGGTAGAATTATTACAAATTTTCATCACTGATGGAATTGCTTTTTTTCCACTCATGCTTAGAAACGATTGCAATAAAATGTATTCTTAACTCTACCTCTGCAAAGCTGAAACACAGAAAATGATCAATAGAGCAGCAGGGGACCCATGACTGTGTAAATATTCTCCTAAGAGAAAGTTGGCTTTGGCCCATCTCTCAGCAGGAGTCAGCTTATTTAACCTGGCAATTAGTGGGCTATAGGAGTAAAAGCTGAGCATCCTCGGACTCGTTCCACTTTCTCATTACTCTGTTAAGGAAGTGCGCGCAGAGAAAGGTAATGGTTTTTCTAAACTAAGTTGGTTAGACGCAGCGCCAGGATGAGAACCTATCTTTCATGGTTTCTGTTTGCTAGGGCAGAAATTATTTATTTTGACCAGGATATAAGAACTCAGGAACAGAATTGTGTCTGTGTATATACACAGAATTGAGCTCTAGGTAAGTGGTAAATTTTAGATGAAAAGAAATAAAGAGTGCATCTTCATGTGCCAGAATGTAATTTCAAGTACATCACCTAGGCTATTAGTTAAGCCGCACAATAGCAGCTGGGAATGTGAGTGAGATTGAAACTTCACTTGGTTCTCTGAGAAGAAGCTTGGCATTGTTGAGAAACACAGGAAGAAGGGGAGGCTTATTTTAAAGATGAGGGGGTATCAGAAAGCTTTACCCTGGGCAGACTTAAACAGATGTGAAAGAAATACTCTTGAGACTGAGGGATCACTAAAAAGGATTTATTGAAGTGTTACAGATGCTAGCTAGGAAATGGGACCAGCTCCCGTGACAAGTTTCTACAGCTTCTAATGGCCAGGCTAAGGTAGCAGTTGGACAAATGTCTGCTGGATCCCAAGCTCAGCACAGTTCTTATAATGAAAATTTGAGAAGAAAAAGCATTGTTACTTTCATTGAGCCAACATAAACTATAAATAAGGTGGACAGAATACCACTAACAGGGATAGATTTGGGAAGGAGGACAGTTCACAAAGAGGGATAATTGCTGCTTTTCGTTGTGAGCAGGCTGCACTGGCCTCTAGATGGTCATGATGGGATTTGAGTTAAGGTTTTAACATACATTCGGGAAGGTGAAATAGTTGTTAATGGACTAAAGCACCCCATCTCTCCTTATCCCTAAACAAGGAAGACTTTATTCAAGACTCTTTCAGCCAGAGTACAGAGTTTACAATAAGGAAGAGAGATTGAAGTCAACTCCACTGAAACAAAGGCAAGAGGACTTTGAATACTAGGGTGAGCTGGGGGACAAGCCTTGGAGGTTTTGAGAAGGGAGGTTCGTCTGTGTGGTTAGGCTATCTGTTTTCTAAAATGTTTTATTTATTATTTTTATGTGGATGCATGTATTGCCTGCCTGCATATTTGTAATTGTACCTGTGTCATGCAATGCCCACAAAGGTCAGAAGAGGATGTTGTATTTCCCTGGAACTGGAGTTATAGGTGGTTATTAGCCACCAGGTAGGTGCTGGGATTTGAACCTGTGTCCTCTGCTAGAGTAGCCAGTGCTCTTAACCACTGAGCCATCTCTCCAACTTCTAGACTATCTAAGTTTGCTTATCTGAGTGAAGTTTCTGTCTTTCCACAGCAACTGGGAGATCATTTTTAATTAATTAATTTATTTTTATTTTATGTGTAGGAGTGTTTTGCATGAATGTAAGTGCATTCATGCATGGAATGCCTGTGGAGGCCAGGAGAAGGTGTTGGATCTAGTGGAACTGGAATTACAGATGATTGTTAGCTGCCATGTGGGTGCTGGAAACTGAACCTGGGTCCTCTGAAAGAATAGCCAGTGCTTTTAACCACTGAACCATCTCTCTAATCCCTACATTTTTAAAAAAGACTTTTTAAAAAATGTGTATGAGTGTTTTGCCTGCATGTATGTAAGTGCACCACATATGTACAGTGTTCATGATGGCAAGAAGATGGCATCAGATTCCCCTGGAACTGGAGTTATAGTGGTTGTTAGCTACCATGTTGGTTCTCTTAACTGCTAAGCCATCTCTCCAACCCTGGAAGATCGTTTTTGATAATTACATTTCAGAGAGATGGCTTCCAAGTTCTGTAGTTGAGTAGAGAAAGGATTTACAGCAAGTTGTTTAAAGTAAATCCTCTATGAAAAGGTAGGCCAGGGTCATAGAGTAGGAAAGAAGTCTGTCTAAACTTTACTCTGACTGGGAAGGTGGTGGGGACGTTAAAGCTAGCTTGGCCTGGGGATCGAGGCCTGGAAACAGGTAGGGGCAGGTGTATTAAATGAGATAATCTGGGTTATGCTGGGACAAGTCCCTGTTCAAATGTTCCCCACCACATAGAAGCCACTGATACCTGCTGTCCCACTGATAGTGGTTTTTTATTTTCTGAAATATTTTTGCCATTCTAGTTCAGTCCACCTATAAAATGTAAGCAGTGAATTACCCTAAGGTGAGATGGAGGAAAAGCCCCACAAAACTGGCCACATCAGAGAAATTAGGGAATTGTTTGAAGAGGATAAGAAAAGACAGTTTTCAAATAGAGTATGTGTGTGTGTGTGTGTGTGTGTGTGTGTGCGTGCGCGTGCGTGCGTGCGTGTGTGTGTGTGTGTGTGCGGTTTAGGTACATGTGTATTCGAGGGGTGCACACATGCCTGTATGCATGCATGTGGAGGCCAGAGGAGGATATCAGATGCCTTGCTCTACCTTTCTCAACCTTATTTTTTGAGACAGGGTTCCCTCAATGAACTGAAGGTCACAGTTTCCAGTAAGCTGACTGGGCAGCGAGCTCCCAAGAGTCCCCTGTCTCTGCCTTCCCAATGCTGCTGTTAAAACATAAGTAGTCATGTTCAGCGTTTATGTGGGTGCTGGGGAACTTAAATTAGGTCCCCTTGCTTTCACAGCAAATGCTCTTACCCACTGAGCCATCTCCCCAGCACCTCAAATATTTCTGAAATACTATCTTACTGAAAATTTACATTTAGCTTAGAAATAATCAGAAAATTCCATAGTTCCCTACCTCCATGCATATCCAGTATATACTGTCTGTCTCCTAGAGGGAGCTCCCTTGTATTTACCTTTCTACCCTCAGGCTTTGCATCATGCCCAACACCTAGCAATGGAGTCAATAGCTGCCTAGAAACTATCTCAACTTTCCTATGTCTATTGTTGAACACATTAAGGAGTCTTAGTCTTGCCACATATTGAGTACAAGAAGACCATGGCTTGACTTTTCTGAGACTTGGAACTGTATGTGATCCTTTGAAGGGTAGCTGTACTGCTCAGTGCTAGGGATCACTGTGACCATGGAGGTGCTGTGCACTTAGAGAAAAATGCTATCAGTGCCTTTTGAAGTTGTTCATGGTCAAGAATGAAGCACTTCTTTCCATTTTCAAAAGCTGTTGTCTTTTTCCTCCTCTTTGGCTAGAAGGTTATGTTTCCTGCAAATCAGGAATGTGTGGCGGGGAGGCCTGTGCTGCCCAGCTCTTTTGATTCCTAGGTGAGTGTTCTTACTGAACTCTAGGGGAACTGTAAAAAATGTTTCAGGGGCTGGATTAGGCAGGATTTAAAGAAAGGTAACTGCTCACATTTGTCTCTAAAGCATCTTATTTCTCTATCCAGCAAGCACTGCTCAGACATTCCCTACTCTGTGACATTTTCCCTACTTCCTCAGGAAGCCTCAGAAGGTTAAACAGTGTAGTTTCCTTCCTGTGGTTCTCTTTGGTGCACTGATCATTCTCTAAATAGGACTGTCTCGCTGTTGTTAAGCAATCCTCTGTGTTGGGCTTCTTTGAATACGTGATTTCATTTAGTCATCTCCATCAGGTTCCGAGGTGAAGGTAAGGATGTTGCCTCTGGAAGGTCAGTTTTCCTGAAGTCATCTGCTTTGGAAGCTGTGGTGTTAGGCCTCAAATCCATGTAATTCTAACTCTAGGTGACCAGCTGTGATGTCTCTGCTATGCACACAGATACTCTTAGCCTTCTGTGCCATTCTGCACCGTAACTGAGTGTTTGCATTCAACATAAGCTCTAATCTCTGTAGTCAGAGATTGGATCCAATATCTGTCTCTCTTGGGGTGAGCCTGCACCTGACCCACACAGGAGGCTGTCAGTGAATGCAAAATTTGCTGCTAATTCATAATTCAGTCATATTAATAAGCAAATGCCCCAGGGAAGAATTGAGCTTCAGGGGGCCTGCTAGTCTTCATTTAGTGTGGAATGACTTCTACCTTGCTAAATCCAATTGTCAGTGCTTAGATGTCATCTTATTTGGCCCATGTGCATTTTAAACAGTTGATGGCTCCTTTTTCTTATTACCATGCTGTCCTGGTTATTCACCTGTCTCTGTGTCACTTTGTCAGTTTGCTGGCTCCTCCTCTTCTCCTCTGTCCCATTGCCAAAGTGCCGTTGGCGCCATCCTTGGCTTTTGGTTGATTGCTTGCTCATTCGGGTCTCTCAGCTTGCCTTGTCCCTTTAAATATCGTCTATATACAAGCAATTGCAGCACTTAGTGCTTCCACCCCGATAGCCTTCTTGAATCTTTCCGTGCATGTCTCCTTTCTTATGTACATCTCCTCTCAGACATGCTGTGGCCAAGCTGAACTTTGGGTTCCACCTTCTTTTCCAAGTACTGTAAGAAAAAAACAACAAAACCCATTCTTGCGTGGACGTCCCATTCCCGCTGGCTTCCTCGACTGCACTCTTCCCCACTCTCATCCATTGCATTAGCGAATGCTGACGCCTCTGCTCTGGGAATGGATCCAGAATCCGGCCACTTCCCAGCACCTCCGCGGTGCCAGGCTGCTATTTCCTCAGGTCTGGAGCAGCAGGCAACAGCCTCCTAACACTATTGTTTGTGCTGCTCCCCTTGGTGCCTTAAACTTTCCTGATCACAGAGGCACAGATGCCCTTTTAGAACATGTTCGATCAAGTTATCCTTCTGCTCAAAATCCAGTTACGCTAAAAGTAAAAGCCAAAGGGCTCCCAATGGCCCACTACCAAGGGGACCTCCCTCTTTTGCCCCCTGGCCTGTGTAGCCTCATCTACTCTTCTCTCGATACTGCTCCATAGTCACACTGGCTTTTGCTACTTCTCCCATGTCAGGCATTTCCTGGCCAGGGGTCTTTTCCCTGGCAGTGCCCCTTGCCCCTCTTCACACCCAAAATGCATGCCCAGACCAATTCCTTATCTTCTTTATTTCTCTAATAGAGTGTCGTTTTCCCAATAAGACTTTCTTGGACAAGCTACTTAATATTACAAAGTGTCCTTTCACCTCACCCTTAATCTCCTTTACTTCCTTTTCTTTCCTTATAGAACATATAAAGTTTGTTTTTGAGACAGGAACTCCTTGGAGCCTCAGCTGATCTGCAGCTCACTGTGTAGACCAGGCTGGCCTCTATTTAACACTGATCTGCCTGCCTCTGCCTCCCGAGTGCTGGGATTAAAGGCGTGCCACCATACCTAGCATTGCACTCAAATTGTTTTTTAAAATATTTTATTTATTATTTTTATTTTGTTGCATATGAGTGTGTTGCCTGCATGTATCTGCATGGGTGTATTACCTGTGCCGTGCAATGCCTGTGAAGGTCAGAAGAGAGTATCAGATCCTCTGGAACTGAGTTAAGGCAGCTGCCAGCTGCCTTGTGGGTGCTGGGAATTGAACTCCTAACTGTTGAGTCATCTCTCCAGTCCCTTCAAAGTTTTTTTTTTTTTTAAGGATTTCTTATTTTTATATATTTATTATTGAATTTTTGTGATTTTCATACAATATAGTTTAATATTTAGATTCGCTCCCCTCTCTGCACCTCCCACTTTAATGACCCCCCCCCTCTCTCTCTCTCTCTCTCTCTATATATATATATATGGCTTACAGAGTCTGATTTGCATCCCCAAATGTCCTCCAGTGTGGGACCATCCACTGGGTCAGGCAGAAAGATTATAAGAGTCAGAGAGGATGGATGACCACAAGGAAACAGAGTTTTCCAGACAGCTGGTCATTTGTTCACAGGAACTCACAGCAATGGTGATAGTGTGCACAAGTCCTATGCAAGCTCAAATCAGACAAAATTCCAGCATAGACCTGGGGAAGTGGGTAAGAAATCCCAACCCCAACCTAAGGACATTTTGGCAATTGATGACTGCTGGGAGGAAAGACAGTGTTTTGTACTCAAAGGTTTTATGAATAATTTGCTATACTTATTGTTTGCCTTCCCCTCCCCCATCATCACAGTTTCCTAGGATCAAATATCTTGATTGATAGATCTTAAGGGCCCAATACATGGATATCTCATTGATGCATCTCAAGGGTCCAATACATAGTGACTAGTTACTAAATGCTAATTGAATGAATGGATGCAAAGCCTGAAAATACTTTGAAAGTGAACATTCTCTTTGGGTTTGGGAGGGTCTGGGAGGGGAAAGGATACAATTATTTTGGAACCTAGGCCACCCTAAGGCTCTAGGTGTAGTGTGGAGTAATATTATGTACTGAAATGTTTTCCTCAAAGTCACATGTTGAAGCCCTAGCTCCCAGGGTTGTCGCATATGGAGATGGAGCATTTAAAGAGGTCATTAAGGTTAATTCCATGAGGATGGAACCCTAATCCAAAAGGACTGTACCTTTGAAAGCCAGAGATAGTGTGTTCACAGAGGAAAGCCTCTGTGAACACAGTGAGAAGGCAGCCATCTGCAAGCTAAGGAATGAGGCCTCAGGAGAGACCAAACCTGCCAGCTTCTTTGCCTCAGTCTTTCAGCCCCAAAACTCTGAGAAAGAAATGTTTGTTGTTTGAGCCACCAGGTCTGTGGTGGAGATCAACACAGATCTGATACAAGAGTTCTTGTTCTGATCTTGGCCAATGCTAGCAGGGGCAGAGACATGGGTCAGAGAAATGGGTTTGGAAACTTGTTACTCAGGGAGTGTGAATTTAGGTTTTTGCCTAGGTGTGTGTTCTTGCAATTCTACAAGTTTAAACACTTTGAACATTTGGCAACTTGCTTCAAAATGTCTTCCTTCCACATCCCATGTCAAGTGCAATGGTGACCTGAGGTGTGGGGATGAGTGCTGTGTGGCCTGCTTGTGCTTTCCTCTATTGATTGATTGATTGATTCATTGATTCATTGATTCATTCATTCGTTTATGTAGTATGTATCTGCTATGACTCAGGCTCTAATGTAGTAGTGTATCCAGTGTATTCCTTGCTACAAATAGGCTTATATTCTGGTGGCAGAGAACTACATAGGCACATAATTACATCACAATGAGAGAAGTTTAAAGACAGAGTTGTTTCAGATGAGGTGGGGCTAGCAGAGAAGCCTCTATGTAAGGCTGACTCTTAAAGTTTTTTTTTTATTTTTTAAAATTTTATGTGTATGTATGTAAGCGTACCTGTGCATATGCCCACAGAGTCCAGAAGAGGGCACGGATCCCCTGGAACTGGAGCTATGAATGGTCGTTAGCCACCATGTGGGTGCTGGGAACCAAACCCCAGTCCTCTACAAAAGCAGCCAGTGCTCCTAACCTCTGAGCCATCTCTCTAGCCCCAAGACTGACTCTTGAGTACTCATTAGTAAATAATGAAGAATTAATAAAGGCCACTTAGCCCAGGTCCAAATTAAGCCAACATTGATTCATGTATTTAAAGAGTTTGAAGTTTGCATAGAATCCCTTAAGGTTTCTACAAAGCAGTGCACAGAGCCTTACTCCAAAGGAAACACCATTCCTAAGTGGATATATTTTCAGGCTAAAATTGTCAGAATTCTGAAACCCTTTCTACTAAACTAAGGCTAATATCATTTAAAAAAATTTTTCTTGCTGAAATTTGGGTTGTGAGTACTCTGTTGCACCTCAGATCTGCTATCTGTTGTGCCTGAATTTCTATGGGAACAATGTTTAACCTTTGGGTTAAATAGTTCTTAAATTGCATGGTGAGGAGGACAGTGTCACATTGACACACTATTACCTTTGTCCCCCCAGTGACATTTTGTGTTTTATAAAACCACTAAAGTGCAGCTTAATGGGAACGGTTGTCAGCATAGGATGTATAAGGATATTTTGTCACAGATGCAGAATTGGCTTAGAGACAGAAAAGAAAATGAATAGAAATGCACATTTGTTAGGAAAGAAAAGGGTAAACACTGTTGGGCCCTCGGGGATTTGCCTGCGCCAATCTTATTTAATACCTTGTAAATGATTCAGGGAAGGGATTGCCCAGTGAAATCTCCCACATCTGCAGCTAATACTGAGCTATTATGGAGTCAGAGAAGGTAAATTGATGAGTACCAACTGCAGGAAAAATTTAGGAGCTGTGCTAATGGGTTGAAAAGTGGTAGGTGAGTCTTTAAGTGCAGACATATACAATGCATCACATAGAGAAAAATTAGAAATAGTTTGAAAAGATGACTCTAAAGTATGAAAAAGGAAAATAACCCTAGAGTGACAGAAAATTTGTAGCTGTAGATGTTGGTAGGTATCTGTTGTCCCAGATCAGAGGTGCTGGTAGCAAATGATGCCAACAGGAAGCTCTGCTGATGGCGATCAATGAAGGAATCTTTGGTCTTCTTGGTCTAGATGACAGTTTTTTTCCTTTATAAATACATGCTATGCGTTATCAGTCTCTGTTAATTGTTCAACATGCTTTAATTTGGAATGCTGAACTTTGTCTGAGCCTGTGTTTCCAGAAAGTAGCAGCAATAGAACATTCCTCTTACTGCTTTATGTTCTGTGAAGTGGCTCACCGCAAAAGAACACCATGCCTTCACATGACTCAGAAGATGCAAGGATGATTCCTTTGCTTACCCAGCTTATAGAAACCCAGCCCCCTTCCATTTCTTTTACTAAATGAACATTCTCCCATTATTATAGCCTAAATAAAAGCGTCTTTATTATTTGCTGCATTTTGTCTTTCAAAACTTCAAGTAACCAATTATAATAAACTATTTTTGTGATAACTGTACACTGGGCTTTTTCTTACTAGGCACTGTGCTAGGCTCAAGGCTAAGCAAGCTGACTTAGTTTTCTCCTGAAATCCCCACTCAGAGCCTAGTAGGAACATTAGATTGTAACCGCTCTGATGTCTGGGATCTTTTGGTTTCCAGTGTCAGTGATGACAACTTTTTAACCTTCAAGTTCTGTCATCACTAAGTGGTGATAACAGTTATCTACAAGCAGCAGCTGGGTATAGTGGTACACGCCTTTCATCCTAGCACTCCAGAGGCAGAGGCAGGTGCATCTCTATGAGTTCAAGGCCAGTCTGGTCTACACAGTCAGTTCCAGAGCAGTCAAAGTTACATAGTGATAGCCTGTTTCAAAAAAAATAAAAAATAAAATAACAAAAAGAGGGGAGCTCTATTATTACATCTCTTTTGCAGGCCAAGGAAGTTGGTATTTTTCTGGACCTTGACAACTTCCAGGATTCTGGGCCTAGATATCAGGATTGCTAGTCTTGAGGAGCAGCTAATGTTAAAGCCTAGACTCTCTCTTTTATTTTTAAAATTTATTTTTAAATTTAAATTCCCCCCCCTCCTCCCCCCCTCTTCCTCCTCCTCCTCCTCCTCCTCCTCCTCCTCCTCTTTTTATTCTGTGTGTGCTGTGTGTGGTGGTAGTGGTTTGAATGAGAACTGTCTCCCATAGGCTCATGTGTATTTGAATACTAAGTTCCCAGTTGGTAGTGCTGGTTGGGGAGGCCGTGGAACTTTTAAGATGTGGAGCCCTGCCGAAAGAGATATGTCACAGAGAGGGGTTTTAAGTTTACAGTCTTATTTCACTTTGAGTTCACTCTCTGCTTCCTATATGTTTTGATACGTGATATCTCGGCTTCCTGCTCTGGCCACCAAGCCTCCCCTGCCATTAGGGACTCTGACCCTCTGGAACCATAAACCAAAAATAAATTCTTTCTTCTCTACGTTGTTTCTGGCCATGGTATTATATCACAGCAACAGAAAAGTAATGCAGTCTCTCTCTCTCTCTCTCTCTCTCTCTGTGTGTGTGTGTGTTTAGGCCAAAGGACAACTTTGGGGGCTTGGTTTTCTCCTATATTTACATGACGTGGTGGTTTGAATGATAAGTGCTCCCCATATGCTCAAATATTTGAACATTTTGGTGACACTGTTTGGGAGAGGTCATGGGCCCTTTAGGAGGTACAGCATTGCTAGAAGACTGTCACTGGGGGTGGGCTTTCAGAGTTCATAGTCTTGCCCCACTTCCAGTTTTCTCTCTCTGCTTCATGTTTGCAACTGAAGATGCGATTTCTCAGCTTCTGCTCTAGCCACATGCTGCTGTGTCTCCTCAGCCATTATGAACTCACCTTCTGGAATTGTAAGCCAAAATAAACTTTGTTCCTTAAATTCCTTTTGGTCATGGCATTTTATCACAACAGCAGAAAAGTAACTAACACAGAATTTGGTATCAAAGAGTGAACTGTTGCAGCAAAGAACCTGATCATGTTGTTTTTTGGAGGGATGAAGAAAACTTTGGACTAGAAAAGTGGTTGAGTGCTGTAAGCAGAGCTTAATGGGCCTATTTTAGTAGGATTCTGGAAGACAGTAGTGCTGAGTAATGCAGACTCATGAGGTTTCAGAGGGGATCAAAATTAGCAACAAAATTAGCAAGGTCATTTGTATGATATTTTGGGAAAGAATCTGCCTACCTTTTGTTCTGTCCTAAGAACTTCATTGAAGCTAAATTTAAAAAGTAATGGACTAATTTATTTGGTGGAGGAAATTTCAAAACTGCATAATGTTGAATCTGCGGCATAGTTATTATTGCTATCTTTTAGACAGGTCTACAATGAAAAAGTGCAAGTTGTGCAGAAAGAAATGCAAGGTGTACAGTTTGGAGGGAAAAGTAGCATTAGGAAGCTTAATCTTGCAGCCAAGGCATGTGCTAGAAGAGAGATTGTAATTGTTGAGGAGATACCTCCTGGTCTGCACTGGAATAATGGGAAGGATGCCCTCAGGGGAAGACCCCAGCCAGATAAGTTTCCAACTTGTGAAAGGGAAAGGCCTAAGGAGTTTTATGTTCCTAGAAACATCAATGTACAAAGTTGCTTCAAATGATTCAGGGGAAGAAGTGTTCCCCCCAAGCTGGCAGTGGAGCTTGGCAGTGTTATCCACATGGTATTGATTTTAAAGGTATGAAAGATGCAAGAGTGAGGTGATCCTAGATTATTCCTCTGCAGTTTCAGAGAGCCCCTGGAGCCAGGCAGGCAATGTGTGCCAGTTCTGGAGTTGCTATGAGAAGGCTCTACGGGACTCCGAGGCCCTAGGAGGCCATTGTATGGAGCTGTGAAAGTGAAGCCTGTATTGCAGTGAAGGCTCCAAGATGTTGGCAAGGCCAGAGCTGTGAGACATCTGCCAAGGAGAGCCACATACAGGGAGTGGAACCAACCCAAAAGGGAACTGTATGTTGCAGACTGCAAAGCTTGGAGGGGTTGAGCCATCTAAGCCCTTTGAAACTAAAGCTCCATACATGGAGTTACAGGATGTGGTATTTTCCCTACTGATTTTTAGTCTTGCTTTGGTTCTGTATTTCTTCATTATGTTCCCATTCCTCCCTTTTGGAATGTCTATTATGTGGTATTGTATGTTGGAAGTATATAATTTTCTTTCTGATTTTATAAAGGGTTATAATGTAAGAGATTGACTTAAGTCTCAAAAGAGGCTTCGGACTTTTGAAGTGTTTAGACTGTTAAAAACTATGGGGACTTTTAAAGTTGACTAAACATATTTTACATTGTGATATGGCTATGAACCTATGGGGCCAGGGTGTAGAGTGTAGTGGTTTGAATGTGAAGTGTTCCACATAGGCTCAAGTATTTGAACACATTGTCCCCAGTTGTTGGTACTGTTTGGGAGGTTATTAACTCTTTAGGAGATGTAGCCTTACTAGAGATAGTGTGCCACGGGGGGTTGGCTTTGAGATTTCACAGCCTTACTCCACTTCCAGTTTGCTCTTTCTGTTGTGTGTTTGTGATAGAAGATGTGCTCTCTCACCCTTTTTGTCCGGCTGCCATGCCTGCTGCTTGTTACCGTGCCTCCCCACTACGTTGGGCTCTTATCACTCTAGAATAGTAAGCCAAGATAAATGTTCTGCAAGTTGCTTTTGGTCATGGTATTTTATCACAGCATCAGAAAAGTACACATGAGTTCCAGAGACTGAACTCAGGTTCTTAGCTGTTCTCAGAAAGTGTGTCTAGTCTACCCACTGAGCCATCTTACTGGCCCCAGGATTCACCAATTCTTGACAGAAACTGGCACTAAAGCTTCTAACCCCTGGTATTGGAGCTCCTCTATCCTTGACAGACGCTAGTGTTAGCTTCTCAGCATGGGGTGTCTGAGACTTGGGGTGCTTCACGCCTGTCAGCTCTCTGAACTCTTCTAGTAACAATTCAGTTGCTTCTCATCACTGTTGCTAAGGTTACTGCTGCTGCCAAGGCAGGTGCTGTTGCGACTGTGACTATCTCCTCTGCCACCACTCTTGCCACTGCTATTGCTGCTGCCATCACTGCTGCCTTCTTCTTTTTACAAGTCACCATTTTGGCCTGCTCTACTAACGATGAAGAAAAAAAATCCAGGCAAGCAGGAAAAACACCCAAGAGAAGGCTTTTATTGGGTAACACCAGTGGGCAAACACAGGAGGCTGTCTCTTGTCCATTTCACGAAGTGTGCTAAATAGCCTGCAGAATACCCAGGAAAGGGGTGCTTGTAGCAATTACAACAGATCTTCACCCAAAGGGATTATGTTCATACCAATCATGGCATTGTCTCTTTTGCAGCAGTTATGACAGTCGTTCTGCTGGGCCACCAAGAGAAGTGCTTTCCCTTTGGCACGGGCAGAAATAGTGTCATTCAGATCGCACCGAGACTTATGATGGAAAAAGGTTTGATGCAAGCTGTTTGAAATAGGCATGTTTGGGGCCTTCAGGAGCTGGAGTTGTGCTTTAGCAGCAGTGATTGCTGTGTAGCTTTCTCAGAGCGTCAATGGAGTGTTTAAAGCAGGCAGTCCCAGCATGAGCAAAGTCTACTTGGCTGATACTCCTGCACTCAAGTCAGCCAGTACACTAATGAGGATGTAACACCTATCAGTTAGGGGGTCAAATCACCACATACCTTGATATCTTAGTTATATAAAAAAATAAATATCAGAAGCCCTTCAGTAAGGATTTATCATTAACATTAATCATGATTTTAAACAATATTTAGCAGCATTTTAACAATGGTTAACCTTTTCCCAGTGCCCCGAGGAGAGGTAGTTCCCCAATCTGTTTCAAGATGATTAGATAAACAGAATATTGTGGATTGAGCATTGAAATAGATGAGGTGAATTGTTAATTGTAAAGCAGGAAAATGTTCAACCCAGTATAGGAAATGCAATATTTACATTCTTATTAAAAGCTTCTTTAACTTATATTTCAAAATATTGAAATTGCTTTTGTTGAGGAGCAGTGAGACTAATCAGAGAGATATGTGGGTAGAGACCTGGCCATGCTGCTGACCTTCTTCCCAGGGCACTCCTTGGATGCCTAGACAACAGCCATGAATGCTCCTTTTATTTCTTCATGCTACAGAAGGCCTCAGTATGGAGCTCAGCCCACCAAGTCTCAATCTGCCGTGGTCCCCAGACCCAAGCTTGAAAATGGAAAAGAGGAACAAAGTGTATTTTCTTTTGTGAACTGATCTGGATTTTCAATGCTGGCACAGAGTTCCAGGAACTTGGTGACAGTCCATTTAGCAAACAAAAATGAATCAAGAGCTCAGAACAACAGAGCATTAGAAATATTCCTCTGGTTCTATTTTGTTCAGGGTATTACCATAGCAATAGGTTATTGGGAAGAGAGAATTCTTCCTGTTTTTGTATCTGAAAACCATTAATTATATTTATTCCCTAAGAATTTGCCTGACTTCTACAGGGTGAGCAACTCAGTGTTTTGAATAAATTTTCTAAAATTGTGACATCTAAATGCTTTCTAAATTCTTTTTAAAAAATGTCGTTTATTATTTTTATTTTATGTGTATGCATGTATTGCCTGCATGTAAGTAAGTGCACCCATGTCGTGCAATGCCCGCGGAGATCAGAAGAGGCTGTTAGATCCCCTGGGACTGGAGTTACAGACAGTTGTTAGCTGCCATGTGGGTACTGGGATTCAAACCTGGGTCTTCTTCAAGAACAACCAGTGTTCTTAACCACTGAGCTGTCTCTCCAGCCCCCTATTTCTACTTTTAACAACTATATTTTTACACATTTTGAATGATCAGTTTTCACCATTGAATATTGAATTTTATACCTTGATCAATAGAATAAAATTATATGAAAGTTTAAATAAAGATTCAAACCTGGGTCTTCTTCAAGAACAACCAGTGTTCTTAACCTCTGAGCTATCTCTCCAGCCCCAATGCTTTCTAAATTCAAAACTTACCCTATTTATGCTTTGAAATGGTACATGATAAATGAAGATCTGTATTTGGTTGCTATGGAAAAATTTGAATAAATATATTTAAATAAGCTTTAATAATATGTGTAATTGTGCATTTTTATGACAGAAAGTAATCACTGTTAAAGTGACCAGTTGCAAAAACTCAGAAAATATCAAGAATGAGATAGTGTTTGTTAATATCGCCCCTTAAAGGTAATTATCGCCTTAATTTTACACATGAATGAAGCTTAAGGTTTAACACTCAAGTCTGTCTGACCGCAAATCTGTCATCCAGTCTGTGATATTGTTTCTAAATCTCAAAATTGCTGGTCAGTCACTCATATGAACAGCAATGGTGACAGCATGCACAAGTCCCATACAAGCTCAAACCAGACAAAACCTCAGCATAGACATGGGGAAGGGGGTAAGAAATCCAGCCCCACCTGAAGAACTTTTGGCAATGAATGGCTGCTGATAGGGGAGAGATAGTTTTACAGAAATGGGACTCTTGGTGGGCCCAGTAGATGGAGTCATACTGAAGGACATTTAGAGACACAAATTATATATATATAGGTCTTATTATATATACTAGAGTACATTAAATTGGGTAGGAGGCAACAAGAGGAAGTTTGGATAGGGGAGGGGACCTAAACACAAAACTCTTAATATTGCCATGTTAATTTTATATCCATCACCTTTACACTTAACTATCATAAAAGAGAAGAAAATGTCTTTAAATGATACATATTTTGCAGCTTCCTTCTGGGAATGAATTATTATCCCATATAAACTACTTCAGCATTTTTTTGACAAACATTAATGGAACAAACTTTTGCTCTGGCAAATCATTCACCAACACTGCTGTCTGGCACTAAACAATTCAAAGAGTTTTAAATATTGTTCTTTTACTCTCTTTCTCTCTTTTCCTAAAATCCTCATCAAATGTTCCTACAAGGAATGAATTTTTGAGTGGCTTGTGCCCTTGAAGAAGATTGTAATAAAGCCAGTAGACTGGGCAGTTCTCAAAACTGAACTGTCTGATATGTTCTCCTGAACTCTCTAGATTGTTATTTCTTCTGTGGAATCTATCTTCTTTATAAATCTACTAGGTGTGGATCTACTCAACTGTCTACTACTTATCAACTTCCTCCTTTCTTTTCCATTGTTTCTTTCACCCCTTGGTAATTTCTGTTTCTCACTGGACTGGAGACACAGAGATGGTCTAGTGCCACTTATTGAAGCCTCGTTTGGGAGCATCTTTTCCCTTCAGTGATAGTGAACACAGTTTTACAGGAAAGATGTCAATGGAGGGATTCCTCATGAGGATAAGCTTAACTATCCAAGGCTTACCCTGCTAAAAGGAGGGAAGCATAGGGAGGCAAATATCCAGCCAAACTAAAAGGTCATCATCAATCTGATCTGGATTTTAAGAGAGACTGTTTTACCAAATCCTAGAATACAAAAGAGAACAGGCTCCTTGGCAACTTAATGCTTTGGACAAACAAGAAATACCACTTCCTCTGGTGGATAGTAAGCCAAGAAAACTGTTATAGGTTTAAAACTGCTTTTGTATATCCATGGACTAAAAGAACCACACTGAAAAAAATTCTGACCTGGTTAGAAAAGTCTTCTTAAAACTGTATAATGATAAGAGACAAATCACATCCCAAATGGTTTGCTGACAATGCTATTGTGATAAACTATTGATCCAATCTAGAATAGTTTTTCTTAAATTTTGGTTTTATTTTTGCTGGAGGATTTTGTTTTCAATATTTTGATAACAGTTACTGAGAAAGAAACATATTACTTATTTAACATTCTAACAAGTCTGTTACAATTTCTAAAGAAATTGTAAACTTCGGGCCAGTGAGATGGCTCAGTGGTTAAAAGCCATCTTAACCTCTTGCAGAGGGCCTGGGTTTGATGCCCAGCACCTACAAGGCAGCTAACAACTGTCCTAACTCCAGTTCCAGGGAATCTGGCACCCTCTTCCGACCTCCATGGACAATGCATGCCACAGGTACACTTACATATATGCAAGCAATACATTCATACATATAAAATAAGAAAATAATAAATAAAATATGAAAAAAGAAATTGTAAATTTTATTATGAAAAGGGTTCTAATAGCACTCCACTCCATGTGAAGAGAATTACTGGTGAACAGTGTAGCTGAGTTCAGACATGGAAGCTCAAGTCCCTCCTAGTTCTGCCACCTATCAGACACAAACTTTCCAGCATCAGTTAATCTCCTTCAGTCTCGGTTTCCATCTGCATATGAAGAGAAATAACCAAACCTTCTCCACAGTGTAGCTCAGACGACCAAGTGCTGTTTTGTTTTTCTTTGTGTCATTTCTTCATTTATTTTACTAACAATACTTTTTTTTCAGTACTACTTCTTTTTAACTTTAGCTTAAATAGTTGAAGTAAGACTGACTTCATGTTCCATCTCATTGAGTCAGCATGTGACCGAGGCTTGTTAACCCTTGCTATAGAGGTTGATTTAATAGTGGGCATGTGGCCTCAACAAGGCTAATCAGAATCAAAGGTGGAACTTTTGCTAAAGTTGTTAGAGAAACACCTTTAAGCTTGTGCATTAGTCTGTTAGTTCTCTGTGTATTTGACATAACAAAATGCTATAGACTAGGTTATTTAAATAATGAGAAATTATTTCTTACAGGTCTGGAGGCTGAGAACTCCAAGATAAAGGAGCCAGTAAGGTCGGTTTCTGGTGAGGACTCCCTCTAGCTTGTAGATAGCTGCCTTTTCACTGTGTCCTTACATGGCAGAGAGATGGAAAGGACTCTCTGTTACCTCTTCTGATACACAAATCATTATATTAGGGGCTCGCCCTTATGACTCATTTACTCTCACCCTCTAAAAACCCTACCTTGACACCATGGGGGCTATGACTTAACATATCAATTCGGGTTATAGAAATTTGTTATTTGGTTGGATGTTAACATGAAGATAGTGACAGTCATCTCATAATAACACAGGGATTAGCCTGAGAACTGAGCAACTGAGTGGAGAGATAAAGTTTGGATAATATTGCTTAAGTTGTAGATAGACCCTTGTGTTTAGCTAACCATTCCCCATGACTTCCAAATAATGAGCCTGTTATTTTTCTTTTAGTTAAAAACATTTTGAGGTGAATTTTATCTATTTTATAACAGATATTTCTTGAATAATGGAGGTTGGTTGGGAAATTAAAATGAGATTCCGTGTATAAAATCCTTAACATAGTACCTGTGGGACAGCAAGCTCTTTGCAGGTTGCAGCACTTAGTATTCATACCCATGGGGGCTTCGGTGACAGACTCAAATGGTTTTGGATTTTCTGAGTTACCTGATGGAAACACTGAACAACTTATCATCTGAAAACCATTGTAGCAGTAATTCAGAAAATTTCAAGTTTGGAGAAATTCAATTTTGAAGAGCATATGGCTGTTGGATAGCTTGCTTTCAGCAAAAAAGTAACAGCCATAGCAGTACATAATTTATGACTTTTAGATGATATTTGTCTTTCCAATGAGCTGAAGGAAAGGCCAGTAGAGATATATTTTCAAATGGAGAGCCAAAGTTGCAGGAGGTTATTCCTTCATATCAATTCAGCAAAGTGTGATGAGTAAATGGGAATGGAAGAAAAATGGGTAAATATATAATGCTACAACAAACCACTTAGCTATTTCAACAAACTTTGGTTTTTAAATTTGATGAGGTATTAAGCTGGTAAGAAAAATAAAGCACCCAGGACATCAGCTCTAAAATTTATTATTGCTTCTTGCTAATTTTAATGGATTTGCTGTTTTAACAGTAGCAAACAAAAATTCTTTAATTTTTTTACTTAGCTCTCTTTCTCTCTCTCTCTCTCTCTCTCTCTCTCTCTCTCTGTACATGTATGTAGGTGCCTGTAAAATTCAGAAGAGGGTGTCACATCCCCTAGAGCTGAATTTATAGGCAGCTGTGAGCTTGGGTACTGGGATTTGAACTCTGGCCCTCTGCAAGAGGAGCAAGTGCTCTTAATCATTGAGCTTCCTCTCTAACCATCCATTCACCTCATGAATTGGTGGGAGAGGGACAATTCAGTTTATAACAGAAATGTTGCTTAGATTTAGTTTCTGTGTACCTATTTTGCTTGGATATCTTGAAGATAAGGTAAAACAATATACATAGCAGATAGTTAATACTACTTGATTTTTGTTTTTCTTTTCTTTTTTATTTTTTAATTGACTTTTTGTGTATTTCATACAGAATATCTTGATCAACTTTATACACCATCCCCCATTGGCACTCTCTCATACCCCCCCCCCCCCCTGGAATGACACTCTGTCATTTGTGTTAAGGTCTATCATGTCAAGTTAGTGTCCCCAGATGTCCTTCAATGCAAATTCATCCATTGGGGCCTAGTCAACCTATTTAGAGTCCCTTCCTTTAAGAAGATCAGCTCTTTCTTACCTAGCAGTAATCAGCTACCCATAATTCTCTGACTAAGATTGGGGCCTGCTGTTCATTTCCACAGTTCTGTGCTGGGATTTTTTTTTTCAGTCTTTTTGAGACAGGGTCTCCCTGTAGCTCCAGCTGTCCTGGAACTCACTATGTAGACCAGGCTGACCCTGAACTCACAGAGATCCGCCTGCCTCTGCCTCCCGAGTACTGGGATTAAAGGCGTGCGCATGTGCTGGAATTTTATCTGCTTGAATTTGCATGAGTCTGTGCATACTGACACTATTGCTGTAGATTAATATGAGCAGGGTTCTAAGAACCTGTAGGACTCTGTTTCCATATGGTCATGGACCTCTTCCCTGGCTCTTACAGTCTTTCTGCCCCGTCTTCTGCAGTGGTCCCTGAGCCCTGAGTGGGTGGATTTTAATATAGCAGTCCTGTCCAAGAACCCACACTCTGCAGACTCTTATTCTCTACAATTCAGCTGTTAGTGACTTTTTGTGTTCCTGGCCCTCTGCGGCATGAGGGAGCTTCATTGATGAGAACTGAGAGATGCACTAATGTTCTCTTTATCCCTTGTTCTATGTTATGCGAGCCTTAGGTTGTATCCTAGATGTGCCATTTAGACTTGGGAAATTCACAGATACACTCTGTGTATGACCAGTTGTGGAACTCTGTAATAATCTCTGCCTGTTGGAAAAGAAGTTTCTTTGATGGGTGGTGACTGGGATATTTGTCTGTAAATATAAGGATCCATATTTTGCATGTAGTAAGAAATTACACTTGTCTAGGGATGTGACAATGTCAGGGTTTTCTTTAAGATCTATGACCTCTCCAGCTATGTGTATTTGGTTAGGTTTACAGTACCACATATGAGTTTTCTCTCACTGAGTGGGCTTTAAGCCCAATTAGGTAGCTGTTGATTGCCCTCAAGATAAAAGTGCCAGTACTGCACTTTTGTTATTTGCTGTGTTGGACATTGTTGTGGCTATTAGGTCTTGAAGCTGGGAATACCACTTGATTTTTAAAAAATATTTTATTTATTATTTTTATTTTTATGTGTACGAATGTATTGTCTGCATGTATGTAAGTGCACTGGTGTTGTGCAATGTCTGTGGAGGTCAGAAGAGAGTATCAAATTCCCCTGGAATTGGAATTATGAAGAGTTGTTAGCTGCATGTGGGTGCTGGAATCAAACACAGGTCCTCTTCAAGAGCAGTCAGTGCTCTTAACCACTGAGTTGTCGATCTAACTATACTACTACTTGAATTTTAAATATAAATTAATATATTTATTAGACCTCTGTTATTG
>NW_008352648.1:358242-367157 GCF_000622305.1 Nannospalax galili
ATAAAATATTAAAAAAAAGAATACTTATGCCAAAGTGTCACATTTTGGGGTAGCAAACTTTGAACTCCATTCATGTGATGGTTAATCTCGATTGTTAACTGGATGCAATTTAGAATCACCATGGATTTCCTTTTTAAATAAATAATTTATTGAGAATGTCATACATGCATATAAGGTGTTTTGATCAAATCCATAACCACTCCCTCCCCTCCAATTTCTCCCATATCCCCCCATCACTTTTTTTTTCTGATAACTTCATGTATTCTTTCTTCTTCTTTGATTTATTTATTTTTTATGGGGCTTTTGGCTACTCCAACATTTCCCCCTCTGAAGAGGTAACCCTAAAATCTTTTAAGGATTAGACAAAAGCTCCCAAACATTTTCAACATTTTTGGCCTTTGGAACTGAGTAGGTTGCTAAGAGGCCCTACGCTTAACCAAGAGTAGTGAATTTTAGCCAAGAAACTGGCTACTTTTCTTTGGGGTCTTTTTACCCTAACTGCCTAGCCAATTCCTACCCCCTATTCTTATCACAACATCCTCTAAAGAGGTTACCCAAATTGCCAATAGGGAATCGGGACACAAACTGCTCTGGCTTCTTCCATGCTGAACAGTGACACAGGGTGAGGCAATTGGAGGACCCCTTCAGTGGGTCTATCTAAAAGACTCCCAAATTGCATAACTCTTATCTCCAAGAGCAAAAGAAAGTCTTTGAATCGTGAATAGGAGATGTGAAGGAAAAGTAAAGGCAAGAGTAATTAGCATTACAAGTTCTAGACAGGGAACTAGAAAAAAGTAAGAACGGGGCAATTTTCAAATGTTCATATGAGAGTTTATTGGAATTTCATGACAAGGGCTTCCAAAAGCATCCCTCTATTGGGTTCCTCCTAATTTTTCTTTTGTCTTCCAAGGCTGGACTCTTGAGTGATGGATGCAAGATTTGCTTTCAGGTATTTTGGTAGCTGTGGAGTGGTTAGAATCAGTGTCAGTTCCCTCTCAAAGTCTTCTAGGTAGGGGGAGAAAACAAATTTACCCATCACTTTAGAACAATAACTGGTTGTCTCCCTTAGCTACAGGTGGGCAGGCATTACAGTATTGGAGACCAAGATTTGAAGTCTTACATATGAGCAGCTGTTTATGGTTAAGAACAAAATCATCAATGAGAAATAATTGTCTAAATAACTTTTTATATAAACTTAAGCCTAATGTCTGGAAGTGTAATCCCTTGAACTCTTAAAGAAATATACTGATGACTTTACTCTTTGGTTATACTTTCTGTTTGGGTGTTTAAGACCATACAGTTGGCCCAATAAATCGATTTATTTTCATACGTAAGGTCATTCAGGGGTCACATGGGTGTGGGAGGAGCTCTGGGCTTCTTTCTTTTTCCATCTATGTGAAGATAAGTCAAAGGTCCTGCTTGACCATGTCTGGCTTCACTTGGAAGCATGAATGAGATATTTCCTCTGAGTTGACCCTCCTCTTTGTAGACTGGACACTGGTTCAAGTCCATCTCGTGGGGTCTCCATGTTCTCCCTGAACAAGAGAACGGGTGACTCACCACAGTTACAGAACTCAAAAAACAATCAAGACAGTAACCCAACATACTACTGGAAAAATGAACAGCAGACCCCAATTCCCTGTGACATACTTCACAGAATTAGAAAAAACTATCCTTAAGTTCATATGGAAGCACAAAGACCCCGGATAGCCAATGCAACCCTGAGCACAAAGAGCAAGCCTGGATGGATTACTGTAACAGATCTCAAAGTATACTACAGAGCTGTAGTCCTAAAAACAGCATGGTACTGGCACAAAAATAGACACATAGTTCAATGGAACATCACTGAAAATCCAAACCCAGGTACATGCAATTTCAGCCACCTGATATTTGACAAAGGTACCAAGAACACACAATGGAGGAAAGACAGCATCTTCAACAAATGGTGCTGGCAAAACTGGATCTCCACCTGTAGAAGAATGAAACTAGATCCTTATATTTCACCTTGCACAAAAGTCAACTCCAAATGGATCAGACACCTCAGTTTGAAATTGGAAACCCTGAAACTATTACAGGAAAATATTGGTAGTAACTTACAAGATATAGGTGTTGGAAAGGATTTTCTAAATCGGACAGAAGTTGCTCAGGAATTAAGGTCAGCAATCAATAAGTGGGACCTCATTAAACTAAAGAGCTTCTGTACAGCAAAAGACACAATCAAAAAACTGAAGAGAAAACCCACAGAATGGGAAAAAATCTTCACCAGTGACACATCTGACAGAGGTTCAACATCCAGAATATATAAAAAACTCAAAAGAAGTGAGAAATCAAATGACCCAATTAAAAGATGGGCTAAAGATCTAAACAGAGAGTTCTCAAGTGAAGAAATAAAAATGGCTAAGAAACATCTCAAAAAGTGTTCAACATCGTTAGTAATTAGGGAAATGCAAATTAAAACCACCCTAAGGTATCGCCTTACTCCAATCAGACTGGCTAGGATCAAGAGAACAAATGATACCAAATGCTGGCCAGGATGTGGAGAAAGGGGAATGCTCATTTACTGCTGGTAGGATTGCAAACTCATGCAACTTCTATGGAAAACAGTGTAGAGAACTCTTAGAAAACTAAAAATGAACCTACCATACAACCTGGTTATACCACTCTTTGGCGTATACCCAAAGGTTTCATCCTGTTGTAGAGACACTTGCACAACCATGTTTGTTGCTGCTCTTTTCACAATAGCTAAGAGATGGAAGCAACCTAAGTGCCCCTCAACTGACGAGTCGTTAACAAAAATGTGGTATATTTACATGATGGATTTCTATTCAGCAGTAAAGAAAGATGAAATAATGAAATTTGCAGGTAAATGGATGGATCTAGAAACATTATACTAAGTGAAGTAACACAGGCTCAGAAAAACAAATGATGTATGTTCTCCCTCATATGTGGATCCTAGCACCAAATCCTTTTAAATTCCAGGTCCTTTTAATAAGATGATGATATACAGCAGTCCCTTCTGCATGAAATAACTACCATCATCAGGACTTCAGTTGAGCCTGATCGCTAAACATCGTCACAATTGAGCTTGTTGACGGTTGTGCTCATTCATTAAATGAAGGCCAACCAGGGTCATTGGACCTCACAGCATTATCCATCTACTCTTCCCAGCCAACTAAATGTAATTTTCCCCTAATCACACATGGCCTCCTGGGTTTGGGGAGGGCTAAAGTATACAATCTGGCGAAGGCTAAGAAGAGAAGGCATGACTTATGCTGGGTAAAGGCTTTCCAGTGTGCATACCCTCAGGTCATACATACACCTCAGCAACCTCTCAGTTATCTCAGTAAGTAAGCTCAATAAATTCATTGGTTCCCAGTAAAACTTTAATCAAACATTGGCTTGATACTAGAACCTTAAAAGGGAATAAGCATTGCTTAGCATTTCCAGGAAAAGAAGTCTCACAAAACATAGACATTATATTTGTTAATGTTATTACATCTCATAATTATTTAAACAAAAGAAAATGAGAATATAAAAGATGTTAAAAAGGATATGGGAAAGGAGATATTTTCCAAAATAGAAAAAATGAGGAGTCTAAGCAAGTGATGAAGGTCTGTTTAGGTCTGTTATGATATATAAAAGATGAGACAAAAATAATATACACATAATCTTAAAATGTCTATAGTCGTAGTTTAGTCAACTAGTTTAAGGAGTAAAATATGTATCTAGTCAAAGTTTATCTGAGAATATTTTGGCTTTTACCCAAGCCTTACCTACATAGCACGTGATCATTAAAAGTACCAGACTGGTGGAACTAACCTTACTGGATGTTTAACAGCCATAGTTTGAGGCCTATACTAATGTGGTCAGAGGGAGTTAAAGGATAGTTTTTTACCCTTGCCCTCCAATGTTGACTAAGTTCCAGGGGACTATGGAACATATCTCAAAATCACCATGGATTCTAAACAAACCTCTGGGCATATCTGTGAGAGATTTTCTAGATTAGGTTAATTGGGGTGGAGAGATCCACCCTAATGCTGGCAGCACCATCCTGTGGGCTGTAGTCTTGTACTGAACAAAAAGGAGTGCGCAGAGCATCAGCATTCAGCTGTTTTGTGACTGTGATGCAAGGTGACCAACTGCCTCAAACTCTGATAAAAGGTGCAGATCAGATTCTGGAGGGGCAGGTCCTGTGTTTTCCACTTTCTTGTGTCCTGGAACAAATAATTGGACCAGGGACACATGGATAGTCATACAAATAGAGACAGCTTTATGAAGAAAAGAAAGGCACTCCCACTCCCAAGAACAAAAGTCAGCTAATGAGCTGGGACAAGTCTATTTCAAGAACCTTGGGCCCTGTGAGTTTTGATTCCTTATTTATATCACACCTGCCTTTGCCCAGAGCTCTCATAGGGTTTTCTTAGGCACACTGTTTTGTTACATGTAGCCCTGTAGTCAGAGGAGAGCTTTCCAGCCTTCCTCTGACAACTCGCTTTTTTCATATGTTGATCTTGATGTTATATTTTTTCTACCCCTATACTCCTGCCACCTCCTTCCACCATGATTTCCCTGTCATGATGGAGTGTACCCTTCCTCCCTAAGTTGCTTTTGCCAGGTATTTTATCACAGCAATGAGACAAATAACTAATTAATACAAGTTACAAATTGATGTTTTTTTCATATATACATAGGGGTTTTTGGACATAGGATTTGCATTTGCATTTGCTTTCCAGATTTACAAGGATTTGCATTTGCTTTCAGGATTTAAATGGATTTTTTTCTCCAGTGAACATCAGTGGTGAGTAAACCACTTTTAGTCATGACTAATGGGATTGGCCATGGGAAAAAAGTAAATATCAGAGAGCTTTGAAATCTATGAAACACAACAAAAACATATAGCACTCTATTTTGAAATGCACTGAGATACTGGTTATCACTTTGCAAATAATTTCAATGTCATTTACAAAATAAAACAAAAATGCATTTTTTTTCAGTTGTTGCTATTTATTGGCATCAGTCTCAGAAAAATGAAACTAGCATTCTGAGATATTTATCATTTATGAAGTTACAAGATGAACCATGCCCAATTAAATGAACCTTTAAGCTATAGTTGGCCTAATACCCTTTGTATAAATCTGACACTTCTAATATAGCTTATCTACAAAACCAATTTCTTACTCTGTACTCTTTAAAATAAATACCCATTACATCATTTAGATAATTTCTACCATGTGAAAAGCAATAAGTCATTTAGAATACAATTCTGACTAGAAATGTCAGAGAAGTACTTATCATAGGTCAAGGGTCAATGCTTTCCAGACAAAAACCACTAGGAACATGTCTGTAGTTGAATAAGTGGGTTTATTATTCATTGCAGAGAGGAAGAAGGCATGCTTTAAGGAGCTGTAGTTATTTGGACATTGAATGTGTAAAAGGCCTCCAGAGGTTCAAGTGTAAAGGGCTTGGTCCCAGGGAGAACAGAGAGGAAGGTTCTTAGAGCATTGGAGTTCCTGCTCTCAGAGGGAATTGTGAGATGAGGCTCCTTCCAGGCTTTGTTCCCTGGATAATGAGGGAAGTGATTTTCTCTGCTATTATGATGTCCTGACTTCACCAGAGGCCAATGCAACAGGATTATTAGATTCTGCACTGAAACCCCCAGAACCATTAGCCAAACTAATCTTTTCTATAAGTTTCAATAAAACTCTCCCACCCCATCCACTCTTCCCAGTGTTCAGTGGGAAATGACTTGTTCAAATTCACTTCTGTAGTTGAGAAGTTGAATGCCCTCAAAGGATTTGTGTTTAGGAGACTTGGTCCCCAGGATGTGGTAATGACTTTTACTCAACCTGAGAACCAAAAAATTAATCTTATCTAAATTTGTTTGTAGTGTAAACAAATCTACTAGGCTTTGAGTGCCTCTTGTAACCAAAACATAACTTTAATCCCTCATGACCCTTACTTGCACTGGACCTATAATAGTGTGTGTATGGATATGTGTATATGGTAAATATCAAAAGCACTGCAAACAGTGATTATTCATTGGAAACAACGAAGGTATGAAGTTTATTCCATTTGTGTTAAAAAAATAGCTGGAATTAAATTGATAACATCTGGTTTTATGTGTGTATTGAGTTAGGTCTAGGGATTATTAAGGGAAAAAAACTATCTTATCAGACCTTTATCAAGGTCTGACTTTTACTTCTCCATTTCATGCTGGATACACTATTTCAATAAATCAAAAAGTGAGCCCTTTTCTGGAGTACAGTTCCTAAGGAACTCTAAGGGAACAGGTTCTGAGCAGTTCAGGTCCACTCTTGGCTTTAAAATGGTTGCTGAGAGTCAGGCTGCTTTTATTAAGGCACGACCATAATGTGGTTTGGCATAGTAAATGCTGCACCAGGAAAATGGTGTTGAAGATGGTGCAGAAACTTAAGAGGCAAGCCCTAAAGAAAAGTCCTTACATCACTAGGGCCTCTGCTCCCAGAAGGGGGTACTACTCTGCTAGAGGGAATTCTCAAGAGAATGATTTGGATGGCTACAATATCCATCAAGGTCTCAATAAAAACCTTGGCTTCAGTCCTGAAGACAGAGAGGAGACTGCACCACGTCACAGAGGTTGCTAAGCTGTTTGCTGATGCTGGTTTAGTGTGCATCACAAGTTTTATCACCTTATACATAGGATTGAACAAATTTGCAAGGCAAATTCATGAGTGTGCAAGCTTACATTTTTTTGAGGTATTTGTTGATGCTCCCCTGCATGTTTATGAACAAAGGGATGTCAAAGGACTCTACAAGAAAGTGCAAGCAGGAGAAATTAAAGGTTTCACTGGGATGGATTCTGAGTATGAAAAACCAGAGGCCCCTGAGTTGGTGCTGAACACTGACTCCTGTGACATTAATGACTGTGTCCAGCAAGTGGTGGAGTGTCTACAGGAACGGGACATCATCCTTGTGGATGCCTCTTACAAAGTAAAGAACTGTATGTGCCAGAAAAAAAACTCCATTTGTTAAAAACCAATGCAGAAGCATTTCAGCACTGAAGATAAATAAAGTGGATATGCAGCGCGTGCAGGTTTTGGCAGAAGGTTGGGCGAGTCCTCTGAATGGCTTCATGACAGAGAGAGGGAGTACTTGCAGTGCTTTAATTTTGATTGCCTTCTGGATGGGGGTGTCATTAACTTGTCAGTGCCTATAGTTCCGACAGCTACACACGAGGACAAAGACTGGATAACTGCACAGCATTTGCTCTGATGTATGAGGGCAGCCGTGTGGCTATTCTCCAAAATCCAGATTTTTTTTGAGCACAGAAAAGAGGAGCTTTGTGCCAGACAGTGGGGAACGACATGCAAGAACCACCCACACATTAAGATGGTTATGGAACAAGGAGATTGGCTGATTGGAGGAGATCTTCAAGTCCTGGACCGAATTTACTGGAATGATGGTCTTGATCAGTATCATCTTACTCCAACTGAACTGAAGCAGAAGTTTAAAGATATGAATGCTGACTCTGTGTCTGCATTTCAGTTGCACAACCCAGTGCACAATGGACATACTATGTTAATGCAGGACACCCACAACAGCTTCTAGAGAGGAGCTACCAGCACCCTGTTCTCCTCCTTCACCCTCTTGGTGGCTGGACAAAAGATGATGACGTCCCTTTGACGTGGTGTATGAAGTAGCATGATGTGGTGCTGGAGGAGGAATCTTGAATTCGGAAACGACAGCGGTAGCCATCTTCCCGTCTTCCATGATGTATACTGGGCCAACTGAAGTCCAGTGGCACTGCAAAACACACATGGTTGCATGAGGCAGTTTTTGTATTATTGGACGAGACCCTGCTGGCATGCCCCATCCAGAATCAGGGAAGGACCTGTACGATCCGACCCATGGTGCCAAGGTGCTGACGGTGGCCCCTCGTCCAACCACCTTGTAAATGTTCCCTTTAGAGTTGCAAAATACAAGAAGCAGCGAATCGACCACTAGACTCTGAACACTGTGAAGACTCTGAATTCATTTTGGGAACAAGAATGCACAAACTTGCTCGTGAAGGTCAGAAGCCCCCTGAGGGTTTCATGGCTCCTAAAGCCTGGAGAGTGATGACAGAATACTACAAGTCCTTGGAGAAAGCTTAAGCTGCTGAGCTGATCACTAAGGTGGTCACTCCACCTGGGTCTTGTGGAGGGGACCACTCAGTCATCCCATCACTTCTTTGTGGTTGTGTCTTCTGCACACACTTCAAAAACAGACTATTTTGCTTTTCTTGCCTCAATTTTTGTGTGCCTTTGAGTTCTCTTTTGAACTAGTATAACACACTGCCGGTTTTAATGTACCTTTTCCACTTACTATCATTAATAATCATATAGTATGATTTTGAAATCTTGTCTTTTTATATTGTATTTATGTTCTGACTTAGGATTTTTTCCAAGCTGTTAAAATAGTTTTAATCATTAATTTACACATTGAATTGGCTTTTCATCCCTTAAGAAAGAAAAATCACTAAGACAAACTTAGGCCTTGCTTTGAAATTTTACAAATTTTACAAGACATCTATAGCAATTAGTGTTTTGTTTTTGTTTTCCACTGAAAATGTACACTGTTTCCTCTCTACCCCAAATCTGCTATTGCCCTTTAGCCTCCTGTCTGCTAAGGTATCCATATGTCTAAGTGTTGAATTAACTTCTTTATTCAATAAAATTAAAAATTTTGGCTTCTTAAAAAAATAACTTTGAGATTAGAAATGCATGTGCAAACATCCAATGTCAATTGCATTGAAAAAGAATTTTTCTATATGAAACTGTGTATTTTAATAATGAAATGGAAATCTTTTTAAAGGTTAAAACATCATTTAATTTATGTCTTATAGGGTTTATACTGAGTACAATATTGTATAACTGTAATAATTCAACTGTAAACCT
>NW_008352648.1:367210-391585 GCF_000622305.1 Nannospalax galili
GAGGAAAACATTATTGAATATGTCAATTGTGTTGTAATGATATGCTTCTTCTAAGTATGTTGTTATTAAATAAATCATTTTTAAAAATTAAAAAAAAAAAACTTTGAGCTAAATAAACCTCTCTTCTTTAGGAGTAGCCTGCTTCAGGTATTTCATTGTAGTAATGAAAAACTGATTAATGTGGTCATATAAAGCTAAGATATGTCTTAAATGAGTTTAAGCTAATGCAGAGAGGAGAGAGGCCACCAGGAACAGCAAGGGTGATGGGATGACTGTGGAAGAAGAGGAACACAATTCATGAAGCAGAGAATATGACCCATAAGTTTAGGGTGTGGGGTGGAGAAGAAGCAGGACATTATCTGGTGTATCAGTCACTTTCCTGTTGCTGTGATAGAAACACTGACCCAAGCAACTTATAGAAGGAAGAGTTTATTTGAGCTATGGTTCCGGGGGAATTACAGTCTGTCATGGCAGGGAGGCATGGTAGCTGGAGGTGGCTGGAGCAGGAGCAGCAGAAGTTAAGCCCTCACATCATCACACAAGCACAGGAAGCAAGAGAGAAACTGGAGATCCGGCAAGGCTTAAGAACTCTCTAAGCCCACCTCCAGTGACATGCTTCCTCCAGGATAGCCACACCTTCTAAAACCTCACAAAACCGTGCCATCATCTGGGGACAAAATGTCCAAACACTTGGAGCCTATGGGGGACATTTTCATCCAAACCATCACATCTGGGGTAGATGTTTTGTATAGTTGATACCAGATTTTGGAAGACCTAGAATGGATGAAATGTAGGACCACTGTAGGTGTTGGAAGGGAGTTCCAGGAAGTCATAAGAAAAAGCATCAGCACATCACAGTGATCCTGACGCTCCTAACGGCAAGGGCTTTTGTCTTTTCTAAGCTGTTGACCATAACTTTCAGTGAAAAAGCTTAACTCTCTCTCTCTCTCTCTCTCTCTCTCTCTCTCTCTCTCTCTCTCTCTCTCCACCTGACTGAAACATAACTTTATTTAATAAAAGAAGGTTTAGGGGCTGTAGAGATGGCTCAGCAGTTAAGAACATTGGTTATTCTTGCAGAAGACCCAGGTTTGAATCCCAGCACCCACATGGTAGCTAACAACTGTCCGTAACTCCAGTTCCAGGGGATCTGATGGCCTCTTCTGTCCTCCACAGGCATTGCACGACATGGGTGCACTTATCTACATGCAGGCAATGCATGTATACACATACAATAAAAATAATAAATAAAATATTTTAAAATAAAAGGTTTAACCTTACTACATGTGCTGCATTGTATTCTCCACTTGACAGCATTTCACCTCTTTCTATTCAACTTCACTCTTTCATGCTGCTTTTTATCCATTAGACCAAGGAAAGGAGTACCCACTAAAAGATACCATTTTTTACTATTTTTAGGGTGAACCACAGTGGTCAGGAGGAAACAAGAGTAAGATGGCTTTTGTTAGATGCCAGCAACTTCATTACAAAGAAGTTCATTACTTTATTCCTGCATCAGACATCTAGAAGTATCGTCTACATACTAGGCATGAGAGTACCAAGAGGCCCAGGCCCAATAGCTTGAAAAGCTCATGGTCAGTAGGGGAAACAGGCAGGTTAATCACCATTGAAAACCTTTTATAGAGACTTGCAAGAGTATCACAAGGTCATGTAACCACTGGAGGAGAATAAGAAAGATGTTCAGAGAAAAGAGCCTTTGAAGTGGTTTGAAGTGGTTCTTGGAGAACAAGTTTGCTAGCAGGAGGGGACTGGTGGCAGTCATACTAGCTGAAGGGTATAGAGTGATAGACAGGAGGCTGTGGAAGCCAGGGTCTGGGTAGGGTTGACAGATTTAGCAATCAAAAATAGGAGATAATAGATTTTAGACTTCGGAGAAACAATGAATAACCTTTAATGCTCATATGTTCCATAGATATGAGCATAAGGGATAAGACATTTTATGCAGTTGGAACACAGGTAGGCATGAGGAAGTGGCAGAGGTGTGCTGTGGATATATTAGGATCATGCTGTGACAATTTAGGAGAGAATAAGAATTTTCCTTGGAGACTCTTGCTTGTGTCAAAAGCTAATTTGAGAATAACCATAGAACGCCCACAAAGAAATTAGAAAAATATATACAGGAAAATACATAACCGTTGAGTCCTTCTGAGTAAATATTGTAAGAGTAGAATGATTAATTATTAATGCTTATTAATGCAATTATCACTTAGTTTGCTGACTTTAATTGTTTCTAAGATGCCTTTGGGTATTTCATTGAGAAGAGGGAATGAAAACATTTTTGCCACATTTACTGATTTCTTATTACATTCTAACCTGAGGCTGGAATTTAGGTTATTAACAGTCATGGGATTCATAATATGTATGTGATCAACCTAGCAAGACTTTTTTTTCTGTTTAAGTAATTTCCCAGACGTAATAGACGTAGGTCATATCATATATTAGTTGCTTGTTGCTCAACAAAACACTCAGTGAAAGCAACTTAAGGACATATTTGTTTTGTCTCAACATTTGAGCATACTCTTGCCCTCCATGACAGGGAAGGCAACAGTGTGAGGTGGTTGTTCACTTTGCATGCACAGTCAGGAAGCAGAAAGTGGTGAATGCTGCTGCCCAGCATCCTCTCCTTTTTATTCAGTCTGGGACCAGAACCCATGGACTAATGTCACTCCTTACCCTAAGGATGGGTCTTCCCACCTCAGTTAACCTTATCTGGAAAATTGCTCACCAACAAGCCCGTAGATTAGTTTCCCTGGTGACTCTAAATCCTGACAGGTTGAAAATCAAGGTAAACCACCTCAGGTTGTCTTTCATCCTTTCTTCTGACTCCCTGTGGAAATGACCCTTCAACCCATATCGCTGTCTTCACAATACCCTTTGGGTCCTCCCAGAAGGCTGGGGGACAGACCTGACCCAAGCTAGGCCAGTCAGAATTCAAAACCTTTTGTCATGTTGTATTTTAACCTTAAATTTGGGAGCTTGAACTAATTATGTTTTTCTGCCATAATGACTGGAGAATCAGAAGAAGCCAGTCCATACTGCATAATGCAGCAAAGAAGCCATTTTGTGAAGAGGAGAGAGCATGAGAATTTGTAAACTTGAGTGACAGAGTGAAGAATGAACACAGAGCTGCACAAAGGTGGGGAGAGAGAAAGAGGGAGTGAATGTGGACCCCTGACGTAGCCTTGTGCTTTTAGCTGCATTCCTGTCTTTGGAGTTTATAATGTAACCTCTACCTTATGGTGCATATTCTCAGGATCAATAAATCTGATTGATTTATTGAGATCAGTACTAACGAATAAATAAGATCATTAAAATTGCATTGGAAACTACCGTGATCTCCCTGCCTTAGTGGTGATTATGAGCTGAGCATGCAGCTCCTTGTTGCCAAATAAGAAACAAGCCTTCATTAAATCATACATTTGCATCACTGTGTAACATAAACTACCTGGGCTGTGGTGTCTCTTCCTGTCTACAACATATTTTGGATTTGTTCAAGAGGAAGTCCATAGGCATAATTTGAAGCCAGTTGATTTTTGCTGGAGAAGATTATTATTATTATTATTTTGATACCATTAAGACTACACAGATCAGTGACTCCTCAAGGTGTGTCATGTGATCTGTGAAACTAGTAGTTAGATCATAGAAACAAAGGGTGATGTTTCTCCAGTCAGGCCATGTTTTGGCTGGGTAAACCACTTTGCAGTATCATTCAGAAACTTATTTATTAAATTATTTTTATTGAATTTTTGTGCATTTCATATAATAGATCTTAATCAAACTTAAGCCCCCTCCCCCATCTGCACCCCCTTAGCCTCCTAACCCCACTGGATTTTATGCATTCTGTCATATATGTTAAGTCCAATTTGGTCAAGCATTTGTACCCAGATGTCCCTTGGTGCAAGTTCATCCACTGGAGTCTAGTCAGCCTGTCTAGAGTCACTCCCTTAAAGATCTGCTCTCCCTCACCCAGCAGTAATCAGTTGCCAATAGCTCCTTGGCTAGGGTTGGGGCCTGCTGCCCATATCCCCAGTTCTATGTTAGGTTTTTGTCTAGTTGAGTCAGCATAGGTCTTGTACATGCTGTAACCATTGTAAGTTCATATGAGCAAGTTCCCAGAGGCCTGAAAGCCTCTGTTTCCTTATGTTCATGCACCAACCCTGGCTCTTACAATCTTTCTGCCCCTCTTTCACAATGGTCCCTGAGCCACAGGTGGGTGAAGTGTAACAGAGGAGTCCTATTGTGTCAAGTTAGTGTCCCCAAACATCCCTCAGTGCAAGTTCATCTACTGGGGTCTAAACTTGACACAATAGGCCTTAAGAAAAATGACAGAATATATGAATTCCAGGGAGGGCTATGGGAGGGTGCCAGTGGGGAAAGGGGTATAAAGATAACTAAGATTGATTGAGATGTTCTGTATGAAATACACAAAAAAATCAATTAAAAAGATAGGAATCCTATCCAGGGACACACACTCTAGAGTTTCTTATTCTCTAAAACTTGGCCAGTTGTGGCTTCTGTGTGTACCACACTCTATTGCATGAGAAAGCTTCACTTGTGAGAGTTGAGGAATGTATTAGTATTCTTTCCACCTTTTGTTCTGCTATGTTCTATGAACCTTAGGGGTAGAGGTTCCACTATAGATGTGTCACTTAGGGCTGGGCATCTCTCAGACATATATTCTCTATGTGTGACCAGTTGTGGAACTCTGTAACAGCCTCCATCTTTTGCAAAAAGAAACTTCTTTGATGAGTGATGTACAGTAACTTGTCTGTAAATATAAGGACCTATATTTATTATACAGTAAGAAATTTCATTTGCCTAGAGATATGACAGAGATAGGGTTTTCTCCAGGATCTATGACCTCTCCAGCCATGTATATTTGGCTATATTTACAGTGCTACCCATAGGGAAACTGCAGGGACTGAGCACACAGCTCCTTGTGCCACCATGAGTTCCCGCCCATTGAGAGGGCTTTAAGTCCAATTATATAGCTGTTGGTTACTCCACAGATAACAGTGCCACTACTGCACCAATAGAGGTAGTCTGTCATGCTTAGTGTGAAACTTCTTAATGTGAAATGTGAGTTTGTGTGTGTGTGAGACAGAGAGAGAGAGGAGAGAGAGAGAGAGAGAGAGAGAGAGAGAGAGAGAGAGAGAATGGCATGTCTATACCAAATAAACCACAGAGTAGGGTATATGTATCAGTGGATTACTGTCTCCCAGGACACACATGGGATAAGACAGTTGAACAGCTGCGTATGGATGGACATCGCTCTTGTTTGCATGTCTAACAGCAAGAAGGGAAAAAATATTCTGGCAGCAGGTGATTTTTCAGTATTCTCGGTATTGTTAGGACAAGAACAAAGTACCCATCAGTAGCAACTGGGGGTACATGTCCAAATTGTAATGTGATAGTGTTGTCAATGTCACAGAGTCCAGAATTACCTGGGAAGGGAGTAAAACTGAGGGATTGTCTAGATTAGGTTGGTCAGTGATCATGCTCTGTGGAGGATTTTCTTAATTAGGTTAGTTGAAGGGGAAAACCCATCCTCAGTGTGTACAGCTGGGTCCTGTGCTGAATGAAAGGAGAGAGGGACGTGGCCACAAACATTGCTTGCTCTCTGCTTCTTGACTCTGATGCTCTGTGACCAGCCCCCTCGGACTCTGCTGCTGTGACTTCCCTGCCATGATGGACTATCCTAGAACTGTGCACCAAGACAAGCTCTTCTTTCTTTAAGTTGCTTTTGTTAGGATATTTTATCACAGCAGAAAGAACAACACATGGGCTCTGCAGATAAGGGATCCCTGAAGAAATTTCAGATGGCCTGTAAATTGCTTCCTTACATTCCTTATTCTCTGGCTGAAAGGTAGCATATTTCAATTACCAATGTAGCAACTTACCCCAGTAACTTGAGCAGGACCCATGGCTTTGTCATCAATAGAAATCACATATGTATTAATATTATATCACAGGGGTTGCAAGTTTCTCTAAATATCTTTATGCTTCTTGCTACTTTGAAATTATGGAAATTTCTAGAAGAAATTAGAAGTAATCATTAATAAAGAAGCATATATTTACCAAAATGTCTTTGATAATACTAGGCATTTGGTATAGTACCTAGCCCATGGTAGGGCTTCATGAATATTCACCAGTGTTGTTGCCAACATGACCACCACCATGAGTGACCAAGCCATCATATTTGCTATGTCAAAGCAAAAAAGACAATTCTCATCTCCAAAAGAGTAAGACAGCTTGTTCTGGAGCCAAATATGAGTGATCACAACCAGGGAACACAGGTTCAGTTTGCCTCAAATAGTATGTTCCAACATGGAAACAGTTTCATGAAATTTTATAGTAGCAGAACAAAGAAAGTGATAAATTAAGACACTTTTCAAACACATCGGTGGGAACATCAGTAGGTGGGTCACAGCAAAGTGGAGACACCTCTCTTATATGTTTCATATGCTATCTGATGACATTCTTAGCTTTTTGGTTGGTAGAATCTAGTGGACTGTTAATACAATTCAGAGTTTTCACCTGTTAGTCACAGGATTATAGGTTAGAGATGGAAGTGGGCAATGAGTTGCTGTTAAGGGGGCTGAAGGTGGCACAAGATAATTTGGTTTTGGATTTGTAGCATTCCAACTCTCTAAAGTCACAAAAGTCCTAATCAATCAATTAACCTTGTAGCTCCTGCTATCTGATGTGACACCGGAGAAGCAGCTTCCCAGCTGCTGGGAAGGCTTAGGAGGCTGGAGCTTGTGGTGCCTGGAGGTGAGGGAAGCGGATGTCACATGAAGAGTGAGTGAAGGTAGAAATAGTTCAAGTAGGAGGGAAGCATGTGTGCACTAGTGAGTACTCATGTGTGCATGCAATTATTTGTGTGTGCACACAATGTGCATTGGATCCTTATCTTCAGAACCCAAGTTTTATTAAGCTGAGTCTCTGACTCCATCAGGCAGTAGGGACATTCAGTCTGTGCTGTTGTCTGCCCTTAATTTAATGGTGTGAACCTTTCTGCTACTCACTATAAAAAGTTTTTCGGGTCAGTGAGATGGCTCAGCAGGTAGAGGCATTTGCACACAGGCCTGATGATCCACATTTTATCCCAGGATCCCACAGGTAGCAGGAGGGAACCAACTCCTGAGAGTTTTTCTCTTATCTCCACATGCATATTGTAGTACAGGCAATACCTATACTCACACACACCAACACACAACCAAATGAACAAATAAATAAATAAGCTTCTCTGACTAAAGCTGAGGGCATATTTAGGAGGTAGTTTGACAGCATGTCCTTTTAGCAAAACAGAAAGCAGTAGATTCCCTCACAGGGCCTACAATCTCTCTAGCCATGGGCCTTTGACCAGGCCCACAGTACCAGGCATGAACTTCTTCCTAAACAGAGGGCCTCAGATCCAATCAGAATGCAGTTGTTTACCCCTAAAACAGTCAAGACACTGCTTCACCAGTGGGCACATCTTATTCATCAGTTTGCATGCGAGGTTCACAGCTGGGTAAGATTGCTGGTGACTTTTTTCTCCCAACTGCCTGCATAGCATCTTTGAGCACTATGAAAGCTAGTCATCAGGGAGGAAGTTGCCAGGTCAGTTCCAGCTTGCTTCTTTATTTCCCGCTTTCAAAGTGTGTGCTATCTTTTGCACGTCTAGTTCTGATGGGCAAACAAGTCCAATGGCAGCACACTGTATTGTTTTGGGTACCTTTGGATCCTTCCTGGCCAATGACTCATAGAGAAGTATCCCATACCTGGTATTGGGATTTTTATTTAATAATCTTTGGCTTCTGGAAGCAACATTATCCAACTGTGCAATGTATTTCCATTCAAACTATCTGTTTAAAAATTAAATTTAAATTATAAGGTAGTAGGTTTCCATATGCCTTCTCCATAGCTTTTGTTGACACCCCCCAGCCCATGCCTTTTAACTCCCCCCAGTATTCCCTCCCTCTTTCATATCACATTCCCCCCTTCCAATAGTCCCTTCCTAGCTTCCAAGTCTCTACAGACATTCTAAGTTATTTAGAGATTTTTCTTTGCTGGGAGATCAAAGTGAACTTCATTATGTACAAGAAAGGAGGAGGCTTCTCACAGAAGGCATGTGTATGGGTTATGCCAATTTATAGGGTGATATTCTTCTGGGTTCCACTTACAGGAATGATGTAAGTTTATAGGGAAGGAGTTTAAAACATGGAAAGGGAAAATGGGAGAATGTGTACTTAATCCAAGGGAAATGCTCAGCCTGCAAAGGGAGTGGAGGCTGCATATTCTGTGTTCCTAGGAATTTGTGCCAAGGTGTTGAGCAGTGGAGACAGAAGCTACTCAGCCCCTGCAGTTTCCCTGTGTAATTCAGCTGCATGAAGACGATTAATGTGGAGCCTCCATCCTAATTTACTGAAAGCAGAATGGCCTGGTCAAGGACCAAGGCAGCTGACTCCATGGAGCAGAGACAGGCACGTGATCAGCGGGAACACTTAGAATAGGGAGGAATAATCCTGTAGGTACTTCCCAGGTTTCCCAGAAACACTTGGAAGAGGGAGGAAGGTAGGACAGGTCTGGATTCTGTTACTGTAGGTAGGAAGTGGGATAAAAACAAACCAACCAACCAGGTTTTGTTTTGTTGTCTGTTCCTCTTATGGTGACCTTGATTTAGGGTTATAAACCTGTATATTTATTGAAAGCCTGTCATTACTGGAGCTTGTTGAAAAAGTATAAATGTATTAAAAAAATTTGATCAGTTAACAAAATTTGCTTCGTATAGATGTGGATAATAAACTCAAATTACAAAATAAATCTCTGGGATTAGAGCTCATAAAGGGAACCACAAACTTTCTTCAGTTCCCATCAGGTGATTCCCTTGCAATCATCAGAGTGAAAGCCTCATCTATAGTAGCAGACTGATTTGGGTTCGGCCCTTTTTTCTCTTCTCTGTTTCCTTGAAGACTTTAGTGATAAGGATGCATAGTACTTCTGAGCAAGAGGTAGACTCAGCTTGGGCTCCTACATAGTTCTTTGAATCCAAGTAATGCTCCAAAGAACTTCAAGGAAGCCTGGGCCTCTGTGGACCTTCCTCTCTCCTCTTGATTTCTGTCATCCATCTCAGACCTATTAGTTAGAAGTTTTCCAGTATTTGGGAGAATATCAGAAATTCCACTTGGAAGCTGTTCCCTTCCTGGAGTAGCTGAAAATCCTGGAAATCAGGGGCTATTTCTAGGTTGTGTCCAATTTTAGGGAAATAGTCTGCATTTTAAATCCAAATCTGTGCATTGGACTGCACAGGGCAGAGTGGGAGACTCTGTGCTTCGCCTCCCCCACCCTCTTAAGATTACTGGGCAGAAGGAACATGAATTGAAAGGAGAAAGAAAGAAAGAAAAAAACACTGGAAGGAGAGTATTATGAGAGACTCAAGAGCTTGAGCTCCAAAGTCAAAGACTATATTCAAAGACTATATTCAAATCTTGGCTTCTAGGGGGACTTTAGCGAAGGTTTCTTAACTTCCATTAAGCCCAGCTGAACCATTTCTCCAGACCCACAGATTAGGAAATTGAGCCTAAAATGGTATTCATAGCAGTATTTGTAGGACCTCCTTAGGGTATGTAAGTCCCAAGAAGATAATTTTGGGTCATCATCTATATAAACAATGTGGGTCTCTCTAAATTACTATGCCATCACCATTTTGGTGCCCCAATCTGACAACACTCCTGCAAGAAAAATATGATTTTGGGCAGTGGGAAGGCTTAGTTTACTAGGCTACCCTTCTATACCAGGATCCTGACAATGGCCCTAGGACAAATCCACAGGTCGACACTCCCTGTTTCTACCTATTTCACCCTTATGGGAAGGCATTTCCAGCCTATCAGGCACTGGTGGGGGACCTAGAAAGGCTTCAGGAAGAGACATCACAGCTTGGGCACAGGCCTACCACCTCCTTCACTGGTATGCTAGTCACATGTGAGGAAAAAGAGCTAATTTAGGAAAAGCATCCAGTGAGTTAGCACAGTAGCACATGATAAACTCTCAGCAATGAACAACAGTGGTAAGCAGACATCCCAGGGCTTACAGTAATTCCTCTATGCATTTAACAGGGGGAGACTTGGAGCATAGGAGGCCATAGGGGTGAGGGAGCTCAGAGAGGTCATTGGGCAGATGAACTGTGGGTTGACTTTGAAGGTGTCATTAGGACATCACCAAGTCACCTGCTGTGGACATTTGGGAGAGAGCTTTGGTAAAGAAGTGTGGCTTGAGCTCTGCTGTTCTGGGAGAGCACAGGCTGTCCTCAGCATGCTGGCTGTTACAAAAAAGACGGAGCTTGGGGAGCGCCAAGGCCCAGAGATTGGGAAGTTCAGGAAGTGGACTAGAGGGCTGGGACAGACCAACATTCAAAAGCCCTGAGCCCCCAACTTCATGATCCTTTGTAGGTAATTGACATAACACCCATCTTCTGAGTATACTGGAAATCGAGCAGGGCTTTCCAGCACATGCTGTATTGTTACATGCAGCCCTTGTGAGGAGGGTTTCCCAGTCTTTCTGCCAACTGGCTTCTTTTCGTGTTAATCTTTTAAAAGATTTACTTTCATAATTTCATATAGAAAATACTTTGATTATATTTGCCCCAAGTATTCTCTCTTAGCCCTCCTTCCATTCCCACTACATCTCTTCTCAACAAGCCTTCCTGCCCCCTCCCTGCTCCCTTCTAGTTGCATGTTGAGAGAGAGAGAGAGAGAGAGAGAGAGAGAGAGAGAGAGAGAGACCCAGTTCATACAATTAGGGTTGCTTGCATGAGCATGGGTGGGGAAGTTATTTACTTGAGCAGGGGCAGCTTAGCAGTGACGACACCACTGAAGAATACGGCTTCCTCTACCCCGGCAATCATTAACTCCCTGCAGCTCCTCAGAGAGGGGTGGGGACTCATGAGCCTCTCTTCCATCCATGATGGATTACTGAAATGTCCAACCTTGGGCATGTAACCATAGCTACTGCTAGATCTTTTTAATTACATATGTTTAATTCTTCACACTGAGAGATTCCTGAACTCAGGATACCTAATATTTTATCTTTGCAACCAGTGTCAAGCAGATTATATTGGCTAGCTACATTTTGAAATATGAAAACCTAATACTTCAGAAGTTTCCTAAAATAGTTACATATACATATGTAAAAGGAGTTTAAATGGAGTTACCCTATAATAGAGGTGGGGGTGATACAATGCTTCTCCCAGACAAAATGGGCTGTCAAATAAAAAGTTCAGGGCCAGGTATGGATTATCTCTTTTTGAATTTTTGGTCAGTGGGGTCCTATAGATTCTCCCAAACATTACAGGCTATTGCCATTGCTCTTGGTTACCCTTCAGAAACTTGTGGGAGTATGCTGTTGCTGAAGACACCGTAGACTTTATGTCCACTGGTGCAATAGTGACACACATGTTATGGGAGTAACCAATCACTTTCAGCTTGGACTTAAAGCCTGCTCCACAAAGTAAAACTCATGCCTGATAGTGTTAACTGGGCCAAAACACCATGACTGGGTAGATCATATGCTCTCGGGGAGAACTTAAAGCTATTATTCTGCTAAATGGATATAGTATTAAACTATCCTCTTAATTCTTATCTTTATATCACAGACTAGTGCATTTCTCAACTCTCAACAGAGAAGCTTTTGCTTTTTTGAGACAAGGTATCATTGTGTTTCCCTGGATGGTCTGGTACTCACTATGCAGACCAGACTGACCTTGAGCTCAGAAATCTGGCTGTTTCTGCCTCTGTCTTTGCTGAGATTAAAGGCATGCATTGCTATGCTCAGCCAGAGAAGCTTCATTTTCCAGTAGAAGACAATTAATACAGAGACCCACAACTGGTCAGTGTACAGAGAATTAGAGATTGTGGAGTGCTTAGCTCTAATTGAGACATCTATATTACTCCCCTGTCTAAGGCACAGGGATCATCATGGAAGAGGGAACAGAAAGATTCTAAGAGCCAGTGATAGTAGACCTCTGCAGGGACATAATATTTGTTATATATGACAAGGCTGTTGCACACATGAACTCACAGTGGCTGTGACTGCATGAACAAGATCAAGCCACCCCAAATCCCACCATCCAACAGGGGAGGGCCTCATGAAATCCCACCTTTTGCTGAGAGCTTATTGGCAATTGATGGCTTCTGTGAGAGGGAGAGTCAGTTCATTTTTTGTTTATTTTTTTACTGAATTTTTATGTATTTCATATATAACATCTTAACCATCTTTAAACTTTCTTCTCCACTGGAATCCTCCCATAGCTCCCCCCACACACTGAATTTCATGCATTCTGCCATTTGTGTTAAGGCCTATCGAGTCAAATTAGTGTACCCAGATGTCACTCAGTGCAAGTTCATCCCCTGGGCTCTAGGCAGCCTGTCTAGATTCCTCACCCAAAAGTAAAATAGTAATCAGCAGCCCAATAATTCTTCAGCCAAGACTGGAGACTGCTGCCCAGTTCCCCAGTTCTATGCTAGGTTTTCGTCTGCTTGAGTTTGCATGGGTTTTGTGCATGCTGTCACCATTGCTGTAGGTTCATGTGAGTAAGACCCAGGAACCTGTAAGACTCTATTTCCATATGGTCATGCACCTCCTCACTTGCTCTTACAATCTTTCTGTCCTCTCTTCCACAAATGGTCCCTGAGCCCTGGGTGGGTGAAGTTTAATATAGGACTCCTGTCCAAGGACCCACACTCTGCTGATGGTAGAGTCAGTTTTTTTCAGGTTACCCATGCTCCTCTAGGTGGTCTCACACTCATGTATATATAGGCAGCATTAAGTAGACTCAGTGGTTTTAAAAAAGAGAGAGAGCACATGAATTTGGAAGGAAAAAGTAATGATGAAGCTAGGGGAAGAATTGGATGGGTAGATTTAATCAAAACATTATATGCATGTCGAAATTCTCAGTAAAATTCCATTATTGTTTTGTTTATGTGAACACACATGTATCACGACACATGTATCCTTCCTCAGAGGACAACTTTTTGGAGACAGTTCTCTCCTTCCACTGTTACATGGATTCTGAGGATCAAACTCAGGTCACCAGGCTTGCTTGACAAAAGGCTTTAGTCTCTGGGCCATCTCACAGGCATGGATCAGATCACTACATGTTTTTAATAAACAGATTTTCTTCAACAGCAGACTCCTTCTCCCCTCCCCCACCTAACCTGTCCCCATTCTGTTGAAGCCATGTTGTAAGGACAGTGAGCTTTTCACACACATGGCTAAGAGCCTCAAGGAGTGACTGTCCATGATTCCTGCATCCAGACAATAGTGCTTATATAGATTTTTTTTGTATGACTATTTTTTTTAAGAATATTTTATGTTGCTCATTGTTGTGTTTTCTGAAGCTGCAAATGAGTCTGGAGAGGGATAGATGAGACCCGAAGAGGCAAACTGTGGCTTCCCATTAGCTCTTTTGTATTGTTATTTTAAATTTAAATAGGTAGACATTTTAAAGATTACATTTTAATTCTAAAAAGAGCTAAATAGCACCAGAGGAAACAATGAAGAAATAAAATCCTGCTTCTTGCTATTTGAATTTGAATGGCTTGGAGGCTATCCAGGCATACATTTTCACCTAGCCTTTGAGCTTTGTTGCCTTTATTGTTTCTAACATTTCTGATACCTGTGAATTGACATGCTAACTGAAAGGTAGCCTTTTTCTTTTTTACTGGTAGCTGAGAAGAGAATTATCTTTTAACGGACTCATACTTTTTTTAAAATCATTTTTTCCGTTGCTGATCTTTTTCAGTAGCTTCAGTTAGGAAAGGATAAATTCTGGTGCATATGTCAGAGCAGATTTCTTCTGATGGCAGGTAAATGGAGTGGCCACTAAGCCATTTCTTCTGAGACAAGTTTCTAAAGATAATGCAGTGCATGTAATAAACTCAGAAGGAAACAACAGGTATTTTTCAGATATTTCATTCAACTCAAGGATCTTCTGCAAACCAGTTTACCTTTTTCACATTTTTATTACTGTAACAGTGTTTCAATGAGTAAGATACACAAGACCCTATCACACACATGACTATACAATGGAAGGGAACCAAGGAGGTAACAGGAAAGTAGGAACCCAAGAGAGAAGACTAGTAGGAGAAAGGTGTTACTAAAATGTAAATGAATTGTAAGCACACGTAAATATAACCACATATTTCTCAGAGTATGGAATCTTAGAATCTCAAGACATTAAGAACACCATGGATTTCAGTAGCCAAACACCTGGAGATTCTATACTAGAACTTTCAAGGGCCACAGGAAATATCATTAGGTGCTCACAGCACATTTCCTAAGGTACAAAGATACGGCCTCAGAATTCTTCCTGGGAAGTCACTGCATTTCTCTGTCAATTTATGAGAGCTGACACTGAGGAAGCCTCTTTTCCTAGTGTGTGTTAGATATACTACCTGTTCTGTGAAGGAGTTTCTTTTATGTATTGCCATTAATAAGTGATTCAGGACTTCTTATACCTCACTACAGCTTATCTCTCATGCTTCCAGTAACTACATACATCAGGATATTCAACCAAATGGGATCATTTCTGGTCCTTACACAAAGACTTTATTGTTCTTGTATTACTATGTAAGACTTTGGAAGCTTCCAGCGTGGTAGCAATATTCCAGTCATTCTTCAATGAGCATCCAAGATCTGCTTCTTCAAAAAAAATATATCCGTTATCACCTCTTAGGATTTTATGTGATTATTTTTTAATTAAATTCTCACAGTTCTGTACCCCTTAACAAACCCTAGCAGTTGTTTTACTACTCCTATTTTTTTTTTAAAGTACAAGCTAAGATATCCAAGAACATCCAGATGAAATGTAAAGAATTACTTTTTGAAACAGGTGATCCTAAATCTAGTCAAACTGACAATGAAGTTTAACCAGCACAAGGAGTAAGTTAATCTTTCCAGTGTTGGCTTACTTGATATCAATGTAGCCTGGATTTCTTTTTTTTTTTTTTTATCTCTCTCTTGGATTCAGTTAGAATTTGATGTTTTCTGTCCAATGTGAAATCACTTATTTTTATTGTCCCAATTAAATTGTTTCTTAGCAAGAATTTTTGTGAAAGGAGAGATAATGATTTCTTCCTCAAATCGATATAAAGTAAATGTACAGATCATAGCAAATGTACAGAGGGCTATAGGTTCACTGCTCTGGTGATTATAAATTTCCTGGTAAAAACTCACTGACATTTCCATAATATTATTATTCATGAGCCCACAATAAGGCTTTTCTAGGGGTACTGGTATTAAGAAAATCCAATTCAATATATGCAATCTCAGCCTTATAAGTATCATATTCAAATACTGTCACATAGCATATTATGATTAATGCTTATTGTCAACTTCTCAGTCTTGGGAACCAAACCAGGTCCTCTGCAAGAACAGTCAGTGCTCCCAACCAATGAACATCTCTCCAGCCCCGGCTTACCTTTTAGATGAGGCTTTTGCTCCTCCTCCTGGCTGGGAAGCTGTGAGCCTGCAGCTGAGGACCCCTTCATTTTAGGTGGGTGCCTGCTGTTTTCTCTGCACCTTTCAAATAGTCTTTTAATACTTCTGTGAATTTCCAAAACTCTTTCTGTTCTCTTTCTGTTTTTGGAGTATAATTTTTCTCATTTGGACTCTTCATTGGCTCATGTGGAGGCAGTTTCTGGTCCACCATCTTACCCAGAAGTTCCTGAAAACCAAATCTTAAAAACTAAATACAGGAAGACAAACTAGATATAACAAAAAATGTTAAAATATAATTTCTTTGAAACAATATACGACAGATAATGGACAAATCCTTTAGTAGAACCTTCCATCAAACTGATATAAAGCAAACCATAATTCTGAAAATATTCAGAAATAAAATGCCACATTTACCTTTCAGCTGTCCTAGTCTAAATCTGCTCTTCAACTCTCCTTTGTTCTGGCCAAACTAAATAGGAACCAAGTCAATAAACAGCTTGCAGAAAAATCTTGAGCATTATTTTGACCATACTAACAAAAAAGTGGAAACAGCACAGATACCCATCGGATAATGGAAACAAATGCACAACAAAAAAGGAAAAAGGAAAATAAAACAAACTGGAATTTGATGCTACGGTTTGGAAATATCCCCGATAGGAATCAATGGTTTGACTGTGAGCCTGTTGTGTTTTCTGAAGACTGTGGAACCTTTAGTGTTGGGTCTAATGGAAGAAAGTTAGGTCATTGGAAACGTATTCTGGAAGGGACAGTTGAAACCCTGACCCCCTCTTTTTCTTTTTCTTCTTCATGTGGTGAAGCTTCCTCTGCTCCATACTTCTGCCATGTCTGACTTTCTCATGAGCCTCCAAACAACAGAGCCAACTGGCCATGGACTATGACCTCTGAAAGTATGAGTCAAAATCAATATTTCTCCCTTGTAAATTGCTTTTCTAAGGTCTTTTGTCATAGTGGTAGAAATCTGATGAACACAGTAGCAGTCAGTAATGAAAACTGTATTACAGTACCTGTCAGCATTGAAAACGATGATACTGAAATGTGCAAAAGCATGATATACCTAGTGGTAATTGTTTAATACCTAGTGACACAGCCATGAATGCAAAAGAGTTCTGCTTTGCTGTATTTGCTGATTTCCCCTGGGTAATTGCTCCCACCACGACCAATTTCAAGTTAGCAATGAACATGAATTTGGGAGGAGAATCACAGCAGCAGATCATAGATACATGAGATATGAATAACGATAAGAGAATAATAATGACATTTAGGAAATGAAATATGTTAAGTATTATTTTTGTTTTCAACATCATTTATTTAATTATAAATATATATAACTTAAAATTTAAGAGTAGTTAATTTTAACAGCTTTTAAAATTCCAGAAAATTTAACACGGTCCTTGTGAACTATGGGTTTGCTTCTAGAAGCACACTGAATGAACCTTGAAAGAGAGTTGCTTCTTCTTGCAGCAAATGGAGATCAATACAGAGATCCACAACTGATCAACATGCAATGACTAAAAGACAGTGGAATGCTCAACTTTATATATATATGGGACACCTATATCGCACCCTCTCCTTCCAAGGCTCAGGGATCATTGTAGAAGAGGGGACAGAAAGATTGTAAGAGCCAGAGGTGGTGAAAGACTTCAAAAATCAGTGTTTTCCAAACAGTAGGATTGTTGCACAGGTGAACTCACACCATGCCCAAGTTCTATGTAAGCTCAAGCTAGACCAAATCTCAGCATGGGGGTGAGTTGGGCAAGAAGCCCCAACCCTAGTTGAAGAACTTTTGGCAAGTGACAGCTTCTTGGAGAGGAAGAGTCAATTTTCTTTAAGAATGTTTGGCTGGGTAGGTTGACCAGGCTCCAGGGGATGTACCCATACCTAAAAGCATTTAGGGACATAAATTAGAGTTTATAGGCCTTAAAAGATAATAGAGAGAGGCTAGAGAGATGGCTCAGTGGTCAAGAGCACTGCCTGCTCTTGCAGAGGACCCGGATTCAATTCCTAGCACCCACACGGTGACTAACAACCATCCATAACTCCAGTTCCAAGGGATCCAGTGTCTTCTTCTGACCTCCATGGGCATTGCATGACACAGGAGCACGTATCTACATGCAAGCAATAAACTCATACACATAAAATAATAAAATATTTTAAAAAGTAGAGGACAGGAAGTTAGTGGGGGTAGTAAGGTGGAGATGGAGACTGGAGAGGTCTAAATATGATGAAAATACAATGTATGAAATTCTCCAAAAATCAATAAAATGGAACACAAAAGTAGTATATTGAATGAAAAAAGTCAATAAAGAGTAATATTATAATTCAACTTATATGAATCTCCTTATAAGAGGCAAAAGTAATCTACAGAGATGGAAGTGCAGAACATTGTGTCTGTTGGCTTCAGATAGATGAGAATGACTGGGAGAGAGCAAGAGAGATTCCTGCGACTTTGGAAGTTCTATATATTAACAAAATTTATTTATTTTGTTTGTATGTATAGTGCATGTGAGTATGTGGGTTGTGTGCACACATGTGGGGTGCATGTGTGTATGTATGCACATACATGCAGAGATGAGAGTTGACATTAGGTATCTTCTTCTATTGTGCTCCACCTTATTTCTTGAGATAGGGTCCCTTATTGAGCTCAGAACTCACCAGCTGGCTAGACTGGCTGGCGCATGAGCTCTGGGGACCTGCCTGTCTCTAATCCCTTAACAAGCATGTGCCACAGCACTCAGCTTTTACATGGATGTTGGGAATACAAACTTGGGTCCTCATGTTTATGCAGCAGGGCACTTTTTGGACTGGGCCACCTCCTCAGACTGTGTATGTTTCTTTCTTTTGAAATCAGATTTTCTTTAACTGTATAATTACAATCACTGCATTTCTTTCCATATATTCTGTATCCGAATAACAAAGAAAAGCAAAATGAACAACTGTCATACTAACAAAAATAATAGACTGTGGCCAAAGTACACATACACACCTGCCCTGTAGGACCAAGCTAAAAGGTAGGGAGGAGGGCATGATGAGCAAAGGACATGGAGGTCTGTCATGTTTAGAAATATTATGTGGACAGAATAAAGTTTAATAAAGAGGTGATCAGGGATGCATTAAAGTGGTATAAGATTGGAGCCCTGTTATTCAAGCCTCAGTAATCAGTTTCTGTGAATGAAATTGATGGAAAGATTTTTGATTCTGCAGGCAAAATCCAGACTCACATAGCTTTTTTCGTGGACTTTGTTTTCCACATCTCTTTAAATATATAGAAATTATTCTTAGCTCAAGAGATGTATAAACACTGGGCCAGATTTGGTTTGCACACTGCAATTTGACAACCCCTGTGCTGCACTTTGGGTATAGAAAAGCAGTCCATCCAAGCAGAGTCAAGAGAGATTTGGTAAGCTGCAAGGCATTTTGAAAGCATATAGATGAGAGTGCTGGAATCTTCTAGGGGGAGTCTTCTTAGAGGAGGGAGGATTCAAATTGGGTTTTGGAAGATGAGAAATAGCAAAGAGAAGAGTGAGTTATAGAAGTTACTATTGGGACTCAGGCTATGTCATTTGGTAGTCATAGGACATGGCAGTGATGTTCTTTTGGGCCTGATTTTCTTTATCTTTAGGATGGGTCATATAGCACCTATTCTTCTGATCTGGGGAGAAATACAGTGGAAGTTAAAAAAAAAACCCCACTTGATAGAGTATTTTAAAAATATGGCTGTTATGTAAGAATCGTCAGGGTTTGTGAACTGGGATGACTCAGGCCACCTATGTATGTGCAGTAATTGCTGAGATTATTGGGCTTATTCCAGAATGTCTGGAGCCATTTACTTGGCTCTCAAGTGGGTACAGGTGAGTCAGGAACAAACTTTGGCATCTCCTTGCTGATTGTTATGTGATCCATTTGCATATTAATCTAAAACTAAATATATTCCATTTCCTGCTTCTTTAATGTACAGATCAGGTACAACTATCTAGTGTTTTCTCTTTTTCTTTGAAAATTTCATACATGCATACAACATATCTTGGTCATATCCATCCTTCCTCCCTCCCTCCAGTTCCCCCCTGCTCTCCCAGCACATCTCCCTCCCAGCGTCATGTCCTTTTTTCCTTCTTCTTTTTAATTTTTAAAAATAACAGACTGAATTCAGTTTGTGCTGCCATATGCACATGGGTGTGGGGTCATCCACTGGCCCATGGATAGCCTACTAATGGCCAAGTACCTAAAGAAAAATGACTGTCTTTCCCTCAGTAGCCATCAACTGCCAGTAGCTCCTGAGCAAAGGTAGAGCATCTGTCACCTTCAAGCTGGAATTAAAAAAAAAAAGATTTATTTTATTTTTATTTATGTGTAGATGTGTCTGTCATGTCAGGGCCTGCAGAGGCCAAAAGAGGACATCAGATCCCTGGAGCTGGAGTAACAGCTAGTTGTGAGCTGCCTGACACGGTTGCTAAGCACCAAACTCTGGTCCTCTGCAAGAACAGCAGGGACTATTAACTAATGAGCCATCTCTCCAGCCTCCATGCTGAAATTTGTAACTGGTTTGAGCTTATGCAGGTAACCACTGATGCTATTTGGTTTTTCTAAGGGTCTTCGTTTTCCTGACCTACTGTCATTTTAGATTGGTCGGTTTCCTAACACAATGGATTCAGTTTCTTCTTCTTTAGAATGAAAAGAGCCTTTTCAGATACAGGTGGGGAGTGGGACACCAAACCTGGTTAGAAGCTAGAGAAATAATTTGACCTATTAGTTCCTGGAAAAGGTGATGGTAGGGGCACTGGGATCCACCCAATGGGACTACCTGAGCCCCAAATCTTTGTACCTTTCAGTATCTGTTTCCTTATGTGTAACACGAAGACAATGATATGATCTAGCAGTTTCCATTGGGATGTAAAGCATAACCCTATGTCAATAACACAATCATAAGTGATAGCTATTTTTATTTCTGCTCAAGGCCAAGTGGAATGGAGGGAGAATTTTGCAGCTGAAGCTAGGAGTAGGAAGGGGGGGGGATGGAAACAACTAAATATAGACACCTACATTACAGTGTTTTGTGTTTTGCTTGTTTATTTGTTTATAACTGGTTGGACTAGTTGTGGCATCTTTGGCATGTGCCCACAGTGGGGAACTAGTACTTCAGTCTAGAATGACTGACATTCCCTTTACTCCCCTCTAGACTAGTGAGAAATAAGAATGTCACCATAGTAACAAATGGAGCCTACTGGTTTTTAAATTTCTTTAAAAAAAATTGGGTACGAGTATATTGCCTGCATGTGTATAAGAGCATCCGAGTTGTGCAATGCCCTTGAAGGTTAGAAGAGGGCATCAGATCCCCTGAAACTGGAGTTAAGGATGGGTGGGTGCTGGGAATTGAACCTAGGTCCTCTGCAAGAGCAGCTAGTGCTCTTAACTGCTGAGCCATCTCTCTAGCCCTCCAATGGAGCCTATTGTATTTGATGTTAATTAGTTGAGTTTTTTTTTTTTCTTTCTAGATATTGAGCTATTTGAGGACAGGCAGACTTGCCTTTAAAATTTACCATCAATATAGGGTTACAGGGTATATACTTGATGCTAAATAAAAAGTTAGTTGAATGAATAAATAAATGAAATTCATATTACCTATTTAATTCTTGGGGAAATTTGCTTGCTTATATGTGTAGCTAAATTATTTGGGTCATCAGGTACTATGTGCCAAGTTCTATGTGCAAACTTGAGTGCATTCTAGAAATGTTTAATCTGTATGTGGCAAATTGAATTAATTTATTTTTCAATTCTAGAGAAAATTAAAAATTCAAAGCAAAACAACACAAGCCATTTGAATCCTCAAACATCTTAGAAGTGGAAATGTTACCCATTAGAGCATGGGATAAACCAATTGAAGACAGAGAGTTAAGAAATGAAATGCTTTATGTATACTGACAGTGAGCCAATATGGTATGAAAACAAAAGAAGACATTTGGGGAAAGAGGCAACAAATTGCATCTTTGAGGATTCAGTTTTTCAAGGACAGATTTACTTGTGGTTTTCCTGAAGTGATCTGTCAATTTCTTCAGAAAGGTTAATTTGTTAGAATCAACCTTAAATTGGTTTAAAGGGTGTACCTTAATTGTATTACTTTTCAGCAAAATGTTTCTGTCAATCAGAAAATGCTTTTAGAATTACCTGCTTGCAAAGCTGAGGTCAAGGAGAGCTGAGCTCTCTAGCCACGAGGACAAGAATCTAAATCCTGCACCAAGGAGAAAACCTCACAGGAGAAGTAGAGCTTGGGTCTTCAGAGAGCTTTTGGTGCAACAAGTTGACATTGATATATTTTATTTCAGGAGAATTCTTGATATAGTTGAAAGAGCAATACATTGTAAATTCTGGTCTTGTACCCTAGACTCTATTTTAAAAGTTTATGACTTAGGGCAAGACACATCTCCTATATCTTAGCTGCTTCCGTTTAGAGTAGAAAACGTAAGAGCTAGACTGGGTGTCATCAAAAAAGCTTATTTTTTCTAGTGCTACATGAGTATACAAATAATACCCTTAGATTTATTTCTGAGACTTTGGGGGCCTTCAATAAAGCAGAGACACTTGTTTTCATGAGAACACTTGTAGTCTAGGGAGTTCTAAGGTGTTGCATTAAACAGTTCTAGAGATGTGGAACGATCTGCCAGGGAAGAAGGATGAGGGTGAAGTGAAGTCTTCCCACTCTGTTCCCTCCTCGCTATGGTGGGGATATTTTGAAGTGGCCATGCTGACATTTCTATTGAACAAGACTCATTCTCAGAGGATAATGAGAAGCAGGGAGCAGTTTTGAGGACTGAGGGTACAGGTTGGTAGAGAACCGGCAAGATTTCTGTCTGAGGGAAAGAGAGAGAGACACAAATAGATTTCAGGGTGGTTGTGCAATAATCACCTATTCAGGACCTAGTGTGTCATAGACACCCAGTATAACTGTACAGTACAGAAAAGGTTCTTGATTCTATGGGACACAGCTTATGGAAGGAGAACAATGAGTAGATGATCAATCATATTACACATGATGCCATGGGAAGTGTGGGGCACCATGGAAGCAACATCACAGTCTGGATTAAAGATTTGGGGAAGTTCTTTTAGAGTGAGATATGTAAATAGGAAATGAAAATATGTGGATGAGGAAAGTGGAATGACATGTTTAAGATAGTGCAGCTTATGTTCAAAGACATGGAGATGACAGACAGTAGCGCTTGCCTGTGAATCTGAATGCAGTTTATATGGCAGGTGGGTAGGTGAAGAAGTGTGAGCGTGAGCAGTGTGGGGAACCACAGAAGATGCTTTCTCTTTTTTAGTAAACATATTTTTAAGTTAATTTTTGGCAATTTCATATATATATAAATATATATATATATAAAATGCATCCTGATTGATCCCACCCCTATCTTCTTGAATCTCTCTATCCTGTCCATCCCCCTCTTTCCTACTAATCTCTTTCCAACATTTATGTCATTGGAAGTATTCGCTGGAGTCTGGCAGGTACACCAGTGGATACACAACTAAAGACAGTGGTTCTCCCTCCCCCAGAGTCCATCAGTGGACTGTAATTCAGCAGTGAAGGATAATGTCTCATGATTCCCTCCCCTGTGCACAACTGACTGTTAGGAGGGCCTGTCTTGTGCTTGTCTTGTACAAGTAATCACAGCTGTTGTGAGTTTGTGATTACATGGTTGTGTTATATCTAGAAGAAATCATATTATTGTATTCTTGAGTGCTTCTTTCAGGCATGTGAAGGAATTTGGTCTTTAATATAAATGCTTCTTAACAACACTAAGTAGAGAAGTGACCTGATCACATTCAAATATGATCTTTTAGAAAGATACTTCTACCTCCAGGGTAGAGAGAGGACTGGAAGTGGCAGGTATAGACATGGAGAAGGTAGAAGAGACTTTGATAATCTAGATGAAAGAGAATGTGACTTGGATTATGATGAGGATAGAGGTATTAGAAGTGATGAGTTCAAGAGAAGCAGAGGAGGTGAGAATTGATGAATCACATAAAGCAAGAAGTAGGGAAGAAGAGTTCAAGGTGGCATTCAGCGCTCTGGTGTGGCTGTCATGATGTTGTATTCTTCGTGTTTTGTGAATAACACCGAGGTTGACATGGCTGTCTGCTGTCCCCTGGCCATCAGGAGCTCCAGCCTAGACACCCTACACAGGCCCTTGTTTCTTCTTCCCCATCTTCAGTAGGAAAGGACATTTGTGGAACTTTCAGCAGAGCTGACTGGCTTTCAAACACATCCAGACTATTTGAGAGGTCATAGTTTTTACCTTAATTGCCTCTCTGGGACATGATAAAGATTACTGTCATTGAAGTTTCTTATGAGGACAGGAACTGTTAGATCACAGACCCTCTAGCTGCCTTTCTCTTCCAGAAATCAGGCAACTCCAGAGACAGAGAGTTGATAAGCAGGTCTTCTATGGCCTTGCAGTTGTGTTACCCTTGCACTTAACAACTGCAAGCCCAAGCCCACCCCCACATACCCAGGCCCAAGGAAACCTGGAATTTATAGCTTCACTTAAAAATTTTTTTTATTGTTTATTTAATAACCACATACTTAGAAGAAGCGTTTCATTACATCAACATTGACATATTCAATAACAATTTTCTGAGCTAGGCTGCATCTCTTACAAAATTGACTGTACATTTATAGGTTTACAGGTGAATTATTACAGTTATACCATATTGTACTCAGTATAAACCCTATAAGACATAAAGTTAAATGGTTTTAACCTTTACAAAAGATCTCCATTTCATTATTAAAATACACAGCATCATACAGAAAAATTCATTTTTAATGCAATTGACACAGATGTTTGCACATGCGTTTCTAATCTCTAT
>NW_008352648.1:392369-392739 GCF_000622305.1 Nannospalax galili
CCTTTGGTTGTACCTTCCTTTTGGGTGTTTAAGGCCATACAGTTGGTCCAGATAAACCAATTTATTTTTACTCTTCAGGTCGTTTGAGGATCTGTTCCTCAGGGGGCATATGGGCTTGGGAGGCGCTCCTGGCTCCTTTCTTTTACCAGTTCTGCCTATGTGAAGATAAGTCAAAGATCCTGCTCAACCATGGTTGGCTTTGCTTGGAAGCTTGGAGGAAATATTTCCTCTGTGTTTACCCTTCTCTTTGTAGACTGGACACTGGTTCAAGTCCATCTTGTGGGGTCTCCACGGCCTCCTTGATCAAGAGGACAGGTGACCCACCACCATTATAGGACATTTTGAGAGATGCTCATAGTCCCCTGGAACT
>NW_008352648.1:394295-404260 GCF_000622305.1 Nannospalax galili
TTTTCTTCTAATAGTTTCAGAGTTTCAGGCTTTACATTGAGGTCTTTGAGCCATTTGGAATTGACTTTTGTGCAGGGCGAAAGTTGGGGTTTAGTTTAATTCTTCTACAAGTGGAGATCCACTTTTGCCAGCACCATTTTCTGAACATGCTGTCTTTCCTCCAGTGAATATTCCTGGCCCCTTTGTCACATATCACGTGGTGAAATTGCATTTACTCATGTTTGCTTCTTCAGTTTTGTTCCATTGATCTATGGGTCTGTTTTTGTGCCAGTACCATGTTGTTTTTTATGACTATAGCTCTGTAACACAGCTTAAAGTCTAGTATAGTAATCCCCCAGCATTGTATAGCTTCACTTTTTAACTAGTGCCTTCTGACCTTTAGACTCCTGGCATGTAAGCTAGGTCATGTGGTATGGCATGGGAAGCCCCCCATCCCCCCATCCTAAGGAATTCCCTCTGTCCTTCAGAACTGAGGGGTCAAGACTTTTGTCCTGCTACCCCTCATGGCTATCTCTCCAAATGAAGCTCTTCTTCAGACCTGAATGCTTGCTTTCCTCCTTCAGGGCTCCATCTGTGGCAAAGATGCTGTAACTCTCTTAAGCTCCTCTGAAGGGTAATTCATGTCAGCTTCCTTTCTATCAGGGCCTTCCTCGGTCACTCTATTTCATTGTCTCCAATGCTTCCTGCTTTCATGTTTATAGAAAAATATTCTATAAATACCACTGAGGAGGTATAAAAACAGATGGTGATAGATCTTCCTCTGGCAGTAATTTCATGAATGTTTAGAACACCTTTAATTGGTACCTGTTCTCTAACCCACTATTGAGTCTAGGCAAACTGCTTTTGGATAAGTTCTTCATATCAACTGTAAACCTGAGTCAATATTAAAATATTTTCCTTCATATTATATTATCTTTTATATTATGTATATTTTATTTCATAATGGAAGCCTTTGCTGTATTGTAAGGAATTTGAGCAAGCTGAGGAATTTTTAAAAAAATCTGAGCTCTCTTTTCATAATTATATGATAGTTACCCATTCAATACTAGAAAAGCAGAGAAAAGTCAAGTCAAAATAACAAAAAAGTAAGGGCACCAGTAAAGTCCTACCTTTGAGTGAAGGGCTATTTCAATGAGTGTGTCCTTGGGTCTTGTTTCCAAGCATATGTTTTCTCAGAGGCTTTCTGAACTCAGGCTCAGCTAGCTGCCTTCTGGTGGATGTAAGCTTTGTACAGGCAGGTCATGTCCATCTTCTTTACTACCTAAACCCTTGCTTTCAGCACAGGCCTTGGCAAACCAGAGTTATTAGAATAACATTTGTAGAGTAAATGAAGTTGTATATGTGTCTCTACTGTTCTCTATTGGTGTTTGGTACATAATTTCTGTCAGTTTTAAGCTTGGTTCATCTCTAATATTCCTGCTCATTGAATTATCAGGAAGGAGAAAAGGTGTTCATTTTGCAGTCAGAGATGGTATGATGATTTCCACGGGGTAGCTTTACCAGTTTGAGAGACTGTATACAAATGTCTCAACCCACATTAGAGGTGGCTGGTGTGTAGACCCTTTGGAACAACTTAAAAAATATTTATTTTAGTTATTGGTATATGTGTCTTCTGTGTGTCTATGTGTCTGTGTCTCTGTGAGTATGTGCACATGCATCTACATGGGTCCCCATGCTTATGCATGTGTAGAGGCCAGAAAAGGGTATAAAATCCCTTGGAGCTGGAGTTACAGATTTTTTTTTTTTCGGTATTTTTGAGACAGGGTCTCCCTGTAGCCCCAGCTGTCCTGGAACTCACTATGTAGACCAGGCTGGCCTTGAACTCAGAGATCTGCCTGTCTCTGCCTCCCAAGTGCTGGGATTAAAGGCGTGTGCCACCACGCCTGGCTCTTTTGAGGGATACTTCCAGCTTGTTTTCTAGGTTCTGAGCTCCAAACTCTAGTCCTCATCATTGTGCAGAAAGCCCCTCTTTTGTAGTTTTTTATACAGGTGTGGAACTAATGACTGTATCTTTCTCTGGAAATTAGCTTTTACCCTACAAACATATTTCCAGGCTGTAATTTCTGTCTGGTATAACACTAGGTCTTTTGAACTTGAAGGATTAGAGGAAATACAGAAACTTAATAGAGTACAATTAGGCTTTCTCTCCAGGGAAATGTTTTTTGATTTAAAAATTAAATTTATTTCTAACTGATACATAAAAATATAAAATTGTACCACGGGATATTTTCAGCATGTAAATACATAGTGCAATCTTAAACAGGGATATATATATATATATATCTTTCCTTGGGGCTGGAGCGATGGCTCAGGGGTTAAGAGCATTGGTTGCTCTTGCAGAGGACTCAGCTGCAACCTAACTCAGGTTAGGTTCCCAACACCCACATGATGGCCAACTGTTTGTAACTCCAGTTCTAGGGGATCCAATGCCCTCTTCTTCCTCTGTGGGCATTGCATGTACAGATGTTTTTACATGAATGCAGGCAAAACATTCAGACATGTAAAATAAAAGTAAATAAATCTGAAAAAAATTTAAAACTCCGTATTTATAATTTCTTTATGGAGAGAACATTCAAACACCATTCTAGTCTGCTTAAATGTGTAATATTTCATTATCCACCCCACCCCCTGAGAATTTAGACTTGTTTGTGGATAGACCTCTAACATATAAACCTGGTGGCTATAGGATGGATATCTACATATCTATATATCTCTATATGCTTTAGTATATGTTAATTATACACAATAATGGGTTTCATTATGGCATTTCATACATGTATATAGTGTATCTTGATCATATCTCCCTTACCCCCTCTAGTTCCTCTCAGACTCTCATGGCTCCCCTTCCTCCTCCCAACTACTCCTCCGTCTACTTTCATGCCTTTTTTATGGTGACCCAATGAATTTCGTTGGGGTTGCCTTCATGGTTCATGGGGAAGTCTTTATTTATAGGTGGAACCTCATGAGCTCTTGCCTACTCTACGACAAACCTAATCTTGTATGGGTCTTGTACAAATAATCATAGCTGCCCTTAAGTTCAAGGGTATAATGGCCATGCCATGTACAAAAAATAGAAGGTGTGGTATTCCTTACTGTGGAATTCCTTAACCAGTGAGGAGCAAGCCATAAGGATGTGCAAAGATGAGCACAAACGAGAAATGCAGTGTCTTGATGCTGCTCTGACCTCCCTCTAGCCCCTTTCAGATTCAGCTACATTGCTACTGCTGAGTTCCTGTAGAGTCTCTTTTTCTTTTTGTTAGCTGAGGGTGGCTTCACAACTTATAACCAAAGAGTCTGAGTAAAACATCTACAATACTAGCTTCCTGACAAAGTATAGGCCCTATATAACTTTCCCCATATGACCCCTGAAGCCAATTCTTGTTTTCTTAAAAAAAAATATTTTATTTATATTTTTATTTTATGTGTATTGTCTGCATGTATGTAAGTGCACTTGTGTTGTGCAATGCCTGAATGGTTAGAAGAGGGTGTCAGATCCCCTGGAATTGGAGTTAAGGATGGTTGTTAGCTGCCATGTGGGTGCTGGGAATCAAACCTGGGTCCTCTGCAAGAGCAATCAGTGCTCTTTACCAGTGAGCCTTCTTTCTAGTCCACCAGTTCTCTTTTTATACTTAGCTTGGGTGTGCCATTTTCTACAGAAGCTTTCCAGAGATGATATCCAATTAAAGGTGTCTCTGGACCAGTGTCCACTGGCTATTACTCACAGGGCATCCTTTTTCCTTGGTGAGTATTAGAAAAAGGCTTCAAGATAAGTGTATCCAATTTCATCCAGAATCAAAGCTGCCTTGACTTGGTATTATGCCAAGGACAGCACCTCAGCCCTGATGGAGCCATGACTAGAATAAGGAACTCTGGTAACAGTTTAGAACTTGCTGAGGGCAGTGTTTTCCTACAAATAATGTCCGCAGATATCTTTCATTTTCTATAAATCTGGCTCTGAGCCCAAGATGCTGTGGCAAGAATTCAGAGCATTTTGAGATTTTTATCACTTGCTGTGCTCTGGATTTAGTAACCGAGTGAATGCATCATGTACTGAATTTCCACTTGTTTAAAGGAATAAAGAACAATGTTTTCAAACTCAAGTCATTTTCAGATTTTGAAGCTGCTAAACTGGGGAAGCTCCCCCCAAATTCTAGCCATATATGGACTGAGTTTGCACAGCAAAAAAAAAAAAAAGGAAAGAAGTCAAGACAATTACTCATCAAACCATGATAAAAAGACTTAGAAGGGACATATTGCATAGTGTTTTAAGAGACCCAGCTTCGGAGTTAAAGACTGGGCGCTAGGTAGTTCTGCCCTTATCTAGTCAGGTGGCCTTGAGCACCTTTATTCCTCTCCCTTCTCCTAATTTTCTTCCTTTCTTTTCTTTTTTCTCCTTTCTTCTCTCTCTCTCTCTCTCTCTCTCTCTTTCTTTCTTTCTTTTTTTTTGTCTTTTTGAGACAGGGTCTCCCTGTAGCCCCAGCTGAGTTGGAACTTGCCATGTAGACCAGGCTGACCTCCAACTCACAGAGATCCACCTGCCCCTGCCTCCCAAGTGGGATTAAAGGCGTGTGCCACCATGCACAGTCAAACCTAAGGGGTTTTTTTTTTTTTTGTTGTTGTTGTTGTTTTTTTTTTTTTTAGTCTTTTTGAAGCAGGGTCTCCCTGTAGCCCCAGCGGTCCTGGAACTCACTATGTAGACCAGGCTGGCCTCAAACTCACAAAGATCCACCGGCCTCTGCCTCCCGAGTGCTGTGATTAAAGGCGTATACCACCACGCCTGGCTTCTTCTTTCTTTTTAAAACAAAATAACCCCAAACTCCAGGCTTTTTTTCCTATACAGTGGAGTTGAAGTCACACCTACTTCAGGAGGTCTGGTTTACATTAAATGAGTGGTGCACTTGATGCAATAATGGGACATGGAAAATCTCATGGGGGCGCATGGTTGCGTTATTTACTACTCAAGATTGGTTGAGGAAGGAGGTCAGTACAACAGCATGATCAGTATGATCTACTATTAATTTAGCTTTCTTCTGGAATGGAGTGAGGTTAAAATAATACTCATGAGAGCCAGGCCTGGATGACAATCCACTTCTCTCCAAATCACAATCTAACAGTAGTTTTTATATTTTTAAGGTTATAATACTGAAGGAACTTCTAGACCACTGAAGTACATACCTCATTTAGTATTTATTATCCTGATTTTTACAGATTAGTTGTTAAGTACTAAATAATCATTTCTTTAGTTTCAGATTTACAGAATCCAGAACTGGTGAGTTGCAGATAAGAACAGAACGTGTAATATTCATCCTTCTTTAATCTTGTGTATCAACTAACAAAATACATGTAAATTTCTGTGAAGGTTAACTTGCAGAAGAGCACCATACCTATTTAAAGAAGATACAGGAATGAGCCCCAGGAAGTTAAGGTTGATTGTAATATTCTGACCCGATTAAAAGGAGACACATGCCTTAGAATAGAAAAACTCCACTCAGCATGTAGTCTTCCTGTTTATTATCACATAATACCTCCTTTCCCTGCCTGTAAAGCCCTTTCATGTACTTGAATCACTCAAGATGGAGTTTTTAGGATGATAGTCCCCCTAGTTTTTCAAGGTAGAAGCCCCTGAATAAAACTTTTTTTCTTTCCACTGAGTCCCAGCTTCCAAATACTGGCTTTTCAGTGGTGAGTGGCCAGGACCTGGGTCCAGTAACACATGGGGAATAATGAGTATACATGGTGCAATATTGGACAGTCCGGGAAGATGAAACCAGGAAAACTCCAGCTCATTTCCTTAATGTGATTAAGTTTAACAGCTAGGGCACCCCAAATGGCCAGGTCTATGATACTTCTCACATAGAACTTTGTATTTTAAAAGACAGGACTGTAATATTTACAAAAAGTAATCCTGTGATTCTCGTTAGAAAATATTTTAGCATTTACAATACAGATTTCTTTTCAAAACATGTATTAATTAACATACCAATGGTGATTAGAATGTGAAAGTAGATCACCTTGGAGCAGGCATATCAGAACCACTTGAGGAATTTTGTCATTCTAGAAATCTTGATGAGTTTCAATATCTTCAGGGTACACCCTTGAAATTGGATAAGGCTTGAACAGATGAACATAATGACAGAGTACTCAATAACCTTGATAACAAGGTACTTGAATTGTTTGTCAGGAATTCCCTTGCTTTACTTTTCTCATTGTTGTGTGGCAAGATACACAAAGGAACTTGAGGTAAGGATTTATTTTGGCTCACAGTTTAACAAGGGTGTTGTGTGTCTATTCCTGGTGAGATGTGAATAAACATCTATTTAACCCAGATAGGAAACCAATGGCGGACCAAAGTTGGACTAAGGATACCACCAAAGTCCAACTTGGTGAACCAATTAGTTTTATTGAGGTTGCTTATAGGAATATGGGTGAAGGGCTACTTATAGACACAGAAATGACTCAAAGCCTGCTGAATCACCCAAAGTCTACCCCAGCATGGGTGGCAGCTCACAAAAGCAGGAAAGCTGGGCTGCCAGCAGCTCAACAGTTGAAGAGTCTGGTAGCTCTGTTGGTCTGAGCCTCTTCCAGGCAGCTCAACTGGTTTCAGTTTTCTTTGGACAGCTGCTCTGAGAATGTCTTCCTGCAGTCTTTACAACTTACATATGATTGGAGAGGGAGGAGCCTGGTAAATCTGGTCAGTTTCAGGAATTTCCTGAAGCAATTGGTTATTTACTTCCAAAGTTTAGTGAGCTACCCTGCAGGATGAAATGTTCCACTTCTGCTTAGAACAACCTATTTCCCTCCATTTTTTATATAATTAAAAAAAATTATTTTTATTTTATGTGTATGAATGTATTGCCTGCATGTATGTGAGTGCACCCAAGTCTTGCAATGCCACGGGACTGGAGAAATGGCTCAGTGGTTAAGGGCACTGATTGCTCCTGCAGAGGACTCGGGTTCTATTCCCAGCACCCACATGGTGGCTACGAACTGTCCTTAACTCCAGTTCCAGGGGAATCCGAAGCCCTCTTCTGATCTCTGCGGTATTTCCCTCCTTTTAACATCCTGTGTCTTAATGCATTTCCTTGCAAGATGAACTGTTTCATCTTTCCCTACAACATCTTATGTCTTAGTGAGCTTCCTTATCTTGGAGCAAATTGTTACACAGCATAAGGTGGCTTATCACAGGAAGCAGAGAAATGAATGCTGGTGTTCCACTTGCTTTGTAGGATGCCATAGAATGGTGTGACAGGGATTCTTCCAGAACAAAGGAAAGGAAATGCAGCCTGGTCTGCCCCTAGTGCATATACCCAGCTCTGCTTGTCATGACTTGCTAGCTTAGAATACCCAATCATAATATATGTTACCATATGTAGGAGACAAAGAGACTAAACTGTAAAGGGGACCTATAAAAGGCTGAGCTCTGCTGTATTTGGGGATCAGTCTTTTGGATATGAATCCACTGAATTAGTGCTAGCACTGAATAAAATGCGTTCAGGAAGGAAAGCCTCAGTTTACTCTGTACAGAGTACCTGCAACAGTGGTGCTGCTGGCATTCAGGCTGATATGAATTCAGTACACCCATGTCATGCAATGCCCACATGCGATCACCGCCAGTGGTGGCCACTCCTCCATTCTTGTGGGTGCCGCTCCTTCATTCTCATGGGCATCAAGGCTGTTCCTCTGCTCACCCTGGGCTGAGGCTGCTCTTCTGCTCACCTGGTGCCGCCTTCTGTCATCGCTGCTTCTGCCCAGTCCCGGACCCCAGGGCTGGTGAGGAGACTGTGTCAGCAGAGCTGCATTCAGACACAGAAGACCAGGTTCAGTGACACAGTTCTGCTTTATTGCAGGAAGGCACAAGCTTATATAGGGGTAGTGGTCTAATCACAGCACAGCAAGTTGGATACCTCATTAACATAACAGACTTAGCATCCTATTAGCATAAAGACTTAATGTCCTATCACAGAATAGCAGGTAGGATGCCTCATTAGCATAATGGGTTTCAGATTATAGAGCCTGGATTCCTGGAAACAACGTGACCCTGACAGTTGTAATGTCACCCTAGGCTCAAGCCTGTCTCCCACACCCACAGAGGTCAGAAAAGGGTATCAGAGCCCCTAGAACTGGAATTAAGGATGGTTGTTAGCTGCCATGTGGGTGCTGGGAATTGAACCTGGGGCCTCTGCAACTGAAAAAGCAGACGCTGCTCTTAACCACTGAGCCATCTTTCCAGCCCCGCATCAAGATTTTTAATAAAATGAAGAGGTCTGGAGTCATGGTTTAAGTCCTTGTGCCAAGAGTCACTGTTGCCGCCATTGCTCTGGCTGCAGGGTTGTCTTGGCTTCTCAATCATTTTCTTTCTTACTTTCCAAGTCCTGAGTTCAGAATTTTGAAATCAATATAGACGTGCCTATGGTCAGGTAAATATTCATCTTGTTTGATAAGGCTCCTCACAGCATCTATCACACCTGTTCAGTCTCTTGGGAGCTGGCATACTCCAGGCTCCGAGGCCAGCTGCCCAGGGCATGCCTCATTTTACCGCCATCTTTCTCAGTGAAGTCTTAAAAACAGGTAAATTATTATAAATTTAGAAAAGCAAAAAATGCCAAAAATTATCTCCTGTCTAAAAGTCATTGCATAAGTCTCCATCAAAGGAAAATAGAAAGAGGGAACATCTATGGAAAACGGGGACAAAACCCTAGGCTAGGTGACTGCCAGCGTTCCAAACACAAGGCCTGTCAGCAAATATCCTGCTGACAAGTTGATATAGACACACGAACAGAGAGACAATGAGGATTAAAATCCTTATTTTCCTTGACTCTACATCAGCCTCTACATCAGATCTTCCTTCTTCAGTTAAATACCCTGGAAACAACCTTACAGACATGCTCAGAAATTTCTCTTGTAGGTGATTCTGAATTAAGTTGCTAATTGATATTAACCATCAGAAGTTCACCCCTTGTCAATTTAACACCATAACACATTACTTTTGTATCATAACATTCCAAATTCTTGCTATATGAAATTTCATAATTAAAAATCTATTTACTCCATCTCTAAATATCCTCAAAGTCTCTATAGTCTTAACGTTGCTCAGAAGTCCAAAGTCTGTTCTGAGACTCAAGATGATCTCTTAACTGTAAGTCCCTGTTAAAGAAAAGTTACATGCTTCCAATATACAATGGCATACAGTAAACATGGAAATTCCAAAATGAGGAATACGAGGTTAGGAAGGAAAGACCAAAACAAGATGGAAACCCATCAGGGAAAAGTATACTCTGCAGCTCCACATCTAGCATTTGGAGCTCATGGTAGAATCATCTGGTCTTCAACAGTCTTGGGCAGTCCTGGTCCTCTAGCTCTGTTGTCTATAGCACAAATGACCTTTTTGATGGGGGAGGGTATGGCTCCACTTATCTGAAACTTCATTTAGTAGATGTCTTACAATCTTGGCATTTTCAAAATGCTGGGGTCTCTTCTACAACTCAGGTTTCATCTTCCCAACTTCAGTGAATGTCCTCTAGAGTCCTGCTTGCAGGGAATACATTACATGGGTTCAGAAACTTTCTAGCTCCTTGGTACATGTGTCCACAAACCCCTCACTCTTACATCTTTAATGCCTGAAAAAGCAATGCCTGCCATATCCTGCTGCAGCTCAACATGTAGCCTAGCTCCCTTGAACTACACCTGTCAGGGTCTTTGTATATTCAGTAATGAGTCCGACAAAACGATTTCCTAGTATTTGTTTTTAAGTAGGACACTCCTTTGGGGAATTTTTCAATACAATCTCTGTCCATTGTGTCTCCAATCAAGAAGCAGAGAGTGATGAATGCTGGTGTTCTCCTTTTTCCTCTTATTCAGTTCAGGACTCCAGCCCATATAATAGTACCACCCACAATCATGTCATTCCGTTTCAGATATATATATATATATATATATATATATATATGTGTGTGTGTGTGTGTGTG
>NW_008352648.1:404352-411574 GCF_000622305.1 Nannospalax galili
GTGTGTGTGTGTGTGTGTGTGTGTGTGTATTTCTATACACTGGAAGCTTCAGAATGTGGGACTGTGTCCTCAGGGCTCTTATTGTCCTTAGTGAGCATGAGATTTCTCTTTAACAGTTCTTATCCTTTATCAGTTATAGTTGCTTTCTCCAAACCCACCTTGTCTTCAACTTAAACTTGTTCACATGCCTTTCCTTACCAAACTGCATATTTTTCATATCTTTCTGCTCTCTCTTACTGCAGATTTGTGTAAGAGCAGTGAGCCATGACTATGCTGTAGCCTGAGTCCTATGATGAAATTGCTCCACAAAAGAAATTAGTTCACTGGTTTTGAATGTAGCCTCACTCACATTTTCAGGGCATAAGCAGAACCCATCTGATTCTCTGCCAGAATGTAATGGGAGTGACCTTTGGCTCAGTTTGGGAGAGAGTACTTCTCTCCCTCTGAAACTTCATTAGCATAGTCTTTACTGTCTGTATTTCTGTTGTTATTCTGGTTTTCCAAACATACACCAGAATGTTCTGTTAAGCTCTGCTTATAACTCTCTTGGGCTTTGCTAGCCCACAACTTCAAACTTCCACATTCTTCCACAAACCAGATCATGAGGACTGAAAATCACATGGCACTTATAACAATGACCCGACCTCTTGGTACCACTTTTCTTATTACCTTTCTCATTGCTGTGACAAAACTGATAAAAGCAACCTAGGGGCTGGAGAGATGGCTCAGTGGTTAAGAGCACTGACTGCTCTTGCAAAGGACTTGGGTTTGATTCCCAGCACCCACATGGCGGCTATGAACCGTCCTTAACTCCGGTTCCGGGGGGATCCAAAGCTTTTTTCTGACCTCAGCAGCATTGCACGACACACGTGCCCTCACATCATGCAGGCAATACACTCATACACATAAGATAAAAATAATAAATAAAATATTTTTTTTTTAAAAAACAACTTAGACCAGGAAACATTTATTTTGGCTTACAGTCTGAGAATATAATTCATGAGGTGGGGAAGGCATGGTGACCCAAGCATGAGGCAGCTGGTCACATGTGTTTGCAGTCAAGAAGCAGAGCAAGATGAATGCTGGTGTTCTACTCATTTTCTCCTTTTATTCAGTTCAGAACTCCAGCCTGTATAACAATACCACCCACAATCATGTTATTTTTCCCCTTCAGTTAAACTTCTCTGGAAACAGCCTCACAGACAGGTCCAGAGGTTCATTTCCTAGGTGATCCTATAGCCTGTCAACTTGATGATCAAGATTAACCCATTACATTGTTCCAAGGCAGTATGAAACCAGATTCTCAAGAATCAACATATGCAGAATAAGTCAGTTCATCTGGCTAATTTGTCAATGAAATTTTGACATTATAAGTTTCAATTTACTGTAGAGAACATAACTCTCTGAAAACAAGCATGCAGAGCTGAAAACATAATTCACTTGGTAGAGTACTTGCCTAGCATGGGCAATGGTAGAGTACTTGGTTAGCATGTGTTTGCCTAGCATGTGTCCAGCACAGCAAAAGAAAATAATGGATTCTATGATAATCGTAGTTGTTTATACTAGTACATAAGGCCACCAAGACTTTCCCTTTTTACTATCCAATCAAGACATGACTTCTTTTGCATTCTATAAATTCCTCTCCTATGGACAGTTGAGGAGGCACACTTGAGTCTTATTTTTCCCAGCTTCTGGTCCTTGTCATTCAAACTAGCAATAAAGTTTTTCATCTTTTGCAAAAACCAGTACTGGCTTCCATGTGCATCAGGCAGAGACCCTGTGTGCAGTATCAGCTTTATATTTGGAAGCATGATATTAAGTTTATGACACAAAACAAATGTTTGACTACTCCTGCTTAGGCATGTGAGTCACAAGTTGTAATGTAAAACTATAAGAACACTAAGAGAGTTTTTCAGCCTAATCCAGAATATTGATAATATAATTTTGTTACTTAAACGTTACTTTTCAATATTGTTATTCCCTTCAAATATGCCCTGAGACATCCCCCCCCCCCATGGGTTTGTTTTTAAGACATAATCTTATTTTGTCATCCAGACTGGGCTGGAATTTACTGTGTAACCCACACTGGCCTCCAACTCAGGATCTTCTTACTTTAGGCCTCTGAGTGCTGAGATTGTGGAAGTATGCTACCACATCTATCTCCTTGGGACTACTTTTTAAGTGAGAATGACATTTTTCTTTACATGTTTCACAGTTAAGCACTTATCAAAGTCCTTAAACTGTATTTCAGGAAAAGCTTCCATAATCTACTCAAAATCACTGTTTTTTTTTTTTTGTTGTTGTTGTTGTTTGGCTTTGTTTTGAGACAGGGTCTCTCCCTATAGCTCTTATGGCCTTGATGTAGATCAGGCTGGCCTCAATCTTACAGACATCCTCCTACCTCTGCCTCCAAGTGCTGGGATCAAAGAGGAAGATGTTGCATAGCTCAGGCGGCCAGAATGTACGGTGTAGCCCAGACCATCCTCAGGTTCCAGACCCTCTTCCTTTGGTGTCCAGAGTGCTAAGACTGCAGGTGCGCCTCTGTTCCTGCACAGATGTGAACTTGTTTCCACCATTTACAATCTCTGAAAACATTCTAGGATCAATTTTCTTTAATCATTTCAAAATTGAGTGAAAGATTGACTTAAAAATCCTTTTCTGTTTATTTGTAAATTAAAATGATAAAAGACAGTAAATTTTTGTATAAATGTGTTAATTTGATGTAAGTTATTTATATTTATTGCTATATATACTGTTCTTCTGAGATGGGATTTGATGTTAAATAACATGTTTTCACCAATCTTTGAAATGGTCTATCTTTGTAGAAGTAATATGCCTGAAGAGAACAGAATGATTTTTTTAATGTAAAAATTTATTTTTAGTTATAAGATTAATATTTTACTCAAACAAGAAAAAATTATGGACAACTTAAAATAAATGGAAAAATATTCCAAAAAGATTATTTTTTATATTCTAAAATATTTGAATGCATGTGAAGAATTTGAGTGTTAAAGATATCCTACTTCAGTAAATCAGAAGACAGTCTGTTAATTTTATGTAGTTGGTGCCTAGGCAGAGAAATCTCTTTGGTATTCAAATTCTGCTTAAAAATATTGGTTTTTCTTCTATAGATGTAACTGGGCTCAATATAATTTTTTAAGAGTCCACATGTGTAGCTAAAGACTGCATAACAAGAAACAATGCCAGATAGGAGTTACCTTCTTTTGAGTTGTTGGCCAGGGTGGCCCAAGAGACTCTCAGATAGTAACCCAGCATAGAACTGGGAAAATGAACAGAAGACCCCAATCTTATCTAAAGAATATTGACAACTGATTGCTGCTAGATGAGGAACAGCTAACCTTCTTAAAACAAAGACCTCTAGATAGGCTGACTAGATTTACAGGAAGGGCAAGTACTAGGGAACGGTTGAGGGTGCCAACAACACAGCAGACAGTAGCAGGGAAGACAGAGTAAAAGGGCTCTAGTAGGGGGTGGCTATGGGAGGGTGCCATCTGGGAAGTGGGTGTATAGAGGAATAAGATTGGGATGTTCTGTGTGATATACACAAAAAACCAACAAATTAAAAAATGAGTTATGTTTAAGGAGGAAGCATAAAAATTTACATTATGTTAATTAGTAGAGGTGATAAACATTACCATTGAAATCTATCCGATGACTTTTATAGACATACACAGGTGCCAAGGATCCAAGTGCAACTGACCATGACTAGTAATAATCAGATACATACACATTAGAGTTGCACGTGCCAACATCTAAGTGTTATTAGCAAAAACAATGAGTCTTTCTGTAAGAAACAGTATATTTTAAAATGAAATGGAGATCTTTTTTAAAGGTTAAAAATTCATTCAATTGTATGTCTTACAGGGTTTATACTGAGTTCAATATTGTATAACTGTATTAATTCAACTGTGAACCTAAAATTTTATAGCCACTTTTGAAAGAGATCTATCTTTGCTCTGGAAATTGTTATTGAGTATGTTAAGGCCGTAATGAAATACTTCTAAAAAAATTAAAAAAAGAAATAAAAAAAAGAAATTTCAGTTTAAATCAAAATGGTTAGAGATTAACATTCAGCAATGCCTGAAGGTTACAACTGGGATCCACATATGTCATCACTTTGAACTTTTTCCTTAAATGAAATTCTAAGTTTAATATAGTGAACCCATGAGGAAAATATGAATTAAAAACCCACACTACCTTTGGTATGAACCACAGGCATACACATAAACACTGAAATAGAGTAAGCCTCTCTCTCTCTCTCTCTCTTTCATAGTCTATATAGCACTGACTGACCTGAAACTGCATAGACCAGGCTGGCCTGGAACTCACAGAGTTCTGCCTGCCTCTGCCTCTCAAGCGCTGGGATTAAAAGTATGTACCACCACATTCAACAGAGTAAGCCTCTTTAAACCCTTAAAAAGGCATATCAATATGCATAGCTAGTGGGAAATCTTTTAAAAAAGAGTATCTACCTACTATGTGCCAGGCATTAAGCAAGAAAATTCTTGCACATTATCTTACGTATTAATTATTTTATTTTAATTATATATTTTTTAATTAAAATTTTCTGTTTTTCATACAGAACATCTTAATCATTTTTATACCCCCTTCCCCAAATGGCACCCTCTTATAGCCACCCCCCCAGCAGAATTCATGCAGTCTGTCATTTGTGTTAAGGCCTATTATGTCAAATCAGTGTCCCCAGGTATCCCTCAGTGCAGGTTCATCCACTGGGATCTAGTCAGCCTATCTAGAGTCCCCCCTTTAAGAAGATCAGCTCTTCCTCACCCAGCAGTAATCAGCTGCCAATAATTCTTTGACTAAGGTTGAGGCTTCTTGCCTATTTCCATTTTTCTGTTCTGGTGTTTATCTGCTTGAGTTTGCATAGGTCTTATGCATGGTGACCCCATTGCTGTAGGGTCATGTGAACAAGGTCCCAAGAGCTTGTAAGACTCTATTTCCATATGGTCATGCACCTCCTCCCTAGCGCTTACAATCTTTCTGCCCCATCTTCCACAATGGTCCCTGAGCCCTGCATGGGTGGGTTTTAATATAAGAGACCTGTCCAAGGACCCACACTCAGTAAATTTAAGTCTTCATATTTTGGACATAGAAAGAAACTACATTTGTCTAGGGATGTGAGAGCCTTTGGGCTTGCTCTAAGATCTATAACCTCTTGAGCTTCGTGTATTTGGCTAGGTTTACAGTACCACACCTGAGTTTCCTCCCATTGAGTGAGCTTTAAGTCCAATTAGATAGCTGTTGATTACCCCCAAGATAAAAGTGCCACTACTGCACCAATGTCGTTTGCTGTGCTGGTCACTGATGTGGTTTCTAGGCCTTAAAGCTGGGGTTGGACCATTGATTGATATTCTCCCTTACCAGCTTGTATAGTTCTCGCCAAAGCTATGAGAGCTAACCTTCAGGGGAGGTGGCTTCCAATTTCCAGCTCCATTGCTCCAAATCCTATGTCTGAAGCATGCCTATCTTCAGCAATAGCGTCTTACCTTCAAGTTCTGGGAGGCAATTAACGACAGTGGCAACAGCCTGTGTAATTTTGGGAGTCTCTTGGACTACCCTGGCCAATAACTTAAAATTTTCTCCTGTCTAACACTGTTTCTTGTTATGTTGCCTTCAGCTCATGTACCCACATGTAGAGATACTGTATGTGTAATTTTTTCAGCAGGTTTTTGGACTAATACAATTCCCTTTGGGTTTTTTTCTATTAAAAAGTACTTTTTAGGGCCGGGCGTGGTAGTGCATGCCTTTAATCCCAGCACTTGGGAGGCAGGGCAGGCGGATCTTTGTGAGTTCGAGGCCAGCCTGGTCTACATAGTGAGTTCCAGGACAGCTGGAGCTTCAGAGAGACCCTGTCTCAAAAGACCCAAAAAACAATTTTTTGTATGTTTAACATACATAGGATAATGCTGTGTGCTGTATTTCTTTTTATTACAAGTAATAAATTAAAGCAAAAATGTTAAGGGGTTGGCAATGGTTAAAAATACTGACAATAAATTCTATAGATGATAGTAGCATAAGTGGTTGTGTAAATGGACAGTGATATTACTATGGTTTCCAAAGTTCAAAATGAGCCTACCTTTTGGTATAACAAATTCCTTTAGAATAATTTATAGTGATAAAACAATGTGTTCAAATGGACACACATGCACATACTAACACATAGCCCATAAATAAAACCCTATAGATGACAGCTAGTGAATAAGGAAGAGATGTCCAATCTCAAGATGCATATTTGCATGGAAACACATCTGGAAGGGTATATGACTAAACGTTAACAATGGTGTTCTGTGAACTGTGGTATTACAATTCTCATTTTCTTTGCAGGCCTTTCTGTATTCTTTGAAATTTTGATGTGAATAGGGAAAAATCAAACAGCAAAATCTCTGCCTCCCTCCCTGCTTCCTTTCTTTCAAAAATGATCCAGCTTGTCCCTCCTGAGACAACTTCACCTCAGAAAAGAGACATAGTAGTACAGCTGTATTCTCTAACTTTTCATTATCTTGCTGGAAAAGAACAGTTTAGGATATTCTAGAATAATTTCTTCTGCTTAAAAAATAATTTCTCAAGCTTTTGCTTTATATTACCAGTCAGCATGAAAGGTAGAAAAAATGTAAAGATAGCTGCATTTCTATGAAAGTGGTGTAGTTCATCTGATGATGCCTTTGGTCTCCCCGTTGATTCTGGCGTTTATCAGATTGATCTGGCTGGAGAGGCACTTGTCCCTTTTCTCCATCTCTGCTTCACAGGCACACTTACTCGACAAGGACAACCTTCCCTGAGACAGGTGTGAGAAGTGACCTATTTTCTTTCTTTTAAAAAAAAATTTATTAAAAACCACATAACTAGAAGAAGCATTTTATGACAACAGCATTGACATATTCAATGACAATTTCCAGAGCTAAGATGCATCTCTTTCAAAATTGGTTATAAATTTTTAGGTTTACAGTTGAATCAAGACAGTTATACAATATTGTACTCAGTATAAAACTTTTAAGACATAAAATTAAATGAGGTTTTAACCTTTAAAAAAAATCTCCATTTCATTATTAAAATACATAGTTTCATATAGAAAAATTCATTTTTAATACAATTGACACTAAGATGCACATACGTTTCTAATCTCTATATATCTGATTATTACTAGTCACAGTTGGTTACTTTCTGAGCTCCTTGGCATCTG
>NW_008352648.1:411878-422487 GCF_000622305.1 Nannospalax galili
AGATGTAAAATTGAAGAGTTTTTTAACCTTTAAAAAAGATCTCCATTTCATTTTAGAATATATTGTTCCTTACAGAAAGGCTCATTGTTTTTGGTACTAACACTGAGATGTTGGTGCATGCATCTCTAATCTGAATGTATCGTATTACTACTAGTCATAATTGGTTGCACTTGGATCCTTGGCACCTGTGTATGTCTATAAAGTCATCAGGTAGATTTCAATGGTAATGTTTATCACCTCTACTAATTAGCATGATGTAAATTTCCATGCTTCCTCCTCAAATATAATACATTTTAAAAAAATTGTTGATTTTGCGTATGTGGTATGTGTGTGTATATCACACAGAACATCCCAAACCATCTTATTCAACTATATACCCACTTCCCAGATGGCACCCTCCCATAGCCTCCCTTCCCGCCACTAGAGCCCTTATACTCTGATATCCCTGCTACTGTCTGCTGTGTTGTCAGCACCCCCAGCCATTCTCTAATACTTGCCCTTCTGGTGAATCTAGTCAGCCTATCTAGAAGTCTTTGTTTTAGGAAGGTTAGCTGTTCCTCATCTAGCAGCAATCAGTTGTCAATATTCCTTTACATAAGATTGGGGTCTGCTGTTCATTTTGAAAGTTCTATGCTGGGTTACTATCTGGGAATCCCTTTGGCCACTTTGGCCAACAACTCAAAAGAAGGTATCTCCTATCTGGCATTGTTGCTTGTTATGTAGCCTTTAGCTATGCATATGGACTCAAGAAATTATATTGAACCCTTTAATCTTTGGTTATACTTTACTTTTGGATGTTTAAGGCCATACAGTTGGCCCAGATAAACCAATTTATTTTTATTCTTAAGGTCGTTTGAGGATCTGTTCCTCAGGAGTCACATAGGCTTGGGAGGAGCCCCTGGCTCCTTTCTTTTACCAGTTCCTCCTATGTGAAATAAGTCAAAGGTCCTGCTCGACCATGGCTGGCTTCGCTTGGAAGCATGGAGGAAGTGATTCATCTGTGTTGACCCTCCTCTTTGTAGACTGGACACTGGTTTAAGTCCATCTGGTAGGGTCTCATCGGCCTCTTTGATCAAGAGGACAAGTGACCCGCCACAATTACAGGACATTTTGAGAGATACTCATAGTCTCCTGGAACTAGTTGACCTAGGAGGGCAAGGAGCAAAAACTGTCCTTTACGTCCCTCTGACCAAATTAGTATAGGCCTCAAAGTATGTCTGTTAAACATCCAAAAAGGTTAGTTCCACCAGTCTGGTACTTTTAGTTACTGTGTGTCATGTAGATAAATCTTGGGGAAAGAACAATTGTTCTCAGATAAACCTTACCTAGACATATATTTCTTGATCTGCTATTTATACTAACTAGGCATTATTTATCTTTTCTCTTTCTTTCTCCCTGTCTTACTCTCCCTCCATGTCCTCCCCATTCAAAGTGTCCACATTTTCCTCATTTCTCCCTTACTTCTGTCTGCTGTGGTCCCACCTCTCTTGAGCTCCTTCTTCCCCTTTATCCCCATAGTTCCTTGTATATCCCTCCTTCTCCCCCTCCCACTTAACTACCCCCTTTTTACATATTTCTCCCCTAGTAACACCTGTCTCCTACTATTCTTCTCTCTCAGGTTTCTTCTTTTTCTTTACATCACTGGTTCCCTTCCATTTTCCTTGTTCCTGATGTTATATCAGGATATGAACTCTTAAGGATTTGGTGCTAGGTTCCACAAATGAGAGTGAACATATGTCTTTTGCTTTTCTGAGTCTGTGTTACTTCACTTAGCATAACAGTTTCCAGTTCTGTCCATCTCCCTGCAAATTTCATCTTTCTTTACCTCTGAGTAGAACTCCATTGTGTAAACATAACACATTTTTGTTAACCACTTATCAGTTGAGACACATTTAGGTTGCTTCCATCTCTTAGCTATTGTGAAAAGAGCAGCAATAAACACGGTTGTACAATTGTCTTTGCAATAGGATGAGTTCTTTGGGTATATGCTAAGAGTGGTATAACTGGGTCATATGGTATGTTCATTTTTAGTTTTTGAAAGAGTTCTTCACACTGCTTTCCATAGGGGTTGCATGAGTTTGCAATTCCATCAGCTGAGAATGAGCATTCCCCTTTCTCTACATCCTTGCCAGCATTTGATATCATTTGTTCTCTTGATCTTAGCCAGTCTGACTAGGGTAAGATGAAATCTTTAAAGTGAATTTAATTTGTATTTCCCTAATTGATAATGACATTGAATACTTTTTAAGATGTTTCTTAGCTATCTTTATTTCTTCTTTTGAGAACTCTATTTAGATCTTTAGTGCATCTTTTAATTGGGTCATTTGTTTTCTTGATTCTTTGTTTTTGAGGTTCTTTATATACTCTGGATGTTAAACCTTTGTCAGATGTGTGGCTGGTGAAGATTTCTTCCCACTCTGTAGTTTTTCCCTTCACTTTCTTGTTTCTTTTGCTGTACAGAAACTCTTTAGTTTTTATTGAGGTCCCATTTGTTGATTATTGACTTTAATTCCTGAGCACCTGATGTCCAACTTAGAAAGTCCTTTCCTACACCTATGTCTTGTAGGTACTATCCGTGTTTTCTTCTAATAGTTTCAGAGTTTTGAGTTTTATATTGAGGTCTTTGATTCATTTGGAGTTGACTTTTGTGCAAGGTGAAAGATATAATTATTTTTTAAAAGAGTAATAAACTGAATCAAACAGAGCCTAGAGCATGAATATAGGTTTCCCCAAATAGTGTGTTCTACCATGGAAGTTTGTACATAAACTTTAATGGTCACAGAACAAAAGGAAATCATAAACTAATACATTTTCTAAATACATTGGTCAGGATAGCTGTTAGGTAGGTTACATCAAAATGGTGGGAAACTCTGCTACAAGTTTCAGATGTTACCTGATAACACTCTTATCTCTTGGATAGGTAGAAGTTAGCGGTCTGCTAAAATACATTCCAAAGGTTTTACCTCATAAATGGGTGTGATGTCAGACAAAGGTGAGTGATAAATGACTATTACCAGACCAAAGGTAACCCAAGAAAATTTTGGCTTTCAAGCTGCCACACTCCATATTTGCACAGTCAGAAAGTTCTAATCATTCATTCTTTTCAGTCTTTAAAATGGGTGTGTCTTTTTCATGTTTTTTTTTTACATTTTTAAATCGAATTTTTGCAATTTTTATACGATATAATTTGGTGACATTCAGTGTGGGTCCATCCACAAAGCCTGGTTGGACTACCAAGGGGGTCCCATGCTTGAAAGAGAATATCTCTGCCCCTCCTAGCAGCCATCTGTTCCTATAGTTTCCTTAGGTGGGGTTGGAGCTTCTTACCCACTTTGTCATGTCTATGCCAGGATTCTTTCTAGTTTGAACTTGCATGGAACTTGTGCATGCTGTCATTGTCACTGTGAGTTCATATAAGTAACTGATCGACTATCTGGAAAACTCTGTTTTCTTGTGGTCATCCACTACCTCTGGCTTTTACAATCTTTCCACCCCCTCTTCCACAAAGATTCCGGAGCCTTGGGAGCAGAAGTTTGATACAGGTGTCCTATTAAGGGATAAGTACTCTGCAGCCTCTTGTTCTCTGCACATTGGCCAGTTGAGGGGTTCTGTATTAATCAGCATCTGTTGTATAAGGAACTTCTGTGGTGAGAGTTGAGAGATACATTAATTTGGCTAATACTTCCTCCTGCTGGCCAAGTATCTGATTTTATTCAGGCAGAAGCCAAATGTTGACACTCCACAGCACTAGGAAGGCTCATTCTTGGGATCTGATAAAACTGAGCCTGAGTAAGAAGAAAATTAGTCTTCAGGAGAGAGAAATAGCTGGTAAAACCGTTAAGGAAGTCTAGAGATCATGTTAACATTTTTAGTCATCATGATCTGGTCTGAGTTTTCTCTTTTTAAGGTCTCTGGACATAATATTTACACAGACATGCAATAAGAATATTATATTTAAAGTTAAAACAACCAATAACACAAATTGGTCTAAATTAATAAAGGTGATTTAGGAGGGATACAGGCATTTTAATCAATGAAAAGTCCTCTTTATGTTTCATCACACTCTGACTATATATTTTCCCTGTGTCTTCAATTGTTTATATTTTATGAAACATTTTACTTGATATTTGTAATATTTGAAACTCTTGTTTTAAAATTTACTTTTTCTTCTGGTCAGTTTGATGTCAAGTCATAAGCTTATGTGGAGTGGCTAATCCTAAAATTAGGAGAGATTGATCTTTCTTAAAAAATAAATAATTTTTATTAATTCTTTGAGAATTTCATACAATGTCTCTTTTCAATATATTTTAAATTTAATTTTGTGCATTTAATACACCTTAGTCATATTTAGACTCTCCTCTCCTATGTGCATACCCATATCCCCCCCACCAAATCTCTTGTGTTATGTCATATATGTTGAGGTCTATCAAGTCAAGTTTGTGTCTCCAGATGTCCCTCAGTGTGAGTTCACCAACTGGAGCCTGGTCAGCCTATCTTGCTTCACTCCCTTATAGAAGGTCAACTCCCCCTCACACAGTAATGATCAGCTGCAATAGTTCCTTGGCTAAGGTTGGGGCTTTGTACATATTTCCCCAGTTCTATGCTGGGTTTTGTCTGGTTTGAGTTTGCACAGGTCTTGTGAGTACTGTTACCATTGCTCTAAGTAAGTTCTCAGAAGTCTGGAAAACTGTTTCATTGTGGTCATCCACCACTCCTAGAGTTATTGGTCAGAAGTGTCCCAGATACACCAAAAACAATACAGTCTACTGCCATTGCTCCTGGTTCCCCCCAAAACTTGTTGGTAAGACCCTAATGCCGGAAACACCATACACATTGGTGTTATCATAATTCTTTTGTGATTAATTTTGTCCTGTTATTTTGGTATTGCGCTAATGACAGGGTGGGGAAGTCAATGGATAGTCATATTACAGAAGAAATCAGCTAATAACAGAGTACTATTTTTGATTTTTTTTGCCACAGACTTATCATTTCTCCATGTACCAAATATTATTAGTGACAGGGATAGAGGCAAATTGCCAGATTTTATTAAAAAAATCAAGATTTCATAGATTTTGTGGAGAATAGAATCTCACTTTTTATTTCACAATAAGAAATGGAGATGGGACTCCATAGGAATCAATTTGTTATATTGGCCATCTACTTCTCATTGGAAAGGCAAGAGTGTTGTTTAGTATTTTTCTAATCCATGCTAAATGTAGTTTGGCATACCTTGAAGTCTCAACAGGGAACATAAGCTCTTGAGCTCTTTCCAACTCTAGTATTACTCCATCAACTTTCTCATCTCATGCATTCTACTAGCCTCCTTCCCTCTTTAAAGAATCTTTTTCCCCTTTCATGGGCCCTTTTCCATTCACTCCCATATACAAGCACCTATGTAAAAGTGAGAAACTAGGATCAACATATGAAAGAAATCATACAGTGTTTGCCTTTCAGAGCCTGAGTTACCTCACTTAATGCACTATTTCATAATTCTATCCATTTTCATATACTTGGTGCAGAATAAAATTCCAAACATGTACCATATTTTTATTATTCATACATCAGTTGATAGACATTTTTGGCTGATTCTATTTCCTTGTTATTGTACATAGATCAGCAAAAAGCATGGATGGATATTTCTGTGGTAGGGAATAGAGTCCTATGTTTATATGCTTGGTTAAGGTATAGCCGGGTCTTATGGAAGTTCCATTTTCAAGTTTTTAAGAAACTTCCAAACTGATTTCCACAATAGCTGTACTAGCATACACCCCCACTGACAGTGAATAGGAGCCCCTCTTTTCACATTCTTACGGACATTTGTTGTCATTTGTTTTCTTGATAGCCATTCTAAAAGGGGTGAGATGAAACCTCAAAGCAATTTTAATTTGCATTTCTCTGATGGCTAATGATGTTGAGCACTTTTAAACTATTTAGTAGCCATTCAGTTTTCTTCTTTTGAGAACATACTGTACAGTCCTGTAACCCAATTTGGGGGGGCGCAGTAGGGGGACAATGTTTTACTAATAGCCCAGCTGACCTGGAACTCTTTGTAAAGCAGACTGGCCTCAAACTGATGGAGATCTGCCTGCCTCTGTGCCAGTATACCTGATCCTATAGACCAATGTTTGATTGACTTTGTTTTCTTAATGTTTAGTTTCTTGAGTTTGTTGTATTTTACAGATACTAATTCTATCAGACGTATAACTGGCACAGGTTTTCTCCCATCCTGTATGCTGTCTCTTCACTTGATTAACAGTTTCCTTGATCTACAGGAGCTTTTTAATTTCATGAGGTTATATTTGTTAATTATTGTCCTAGTCACAAGGTATTATTTATATGTATATCTTGAAGGGCACTTCCTACTTTTTCTCCTGGCAGTTTCAGACTTTCAGGTCCTATGCTGAGGTCCTTGATCCATTTGGAGTTGTTTTGTGTTCTGGGTGAGGGATAAGGATCTAGTTTCATTCTTCCACATGTTGATACTGAATTTTCCCAGCACCATTTGTTGAAAATTCTGTCTATTCTGAGATGTGCATTTTTGAAATTTTGTAAAACTCAGGTGGCTGTAGTTATGTGGGCTTACATCCAGGTCCTCTGTTTCATTCTGTTCATCTGTGTCTGCTTTTGTGCCAATACTATGCTGTTTTTGTTACTATGGATCTATAGTATAACTTGAAATCAGATATGGTGATGCTTCTAGCATTATTAAGAAAGGAAAAAGTCAAAGTATCTTTTTGCAGATGATATGATTCTATACATAAGAGGCCCTAAAGATTTCACCAGCAAACTCTTAGAATTGATCAGTACTTTCACAGAAAAGTAGCAACGCACAAAATTAACACCCCCAAATCAATAGTCTTCTTATATACTAATGGTAGACATTCTAAGAAATAAATCAAGGAACAAATTCTATTCACAAGACCCTTAAAAATACTTTCTTTGGCGGTCTTACAATGTGGGGACCTAAAGGCCCTGCCTTGCATAGGTCCGAAAGGAAGTTACTGGGGGTGCGGCCTGGCTTGCTTCGAAAGTCTGAAGAATACTTCTGCACTGCTCAGGAGTGCATGATCAGTGCCTGACCATCCTTAAGATACACCCTTGGGGGGGAGGGGGGGATTTCCAGGTGCCTTTATAAGCTTTGTAACACCTTCAATAAATGAGTCCCTGCTTGACTAGACTCCCCATTGCGTCTGAGTGTCCCCGGGTATTGGGGGAGGCGTGGGCTGGTGAATGATGTGCTTACTCATCCCCAATCATCACCACTGCCCGGGGGTCGCTGGTTCGAACCCCCAGCAACTGGTGCTCAATGTGGCACTCGAAGGATGGTGAAAAGAAGAAAAGAAAGAAGAAAGAAAGAAGGGAAACGGATTGGGGTCAATTGGAGGTTTGGGGTAAGCAAGACCCTAAATATGGGTAACACAACTTTTAAGTTTGAAGACCCAGCGCTTGAAGTGCTAAGAGATATGCTTAAAAGCAGGGGATTGGATTTGTCAGATCCCGTAGTTCAAAAGCTTTGGGCAGAGGCAATTCATTTGGCTTCCTGGCTACTTGGGACTAATGTTTTTACTGGGGATACATGGGAATCATGGGAAGGGTTTGAGGAAGAATGCAGAAATGCAACAGAAGTAAACCCAAAAGCAGCCAAAGTAACAAGCGACACCTCAGGCATGCCCTGGCCAGCTTCAGAGCTTCCTGGTCAGAAGGTCAGGGTGGAGCGGAGTGTATGGGGTCAGTGGCGAAAGCCACCCACCCCACCCTCCGTGAACTAACATGTGAGAGGGTCAGGGGCCCACGTGAAAGCGGGCGCGACTGGCGCAATGGCCAGGCGCATTTGAAAAAAAACCAAAACAACAACAAAAAAAACAAAAATAAACAAAACAAAGAAAACCTCCTTTGGCAGTGTGCCAACAGCTGAAAAGGCCTGGGGGAAGGTGGCTCGGGGAGGGGCCCCACCCCTTCAGTTCGGTGGGTGGCCAGGGAACCACCCGGCCCTGAGTGCTACAGCCCCCCCCCCCTGTGGCAGCAGCACTCGCCAAATCCTGGGCCTAGGGAGTCCTTAGTAAAGCCTACAATGTTTTCACCGGCTGGAGCAGATTGGAGAAACAAAAAAGCAGCTCAATTCAAGGAACTCATGGCCATTGATTTCTGACAGTATTCAGACTCCTATGATTCTTAAAGAGAGAGAAGCCCCTATCTTTTTACAGCATCTTAGGGGTCACCAAGGATTGTTTGGGCTTTTATCCCAAGTCAATGCAGAGGCAGACAGGGTGGCTTCCACCCAGGTCCTATCAGCAGGCCTGAATGAACCTCAGGGGTTACATAACCTCACTCATGTAAATTGGCAGGGGTTCCATAAGAGGTTTCCTCAAGTTCCCATCAAGGACCTAAAGAAGATTGTAAATACCTGTAAGTCTTGTCAACCCTTTCTACAGGTACCATCTCTGCAACAGCCAGGGGTAAACCCCAGGGGACTCAAGCCCAATTCCTGTGGCAAACGGATGTCACACACTATGCTTCTTTTGGAAAGCTTAAGTATATTTTCGTGTCCATCATCACATTCTCACACTGTTGGGCTACTGCTCATACAGGAGAGAAGTCAAAATATGCTCAGTCTCATTTTCTCCAGTGCTTTGCTATGTTGGGATTGCCCCAATGAATTAAAACTGATAATGGACCATGTTTTGTGAGTAAAAATTTACAAGATTTCTTCTCACTTTGGGGAATTCAACACAATACAGGAATTCCCTACAATCCCCAAGGTCAAGCCATTATAGAACACAACCATCAAAAACTAAAAATTCAATTACAAAAAAAAAAGGGGGCAATAAGCCCCCACCAACAGTTACGTATTCACTATTAATGTTCTTAATTTTCAAAAAAATCAGTTGGAATCCCGGTTTCAGAAGCATTGGGGACGACAAGAGCAGAGACCTGAGGTACAGGTAAGATGGAAGGATCCCATTACCGGGCAATGGAAAGGTTGAGATCCATTGCTAACCATGGGTCAAGGCTTTGGTTGTGTCCACCCTACAGGAGATTCAAACCCCATATGGGCGCCTGCAAAAAACCTTAAGTGGGTAGGCCAGGATCCGACTGACTAGCATGATGGTCCATGAACAATAGTTCATGAGACAAAATTCCTCTCTTTATTTGTATCCATCTGAGGTGAAGGACCCAGTTCCTTGGCTTCATTGCCAGTCAGCCTCTACAACTGGCTGATTGGCTAAAAGGTACATGGTCCCAGTATTTCAATGTGTCCTACGCCATGACTTGCTTTGTTTCTCTTGATAATGCTTATCTTTAAATGTCTTTACCAGATAATTCAGTGACAAAGGACTCTTGGAACTGCCAAGGCCCATGGCCTCATGATTAAAGACTTCCCCAGGACCCGCTCTGGTTGCCTGCGCTTGGCTAACCGAGTTAGGCAGAGACTAAGACTGTCACGGGCTGGCATTACCCATGTGGCTGCCCTTAATCATGACACATTTTTAGCCAAAGATGGGTAAGATGTCCCATAACAAGTACTCCTAAGACAGGACATGCACATGGCCAGGTGTATGATCCAATGATGGGCAAGGCTTGATCAGAGGTGACACAACCTAAGACAGGCAAAAATGCATAAGATTAGAGGAAGGAGATAGCCATCTCTCCTCAGGGAGCCACCTATGAGGTGGGTAACCCATGAAATAAAGTCAGTCTGGCCTTAAAATAAAAATAAAAAGGAGGATATGTGGGGACCTAAAGGCCCCACCTTGCATAGGTCCGAAAGGAAGTTACTGGGGGCACAGCCTGGCTTGCTTTGAAAGTCTGAAGAATACTTCCACACTGCTGAGGAGTGTATGATCAGCGCATGACCATCCTTAAGATACACCCTTGGGGGGGAGGGGAGATTTCCAGGTGCCTTTATAAGCTTTGTAACACCTGCAATAAATGAGTCCATGCTTGACTAGACTCCCCGTTGCGTCTGAGTGTCCCCGGGTATTGGGGGTGGCGTGGGCTGGTGAATGGTGTGCTTACTCATCCCCAATCATCACCTCCCCGGGGGTCTCTGGTTTGAACCCCCGGCATTACAAAATTCGCAAGTGTACCCACCTGGGTCTGGACTTGTTTTACTTGGGTGATTTTGAATTACTACATCAATCTCATTGCTCTTTAGGGACCTGTTTAAACTACTTGTCTCATTTTGCTTTAATTTTGGTAGGTATTGTGCTTCTAGAAATTCATCTATGTCTTTAAAAATTTTCCAACTTGAGGCCTCTTGGGGTAAGTCTACAGCGCAGCTCTCCGCGCTGGGACTCCCTAAGCCACATTCACCCTTCCATCCCCCCCCCACCGTTCTATACTCCTAGTTTGAGCCCGGTGCCACTCCTAGTCTTGGGGCCCCAGACACCTGGGGAACCAATACTGCTTCCTGACCCTTCTCACCCAGAGCAACCCAGTCCCTTTCTTGGGCTCCAGGAGCACCACTTCTGGTCCTGGCCCTGCCCTCACCTCCCTCTTCTTCCCTGGGCCTGCATGACTTACCAGCCTCTTTCCTGGACACGGAGGCTGACCTTTCCTCTTCTTGATCCTTTGCATCCAGACCAACCCAGCTCCTCAGTGCAGTCCC
>NW_008352648.1:429064-468985 GCF_000622305.1 Nannospalax galili
TTGCTGTTCGACTACTCTGAGGTGGGCATTGTTCCTTGGTACTGGGAGTATACAGACTAAGTCATATGTCTAATGAAGTTTATAGTCAGGTCTCTGCTAGTGTATTATTTTTATTTGTTTTTTTTAAGTTTTTATTTTATGTGTATGAATGTATTGCCTGCATGTAGATAAGTGCACCCATGTCATGAAATGCCTGCAGAAGTCAGAAGAAGCTGTTGGATCCCCTGGGACTGGAGCTATGGACAGTTGTTAGCTGCTATGTGGGTGCTGGGATTCGAACCCAGGACTTTTGCAAGAACAACTAGTGTTCTTAACCACTGAGCAATCTCTCCAGCCCCCAGACCCTACTTTTGATTTCTTTACAAGAGAGGATTTTGAGGAACACATGTGCCAGTTCAGTAACTTCCTACTCATATTCAGAGTCTTTATTCCTTTGTGTCAGTTAGAATAATTCATTCAGCTGCAACTGCAGGTTCCAGTGCTTGTTATTACCTTGAGCCATTCACTTTAACATACACACAATGGTTTTTATTAATTCCTAATTGCTCTTGGCTTGCCTGCTTGAAGTGGGAAAAACAGAATTTACTATATCTTAAGGCTGATAATCTGCTTCTTTAATCTATTCTTTTCTGACATAAAAAGAAAATTATTACTGTGGTGCCAGTCCATCCAAATTGTATGCTATAATGGTTTATGTACAAACAAATGAACGGATCTAGTTCTTCAATAATAAAAGAACTTTATAGCAAAAGTAGATGTGTAAATGGGTATTTTTTTCTGTTAACTAAAAGGTAATTGGGAAATAAATATACTGCCACCCAAATAATGACTCACATAACAAATAGCCATCTGGATGCAGCTAACAAGTTTTTTCTTGGACAGTGGTAAATTAAATACTTCAGCAAATTTATCAAACTACTGAAAATGCCAACTTTGTATATTTGTTTTAATGCTTTATGAATAGGGATAGCAATATTCTTTATTTTATTCATGATAGATTGACCAGAAGAATAGCTTCAGAAACAAAAATGTTTCTATGATTTTCCTGAGAAAGTAAAGTTATAGTTAACAATTCTATCAGTATCTTGTCAATAGTTTATTAATGTTTATTTCTTTGACCTACACAATTAAAACCTGAAACTTAAGTACTTAGTGTATCTTTACCTTGCCACCTGTGCTATGAGGGACCCAGGCACTTTCCATCTCTCTGTGCTCTCATTCTTAGCTGCGTTCACCACCAGCAGTGGCCGCTCCTCCATTCTCACGGGTGCTGCTCCTTTGTTTTCATGGGCATGGAGGTTGCTCCTCTGCTTGCCATGGGCTGAGGCCACTCTTCTGCCTGCCCTGGGCTGAGGCCGCTCTTCTGCTTACCCAGTGCCACCTTCTGTTGTTGCTACTTCTGCCCGGTCCCAGACCCCAGGGCTGGTGAGGATACTGTGTCAGTGGAGCCGCATTCAGACACAGGAGACCAGGTTCAGTGACACAGATCTGCTTCATTGCAGGAAGACACCAGCTTATATAGGGGTAGTGGTCCAATCACAGCACAGCAAATAGGATACCTTGTTAGCATAACAGGTTTAGTGTCCTATCACAGTAAAGCAAGTAGGATACCTTATTAGCATAACAGACTTAGCATCCTATCACAGTACAGCAAGTAGGATACCTTATTAGCATACTGGGTTTCAGATTACAGAGCCTGGATTCCTGGAAACCATTCCTGACTGTTGCAATATCTAAGTGTTGCAATTTTGGATTCCAAGTGTGGTGATTAGGAAGTGGTGAGCTCTAGGCATCAGTCTCATGATCTGCCAATGGGAGCAAATGTCACAAGGCATTTCTTGTGGCTCCAGCAGTCGGCCTGTTGCCTCAGGCCTCCAGTATGGCTGTCAATAAGACTTTCACTGTCGGCTCAAGCCTGTCTCCCACACTTAGCAACTTTGTTTTCATTCTATTATTTATTGATCCACGATTGCAAGATGGCGGTTATAGGTCTAACAATCAAAGAGGGATGCATCCGGGCATCAGTGATCCTTGATCAAGTGACTTTCTGTGTCATCTACACCAGAATTATGCCACAAGGCCATGTTTCATTGGCAAAGAGATTGGAAAAGTGAGGAATAGGATTTCTCTTGTTGGTTTGGCCAACCATTCCATAACTAATTTCCAGAGACTAAGCAATTGATGCCTCCAAATAAAATTGGGATGCTATTAAGAAAGGAGGGATTAGATATCAGTTCCATGTTAGAGATATTATATATACGTTGATGAGCAGTATACTGTGGTTTTGGCTTGTTGGGGAAATGGGGACGACCACACCTGAATGTGATATTAATCTGGTGATAAGGATCATGAACCCTAGTGTTATTTGTAGGTATGAGACGTTCTCTTTCAGAGTTTCCTATAAGATTATGAAAAAGACTGAGGCTAATAAACTGCTGATGAGAGTCAGTGAATTCATTTGTACCTCATTTCTAAAATAGCATAGGTTTTCAGCTTAAGATAAAGACAGATACTGAGCTGCTGAGGAAAACAAATCTTTCTCCAAAAGGATTTTCTCCTTTTAAAAATTTATTTATTTTATTATATTATTTTATTATTTTTTATTTATTTTTATTTTATGTGCATGAGCATATTGCCTGCATGTGTGTAAGTGCACCCATTTCATGCAATGCCCGCAGAGGTGAGAAGAAGGTGTTGGATTTTCCCAGAACTGGAGTTACAGATGGTTGTTAGCCATCATGTGGGTGCTGGAAGTCAAACCCAGGTCCTCTGCAAGAATAGTCAGTGCTTTTAACTGCTGAGCCATCTCTCCAGCCCCAGGATTTTCTCCTTTTATTCAACTATAAATATTGCTGCTGGCCTAATAGTTTATTGTTCAATTTTAGGAAAAATCTTTGGAAATATAGAATTAATTAACCCAAGTGGTTGTTAAGGTTTTATTGTTGAAATAGCAGTGCAAACAAAGTAAAACTAATGAAAGCTGATGGTGATTTCCATATTTACTAGCACAATTTTCTTGCACTAATAGCCTTCAGTTAAAATGAGAAGAGAAGCAGCTGTGAGGTTATCTGACTCTGACAAGGTTAGGCCTTAGCAACATTGCCACCTGAGCCTGAATTCCCAGGGGTTTCCCCCTGGACTTTACTGTGCATAGAGGCAAGAGTGGCCCAGTTTGAGGGAGGCTTAGAAATCCTGCCAGGAACAGATGATGAAGAAATGTGATAACTGTAAGTCTTTGACTTAAGTAAATAAAATTCAATTAAGTTCAATTCATACTTCTCTGGTAAGTCTGAAGCCTCAGAATTCTTGATATTAAATTTCAGTTTACTAAACTACTAAGATTGTGTTTGCTGGAATATGAAAAGGCAGAAAAAGACACAAATGTATAGGGTAGTCAAGAAAAATTCCCATGCCCATTTTCTTTTCTTTTTTTTTGTCTTTTTGAGACAAGGTCTCCCTGTAGTCCCAGCTGACCTGAACTCAATATGTAGAACAGGCTGGCCTTGAACTCACGAAGATCCACATGCCTCTGCCTCCGAAGTGCTGGAACTAAAGGCGTGCACTATGTGCTAGGCAAAAGCCATACTGTCTGAAAAAAGTAAGTTGCTGAAAACTAGTGAAGCAATCCAAACAGTTATTTTAATTCATGACAAAGCTTCATCTTCTTTATCTATTCCTCCATGAATGGCATGTAGGCAATTTGATTTCTTACTTAAAACAGCAAAAACATAGACGTGCAAGCATGTTTGCAGTATGTTGACTTAGATAAAGAAAATGCAGTATGTATACATTAGAATTTGAAGAACATTGGGAGACACAAATCAGTTAAATGAACAGAACTAGAGTTATTATATTAGGCAAAGTAAGTCAGACACAGAGAGACACTGTGTGTTTTCTCTCATGTAGAATCTAAATGAGTGTGTGTGTGTGTGTGTGTGTGTGTGTGTGTGTGTGTGTGTGTGTGTGTGTGTGTGTAGGTCATGAAAGTAGAAAGGAGATGATGAGAATGGAATAAGAGATTTTAAGGTATAGAGAAGTTAAAAGAATACATGTCACCTGAAATCAGAAGGAGGGGCTACTGTAAGGAGGAAGAGGGTCAGGAAGAGCGCAGTGCAGGGGAGTGCAGTGGGGCAGGGAGATGAATAAGAACAAATGCCAGAATGCCAGAGATGCATGAGAAAGGCCATGAGACCCATGGTATGCTAACTTAAAAATTAATAAAACAGAAGCTTCATTGTAACCGCCTTCATCATTACGTGCTAATTCTTCGTGTGTGTGTGTGTGTGTGTGTGTGTGTGTGTGTGTGTGTGTGGTCGTATGTGTGGTTTTATGTGTGTAGTTATGTGTTTATGTGTTTGCACATGCCAGAGGACAACCTTGAGCACCATCCTTTTATGGTGCAGGGGATAGGACTTTTCAATGGTCTGAAACTTGCCAAGTAGGCTAGGATGGTTGACCAGGCATCAGGAGCCCATCTGTGTCTACTTCCCCAGCACTGGGATTATAAGCAAGCACCATCAAGCCTGACTTTTGTCGCGGTTGTTTTCTTTCTTTCTTCTTTTTTTAATATGTACTCTTGATTATCAAATTCAGACCCACATGCTTGCAAACCAAGCACATTATTGACTGAGCTACCACTCCAGCCCCATTAGACGCTCATTCTGAAGTTACTTAAAAGGAAGCAAGGACATATTGTTCAGATACAGCAAAAGAAAAATCACAGTAGCAAAATTACTCTAGTTTTTGTTTGAGGTACTAGTTTTTATTAATTTCATTTTGCAAATGGATTTTCCACATGAATTAAGTAAATGATTTTGCCCTTCAAATCTGCGTTGTTGTTTTATGTTTTAAATATTGTCATACCTTAGGACGTCATCTATGTGATTAGAGGGAACATTTTATTTTATTTTTTATTGTTTTTCTTCTTTGATTTATTTATTTTTATGGGGCTTTTGACTACTCTAACACCCCCCCCACTGAAGAGGAAACCCTAAAATCTTTTAAGGATTTGATAAGAGCTCCCAAATATTTTTCAAATTTTTGGCCTTTGGAATGGAGCGTGTTGCTAAGAGGCCCAAGGACATTGAGAGTTTTAGCCAAGAAATTGGCTACTTTTCTTTGGGGTCTTTTTACCCTAACTGCCTAACCAGTTCCTACTTCCTATTCTTATCACACCATCCTCTGAAGAGGTTACCCAAATTGCCAATATAGAATAGGGACACAGACTGCTCTGGCTTCTTCCATGCTGAACAGGGATGCAGGGTGAGGCAATTGGAGTACCCCTTCAGTGGGTCTATCTAAAAGACTCCCAAATTGCACAACTCTTATCTCTAGAGGGAAAAGAAAGTCCTTGAATCCTGAATAGGAGCTGTGAAGAAGTAAAGGCAAGAGTAATTAGCATTACAAGGTCTAGATAGGGAACTTGAAAAATGTCAGAAGAGGGCAATTTTCAAATGTTCGTATGAGAGTCCACTGGACTTTCTTGACAAGGGCTTCCGAAAACATCTCTCTGTTGGGCTCCTCCTCATTTTTCTTTTGTCTTCCAAGGCTGGATTCTAGAGTGATGAATTCAGGATTTGCTTTCAGGTATTTTGATAGCTGTTGGAGTGATTAGAATCAGTGTCAGTTCCCTCTCAAAGGTTTCTAGATAGGGGGAAAACAAAGTTAGCCATCATTTTTGAACAATAGCAGGTTGTCTCCCTTAGCTACAGGTGGGCACTACAGTATTGCAGACCAAGATTTGAAGTCTTACATCTGAGCAGCACTTTCTGGTTAGGAACAACATCGCCAATTAGAAATAATTGTCTAAATAAATTTTATATAGACTTAAGCCTAATGCCTGGGAACTGTAATCCCTTGAACTCTTAAAGAAATATACTGGTGACTTTACTATCCTTTTGGGTGTTTAAGACCGTACAATTGGCCCAAATAAATCAATTTATTTTTACATTTAAGGTCATTTGAGGATCTGGTCCTCAGGGGTCACATGGGCTTAAGAGGAGCTCCTGGCTCCTTTCTTTTACCAGTTCCATCTATGTGAAGATAAGTCAAAGGTCCTGCTCGACCATGCCTGGCTTCACTTGTAAGCATGAATGTTTCCTCTGAGTTGACCCTCCTCTTTGTAGACTGGACACTGGTTCAAGTCCATCTCGTGGGGTCTCCATGTCCTCTCTGAACAGGAGGACAGGTGACTCACCACAGTTACAGGACATTTTGAGGGATGTTCCATAGTCCTCTGGAACTTAGTCGACCTTGGAGGGCAAGGGACAAAAACTGTCCTTTAAGCTCCTCTGACCACATTAGTATAAGCCTCAAACTATGACTGTTAAACATCCAGTAACCGCAAGAGAAACTGCAACACTTGGGTAAAAAGCTAAATGTTCTCAGATAAACCTTGACTACATATATATATAGACATTTTAAGAGTATGTGTATATTATTTTTGTCTCATCCTCTATATATCATAATAAACCTAACCAGACCTTCATCACATTGCTTAGGCTATCTAATTTTTTCTATTTTGGAAAATATCTCTATTCCCATAGCCTTTTAACATCTTTTACATTCTCATTTTCTTTTTTTTAAAAAAAATAATTATTAGACATAATAGCATTAAGAAATAAATTTTCCATCTGTTGTGAGACTTCTTTTCCGGGGGATGCTAAGTGGTGCTTATTCCCTTTCAAGGTTCTAGTGTTGAGTCAATGTTTGATTAACGTTTTACTGGCGAACCAAAGAATTTATTGAGCTTTCTTACTGAGATAACTTAGGGGTTGCTGAGGTGTATGTATGACCTCAGGGTATGCACACTGGAAAGCCTTTACCCAGCATGGGTCATGCCTTGCCTTCCTAGCCTTCCCTAGATTATATACTTTAGTCCTCCCCAAATCCAGGAGACCATGTGGGATTAGGGCCAAATTACATACAGTTGGCTGGGAAGAGTGGCTGGATAATCCAGTGAGGGTCTAATGACCCTGCTTACCTAGAGGGAACATTTTAAATTCCTTCTGCCAGAGACAGGGGTGTAGAGGAAAGAATGAGAAACTGAAAGAGCATTTTGGTGCTGCTACCCATCCAGTTAGGGAAGTCTGTCCTCACTCTGGGCTTTACCCTAACCTGTACTATGGTAAAGTTAGACTGCATGGCCTTTCCCGTGTTTCTATCAACACATTTGTACTGCTATAACCAATTCTGTGGGCTGCATAGGTTAAAATATAATTATTTCGCACAGTTCTGGAGGTTGGGAAGTCTAAAATCAAGATGCCAGTCTATTCATGAAGGCTACACCCCATAATATAATTAATTTCAAACACCATAATCACTGCTTCAATGTATGAATTTGGGAATGGAGGAGGTTTACATTCAGTCCATAGTACCCCTCAGCTCGGTACTCCATCTTTCCTATTCTTCACGACCCATGTCTATATCATTCAGGCAAGTAATTTAAGGGGGAAATGGGCACGTGTAAACTGAGGCACGTGTGTCCAAATTCTGGGATTTAGCACATCAGGCTACCTGACCTCAAACTGACAGATACTTGAGAGATTCCAAGGCTAGTGTGTTAATCACCTTTTCAGGAGATGCTGCCTTCTAGTCTTTCTTTCACTCCTCTCTACTTTAATTTGAGATTTTTGTTACTGCAATGCTAGTAGAGAAGGCACTTAGTAGATATGCAATATATATTTACTGAATGAATGAAGAAAAGAAATCCATTATGAAACTTAATATTCTTATATATTTACCTACAAAATTAATTTAAAAATTTTGCTTAGAGACAGAGTTACACATAGCCCAGACTGGCCTTAAACTTCCTAGGTAGCTGAGGCTGGTCTTGAACTTCTGATTTTCCTGCCCTTACCTCCTGAGTGCTGAGCTTACAGATGGGTGTGCTCCATGATGCCGGGTTTTATGTTGTCCTGGGGATTGAACCTAGGACTTCATGCTAGGTAAGCACTTGGTCAACTTATTTATATCCATCTCCAGCCCTGAAAAAGTTCTTAATAAAAAAAGAACTCTGATTCATTTGGATAAGTATTTGATGACTATGAAAAGGGATGAAGCACATTGCATTGGGCTCTACTTAAGAGTCCAAGACATGTAAGACACACTTTTCCTGAAAGCACATATGCCTGAATAATGCCTCTAAGGTCAAGACAGGAAATTCTTATCTCTTTGTTTTTTTAAAAATATTTTTTATTTTTATTTATTATTTTTATTTTATGTGTATGATTGTATTGCCTACACGTATATGAGTGCACCCATGTCATGCAAAGCCACGGAGGTCAGAAGAGGGCTTCGGATTCCCCTGGGAATGGAGTTAAGGATGGTTTATAGCCTCCATGTGGGTGCTGGGAATCGAACTTGGGTCCTCTACAACAGTAGTCAGTGCCCTTAGCCACTGAGCCATCTCTCCAGCCTATGGAAATTCTTATCTCTTTCAAGGAGCAAACAATGAGTATATTATAAGCAACGGATGTTAAAATTGGATAACTAATATTGCCAACTTGACAGAATTTAGCATCACCTAAGAAACAAGCCTCCAGGCATGCCTGTGAGGCTATCTAGATTATATTAACTGTGGTGTGAAGACTCTCTAACCATGAGTGGCACCATTTCATGGGATGGGATCCTGGACCAAGTAAAAAGAGAAGGAAAGCTATGTACTTGGATTCATTACTTTCTGCTTCTTGACTGCGAATTCAGTGTGACCAGCTGCCCTAAGACCCTGCCACCATCATCCTGCCATGATAAAATGTATCTTCTCAAATTGTGAACCAGAGTAAATCTTTCCTAAAAGTTTTTTGTGTCAGGTATTTTGTTATAGCAATGAGAAAAATAACAAACAACACACACTTATCAATATTTCCCTCTTAAAGTTTATCTGTCTGGAAGTTCAGAGTTAATTTTCTTCTCAGAACTGCTAGACACATAGTGGCATCTTAGTGCCGGCTTCTGGGTATTTTGTTCTTTCTTCCTGATACTCACTCTTCAGCCTCCTATGCCAATGCATTTTCCCCCAGGAAATTATTTTTAAAATAAACTTGATACAATTTTGTTGAATACGGTTTCTCTAAGATGCCTCAAAATTTTCATATAATGAAGTAGCCCAGAGAGGGACTTTGGGATTTGCAGGAATGAGAAGTGTCTCTCCTTTTTTTGTTCAGGGATATGTTTACTCAGATAATGTTTGATAGTTGAGTTTAATTTAGACAAAAAGAGATGTTAGAATGTTTCAAGAAAAATGTGCATCGAAAGCACAAGTGTCAAAGAGAATGTATGAGCAGTTTGTACACCGAGGAGGTAGAGCTGAATTCTTCATGGAGAAAAAGAAGAACGAGACAAAGACTGGGTTGAACCATGCTGGCTGGATTGAAGGACAGAAGGAGGAGTCGGAGCTTTAACTTTAAAACTACAGAAGGACTTGTGAAATGTGAAATGACTTGAATTGAGGTGCTGCTAAGAGAAAAAGGAATTAGAGCTATTTAGGTGTGGTGGTTGAGAATATAGTAACTGAGGGTTGGAAGATAGCTCAGCAGTTAAGAGCACTGGCTGCTCTTGCAGAGGACCTGGGTTCAATTCCCAGAACCCACATGGTGGCTAACAACCATCCTTAACTCTAGTTAAGGGGGTCTAATGCCCTCTTCTGATCTCTACAGGCATTACATGACATGGGTGCACTTAACACACATGCAGGCAATATACTCATACATGTAAAATGAAAATAATAAAAATTTTTTAAAAAGAACACAGTAACTGGATCTATAAGAGGCTCAATAATGGAACCAGGCATGGTGGCACAAGCCTTTAATCCCAGCAATTGGGAGGCTGAGGCAGGTGGATCTCTGTGAGTTTGAGGCCATCCTGGTCTACATAGCCAGTTCTGGCTACAGGGAGACCCTGTCTCAAAAAGATAGATAGATAGAGAGAGAGAGAGAGAGAGAGAGAGAGAGAGAGAGACTCAGTAATGGTTTATGCAGGAGGGGAGGCAAAAGTCAGATGACTAAGGAGAGCAGGGAGGCACCTATTCCCCCGCCCCCAAGAAGCACAGTGGAGGTAGAGTGGCAAGTTCTTCAGATTTATCATTTGTGAAGGAGTGTACAGTGATTCTGGGAGTTTAAACAATACTATTGGACACTGAAGGATGAACAATTCCACTTTTTTCCTTAAGAGTAAGGTTATAAAATATAGAAGAAAGCTGTCCAAGCTAGTAATTATCTTTAAAATATTTTGCATTTATTTTTTTATGTGCATGAATATTTCGCATGCCTGCAAGTGTACCCATGTCATGAAATGCCCCTAGATGCCAGAAGAAGGCATCCGATCCCCTGGAAATGGAATTACAGATGATTGTTAGCTGCCACATGGATGCTAAGAGCTAAATCTGTGTCCTCTGGAAGAGCAGTGAGTGCTCTTAACCACTCAGCTGTCTCTCCAGCCCTGTCCAGACTAGTAACTATCTTGATGAAACTGTATCTTTGCCTTTCTGGTACTGAAATTGAAGATATTCCTTCTTAAAAACTCCAACATGAGTCAAATGAGATGAGGAGTTGACACTGATGGAGAAGTTGACACCTCTAGGGAGATGAGATGCTGGCCTTCATCACCACTGATTCCTGAGGGCAAAGATGTTACAAGGACAGGCTCTGGAATTGGTTTAATCCCTGTTCTCCATGTGACTCTGGCAAATCTGTCTTTTCTGATCCTCAATTTTCCTTTCTGCTAAACTGAAGATTATGAGACTTGGTGATATGGCATGATCGGGGGAAGAGGGTTATTGGAGCCTTTGAGGCTCTATCTTGTGCTCTGTTGCTTTCTCTGTCTTCTCCATTTTTTTCTTCCTCTCTTCCATAACGTATAGACTCATTCTCCACACATTTTTCATGATGCTCAGTCTTGCCTCAGGCCCAATGTCATGGAGACAACTACAGTTTGAAACCTAAGAAACTGTGAACTAACATAAATCTTTCGTAGAATGTTCTTGAAACATTCTAGTCATTGCTATGGAAAGCTAACTAATACATACTTTGAAGCAAGGCATTGATCAAATATATTTTTGTGAATTAGACTTTGGATAACTACCCAGGTTTCAGATAATTTGCCCTTATTTCAGCTTTGAACCATTTCAGGCTGTTCTAGATGAATGGTACTTGGATCTGGAGTAGGTGTATAGTGTGTGATTCTTATAGAAGAAATGGTGAGATAGACTTGATTGAACACTCAAGAAGGAAAACTGTCTAGATTCTAGTCAGGACCTCAAAACTCAGTCACAACACACACACACACACACACACACACACACACACACACACACTGTATGTGCATTATACAGCCAAGGGATCTTCCTGGGTAGCAGGATGGTGTAACCTCAAAGAGACAAAATTGACTAGCTCTCTACTTTCAGACAACTGCTGAGTAGTAATTCTAATACTTCTTGGCCAACATCAAGTTTTTTTTCCAGCGAAGGTCAGAGCCCAAATTACTTTCCTGACACCACAGCTGCTTCTACTACCTTTTCTGCTTCATGGAAGTGAGCTGTGTTGTTCTTGATTGACAGCTTACCTAGCTTCCTCAATATCACACACATTAACCCTAGTTGTCATTAGAATATTTCCTTAAGAAAGGTTTTTTTTTTTTTTTGTATTTCAATATACTCAGAGTTGGAAGTAGCCAGTTTTGAGATTAAAAATGGCCCATGTAATTTTTTACTTACATTCAGATTTTCCCAAGGAGAGAAGCAAAAATCCACAGGCTGTTTAGTGTCAAGAAGCGCCTCGCCATAGTCCATCTTTGGCAGAGAAGTTTAGGAACTTGCTAAGGTCATACAGTTAGTTTGGTGGCTATATTAATTTATCCAAAAGCAATATGGGGAGGAAAGAGTTTATTTGGCTTATAGTTTCAGGTAACAATGATCACTGAGGGAAGTCAGAGCAGGAGCTCCAACAGAAGCAGTCAGGAACCATGGAAGACTGCTTACTGGCTTTCTCCCAGGTTCATGTTCATATACCCTTCTTATACAGCCCAGGCACACTTGCCTAGGGATGGTACCACCAACAGTGGGCTTGGATCTCCTACATTAATTTAACAATCAAGAAAATGTCCATAGACATATCTACAGGTCAATTTGATGGACGTAATTCTTCACCTGGGGTTTTCTCTTGACAGCCAAGATTTGCTATCACAGTGGCTGACTCTGAACTAGAACCCAATCCCTTTGTTGCTTTGTTTGTGGCCGAATACACCTGCAAATCAATGTGTTCCATTTTGTAACACAACATACTGAACACAGCTGAAATTTAGAATATGAATTTGTTAAGGCTGAACTACGTTACTGGTTATGAGAGAGGCTTTTCCCTATTTTGTTTCTCAAAAACTGAAGTAAGGATGTCCTGAACTTGAGTCACGCAGCAGGTTTGTGTATATGACTCTGAACATGGTGTTGGTTCAGTATCATATTTGCCCCAATTTGTGTAACTGGATGAACAAATTTGACTTAGACAATGGCAGTTTTAATTGACTGCTCACTCATTATCTGCTATGTGTGGCTGCTGCATCATGGGATCATCAGATCACCCTCTGAGCAGATGTGGTTACTTGAGGAGTTACTGAAAGAAAACATTATCAGAAGGGCATTGAAAATTTTAGGACTCCTCTGAAAAAGCAGTCGTGTAGCATGACTGCAGACAAGAAAGAAAGAAAAGTACAGTTGTACAACATCATCACAGATTCTGCTTACAGGCTATCCCAGCTCAATACTACAGAAGTGACTTGGTGATCTTGAGGAGAGTAGTGAGCCTGTTTCACAAAGGTGACTGATCGTATTTGCCCATCCATCCATTCACTATGTAGGTCCCAGGGATTGAACCCAGGTTATCAGGTTTGTTGGCAAGCACATCCACCTGCTGAGCCATCCCACCAGCCCTTTCAGTGATCTTTTAACACTTTACTGTGCTGTACTGAGTAGTATCTGTACTGTTACATCTATTTACATCTATTATTCCTATGTGGTGGGAAAGCTCTATAGTGTTGCACTCCTCTGTATGTCTTCCCTCTACTCTGTATTCGTTCCATCAGACTGAAGGCTTGAATTTGTCACAGTGGGGATACTTACAGTATGAAAATCAGAAAATGCTATAAGTCAGAGTTTGATTTATCACTTTGTTGTCTGTCTGGTCTTAAAAAAGTGATGGAGCAAATGCAAATACTGCAGATAAACATAGAAGTGTGTTGTGTGTATAACCATCACATCCTGAATATCATGAAAATTGAGAAAACATGCTTGTATTTGAAAATGATTTTCCAATTTGTCAGAGAAATTAGTCACTGACAAATGAATAAAATTCCAAAATTCCAATCTATGTCTGTCTTGTGTTGACTTTTTTCTGACTTGCTAATATAACTGAAAAAATCAACTTAAATTTGTGTCAATATGACAGTTATCTGTTATTGGAGCTACAGGTTGAATATAGAAAGGTGATCAATAAAAACTGACAGAAGTATTCTGTAAGAATCAATAGTTTCTGTGTAATTTATTTTAAAATTTTTGCATATTTTATTATTATTTATAAATTAAGAGCTATAATCTTTTATGCCAGTAAATTTGTCATAAACTTTTATTAATTCAGGCTTGTGAGGGATAACTTTAGTTGACAACTTGACACACCTGAGTTGAGGGAGCCTCATTTGGGGGAACTGCCTCTACTGGACTGGCCTGTGGCCTGGTCTGTAGGGTATTTTCTTGATTGTTGAGCAATGTGGGGGTGCCCAGACCACTGTGGGTGGTGCTACCCCTGCAAAGTTTGTTCTATATTATTTAAGAAAGCAGGCTGAGCAGGGCCAGGGGAGCAAGCCAGTAAGCAGTGTTCCTCCATGGCCTGTGCTTCAGCTCCTGCCTCCAGGTTCCTGCCCTGATTTCCTACCTTGGGCCCCCTCAGCGATGAACTGTGACCTGGGAGATGTAAGCTAAATAAATGCTTTCCTCCCCGTGTTGGTATTGGTCAGAGTGTTTTGTCACAAAAATGGAGAAACAAAGTAGAACACAAATTGGTACCAAGAGTGGGATATTGCTGTGACAGACCTGACCTTGGTGTTTTGGGGAGGATTGTAGAAGCATTTGGAACTTCGGGCTGGAAAAGCCATTGAGTGCTTAGAGTTTGTTGCTGTGGAGCTTGGAATAGTTATGCTGAAAGAATTGTGGACAATGGAGGCCTGGCTTGTGAAGCTTCAAAGGGAAGTTGAGACTATCAGGGTTGTTTATATGATATCTTGAATTGAGAATCTGTGGGTTCTGGTCAGCGGGGGCTGAAGAATCAGCTGTGATTAATAAGAGACCAGAACCACTGAAGTGAAATCTTTGTTTTACTGGGACAACTGATGCTGGTTATCTGGGGCTGAAAACTCAGCTGTAAAAGTAACAAGAAACCAGTGTCACTATGGTAAAATCTTCTGGGAAGTAGTTCCTCAGGGTCAACACACATAAACTATGATCCAGAGGGGGTCTGAGCCTCTATCTCAAGCTAGAAGCAGGACTTGGTAATGTGTAAGAGTGTCTTGCATGGCTCTGGTGTTGAAATCATGAAGAGGTCACAGAGAGCAGCTGAAGGTTGGCACCCTGAGAGGCCAGGAAAGGCCATTGGTGAAAGAGCAGCCTCAGTTGCACTGAAGACCCCAGGATTGAAGGTGTCATGGAGAGAATTTGAAGCTTTGCATCCTGAGAGACCAAAAGAGGCCACTGGTGAAAGTGTGGCATCAGTTTCAGTAGTGACCCCAGCTTCTTGGAGATGCCAGGACCATGGGGCAACCACCAAGGGCAGCAGCAGATGTGGAATGAAGCTGGCCTGGGTCATGTGTGCTGTGAACAGCAGAGTCAGAGAAGTGGAGCTGCAAAAACCCATTGGAGTCCAGAAGATCGTGAGTGAATCCCAGATGTCTAGCCTTGAACTACTTTTTTCTGTAAGCTTAGGTTTTGCTTAGTTGCCCAATTCTTCCCTTTTGAAATAAGAGAGTACTTGTTTTGGATTTTACAGGAGCCCACAGTTAAGAGACTCTTAAGAGACTATGAACTTTTAAGTTTTTGGATTTTTTTTAAAGGACTGTGAGATTTTTAAGGTTGTACTGTCTTATGCTGTGATCATATTAACATCGTGTCTTAGGGACAAGAAAAGGAAGGGTTGTAGTTTAACAGTGTTGTATTTTTGTGTCAAGATGACAAGGAGTCAATTGTGCTAAATGGCAGAATTATCATCTTGACACGCCTGGGTTGAGGGAGTCTCAACTGGGGAATTGCCTCCAGTGGACTGGCCTATGGCCATGTCTGTGGGGTACTTTCCTGATTGTTGAGTGATAGGGGAGCAACCCACCGTTAGGTGGTACCACTCCTGTGCAGGTTGTTCTGTATTGTATAAGAAAGCAGGCTGAGCATAGGCCAGGGGAACAAGCCAGTAAGCAGCATTCCTCCATGGCCTGTGCTATAGCTCCTGCATCCAGGTTCCTGCCCTGAGTTCCTACCTTGGGCTCCCTGATGAACTGTGACCTGGGAGATGTAAACCAAATAAACCCTTTCCTCCACAAGTTAGTATTGGTCAGAGTGTGTGTCATGGCAGTTGAGGGCAAACTAGAACAATGCTGCATCTAAAATTTTGTTTTTGTCTTTTTGAGACAGCATCTCCCTGCAGCTCCAGCTGGCCTGGAACTCACTATGTGGACCAGTCTGAACTCGGGCAGAATCTCACAGAGATCTGCCTGCCTCTGCCTCCTGAATGCTGGGATTAAAGGTATGCACTACAACACCTGTCTTGAATCTATAATTTTTAAAATATTTTATTATGTTTATTTATTTATTTTATGTGTATGAGTGTATTGCCTGCATGTATGTGAGTGCACCCGTGTTGTGCAGTGCTGTGCAGGTCAGAAGAGGGCTTCAAATTTCCCTGGAACTGGAGGTAAAGACGGTTTGTAGCCATCATGTGGGTGTGGGACTTGAACCCAGATCCTCTGCAAGAGTGGTCAGTGCTCTTAACCATTGAGCCATCTCTCCAGCACCCCCCCCTTTTAATATTTTATTTTATGTGTATGAGTGTATTGCCTACATGTATGTGAATGCACCCGTGTCGTGCAATGCTGTGGAGGTCAGAAGAGGGCTTCAGATTCCCCTGGAACTGGAGTCAAGGACGGTTCATAGCCGCCATGCTGGGGCTGGGAATCGAACCTGCGTCCTCTGCAAGAACAGTCAGTCCTCTTAACTACTGAGCCATCTCTCCAGCCCTGCATCTATAATTTTTAAGTTATTAAATATTTACCAACACACTCTGCCCTAAACTTTACCCTCTCACTCTGCTTGTTTTCATGCATTGATTATTAAGTGCTTGCCTTATTCTGTTTGAATTTCTACAGCAAAATACTGGAGACTTGGTAATTTATGAAGAATTGAAACATTTATTTAAAATTCTAGAGGATAGAAGCTCAATATCACCAGCATGTTTGATGTCTGGAAAAGGTTTTATCCCTACCTCCAAGATAATACCTCAAACCCTGCATCCTCTGGAGGGGAGCATCACTGTCTTTCACATGGAAGAAAAGTAGAAGAGAACGAACCCATTCATAGAAACACTGTTTATAGTGGTTCACCATTTGTGTACGGCTCTGCCCTTATAACCTCAGCATGTGCCATCAGGCTGTGCCTCCTGACACTACTGCTTTCAGGGTTATATTTTAGCATATCATTTTATTTATTTGTTAATTAATTTATTTTTATGTGTGTGAGTGTTTTGTCTGCGTGTATATAAGTTCACTACATGTGTGCAAGCCTGTGGAGGTCAGAAGAGGGCATCAGATCTCTGGAACTGGAGTTGCAGACAGTTGTTAGCTGCCATGTGGGTGCTGGGAACTGAATCTGGGTCCTCTAGAAGAGCAACCAGTGCTCTTACTACTGAGTCTTCTCTCCAGCCCCTAGCACATCATTTTTGAGGTACATGTTCAGAACCCAACAAACTTTTTTGTTTGCTTCTGTCACATACAGACACTTCCTGTTATAAATGGTCGTTTGGCATCTCTCTCCTACTTAACTTTCACCTGTAATCACTCTTAATCACACTGGGAACTCCCTGGAACAGCATGCCTTCTCTCCTGTGACAAACACCAATGTCTTAGCCAAGAACACAGCTTGATGTCCTTGCATCTAGAAAAGGAAGCCGTGTTGCCACACTCCTTGGAGCTAGTTGTTCACTTCCTATTTCTGCTTTGCTCATCTGAATTCTCAACTCCCAAGTAGAATCATAAGTTGGATATACAAATCCTACTTAATTTTGCAAGTCCTCCTGTTTCCCTGCATGACCCTTAAGAATCCAAAGAGGTGTTTTCCAGGCCTCTATGAAAGGATTAGCAGTCTTTCCATGGAACGAGAGATGCAGGAAAACGTTATTTCATCATCTCTGGGCTTGCCATAGGGGAGGCTGTTCTGAGAGGGACATGACAGATTTGAGAGAACCAAACCCCTATCACTCCAAGGAAGTTGTTACTGAAGACTGAGTGCTTCTTACTACAGGCCATGAGTGTGCATCTCAGAGCCTTCTAGAATCAGACTCCTTATTGTAGGAAGCACAAGTCATTACTTCTTTCCCAATGGGTACCAGCTCTGCTGTGGAACCTGTCTCCATTTGCTAGGTAGCTTATTGTTCCACTTTCCTTTCTCCATCTTCTTGGCTGTGTTCTTCCATTCACCAGCCTCTCCTCAGCCTCCTAGTGCCACCAACTTCTTGACTATTTTGTGTCTTATGTTAAATGTCTTATCTTGAAAGAAGTCTTTGCTGATTGTCAGTGTTCTTAGGCCTTGCTTAAGCAAGCGTTTTCCACAGTGCTCTGAGACTGCACCTCTTTTCTCTGACTTTATCTCCACAGTACCTGGTAAAAGAAAGACACTCAATAATGTGCATTGTATGAACCAATGAGTGAATAAATGAATAGCCTCTTTCACATATTATGTTCTTAATTTTCTCTGCTACACCTTATTTTGAATATAGAAATTCCTTTATTCATGAAGTAGAGAGATCACAAACATTTGACACACATTATTGAAAAATATATGGTAAAAAGTTAAATGTAGCTCAGTTTCACCATATTTTTTTGTTTGTTTAAGAACAGAGCTCTTGGAAAGGCAAAAGAGCTTGTATAAAAAGCCAACATCTATCTTCCAGGTATAAAGGGATGAAGCCTTAATTTACAGTTAATTTTGTTCTTTATATACAAGTAAAGTTCCTTTACCATTGTTATAGCTTGAATCTTGAATATATTCCAAAGTCTCGTGGATTAAAGAGTTGGCTGCCAGCTTGTGCTCTATTGGGAAGTAGAAGTAGAAGGTGGTACCTAGTGGAAGGAAGTGATGTCAGTGGGGAATATGCCTTGAAGGGGATATGGGGCCCTGGCCCCTCACTCTCTTTGGTTTTCAGCTGCTATGACAGGAGCATTCTTCTGTTTCATGTTCTTGCCATGATATCCTGGGCTACTATATGCTCAAAGGCCTAATTATCATGGACTAAAATTCTCAGAAACTGAGCATTAATCTTTTCCTCACTAAGTTGATTATCTCAGGTATTTTGCCATAATAATGGAAAGCTGATAAACATAACCATTTAGTTTGGATGTTGACAGTGATTATTACTCTCTTGCAAATGAGTTACTATATTTAGACAGCTAGTTGCTAACCATAAAAACAATCTGATAAATATGGAAATATACAAGACTTAGGCAAGACTTTTCAAATATTTTAATTATTTCTGTATGTTTCCTGAATTTTAATTACTTGTCTTTGTGGCTACCAGCTAGTTTTTCCATTGTTTTGTCCAAATCATATCCTTGCCTGTAAGAATTATCAGGAGAGGCCAGTGCGAAGATTCTAAGTCAAATGATTTACTGAGAATGTGCTCTGAGAATGTGGTTTTGGTGGAAGACGTGCTTTAACCTGTTTCTATGAGGGAGCTCAGGCGGGTGAATAACACTGCAGGCATTGCTGACTGGTTCCTGGGAAGGTTGGGAGTGCTCTGAGGCATACTTTGCTGGTTAAGACTGCTCTTGTTAAGTGGAAGTCATTAGATTAGCACCCAACACACACTTACAGAAGCTGGCTTAGTGGACCACTGTGATGGCTGATTTTCTGTGTCAGTTGGCTTGGTTTTGATGCCCAGATGCTGGTCAAACACCAGGCCAGTGTTACTAGGATGGCACTTTTCAGATGCCATTAGCATTTACATCAGTAGATTCTGAGTAAAGTAAATTGTCCTTCATAATGTGGATATGACTTTTAAACTACTCAAAACCCTCAAGGGAAAAGACCAAGGTGCCCTAAGGAGGAAGGGATTCTTCCTCAGACCTGGGTTCAGACTGGAGACGGAAAAAGTTGCTCTTCCCTGGGTATCTAGCCTGTTGGCCTGCTCTAAAAATTGTGGGCTTGCTGGCTCACAGTCTCATGTGCCAAGTACTGGAAATAAATCTCTTTTGTGTATATAAACACACATACACACACACACACACACACACACACACACACACACACACAAAAGGGGTGGGGCGAATCTTGTTATTGTTGGAGATCCCTGAGTGATGCGGTCACCAACAGCATTTACTACACTTACTTTTTCCCTCTTCCTGTTTCTTTCACTCCCTTATTTGTTTGTCCTGGGAATACATCTTTAATAACTCACTTACATGTGAATCCTTATTTCAGGGTTTCTGGAGATTTTGATCTACAATAAGATAACCATTTTTTATAAAAAATATTTTATTTATTATTTTTATTTTATGTATATGAGTGTATTATCTGCATGTACTTGAGTGAACCCATGTTGTGCAATGCCCCTGAAGTCAGAAGAGGGCTTCAGATTCCCTGGAACTGGAATTAAGGACTGTTTGTAGTCACCATGTGGGTACTGGGATTCCAACCCGGGTCCTCTGCAAGAGCAGTCAGTGCTCTTAACCACTGAGCCATCTCTCTAGCCCCCAAATAACCATTTGATACATATTAAAAATTGGAAATATTATCTTCAAAGTTGTGTTAGGTAGCTATTGCTGCGGGACAAAACTGCCCCAAAGCTCAGTGGCCTAAAATGATAATGTTTTATTTTTCAGTAGTCTTCAGGTAAATTGGAATGATTTAGACTATATGATCTAGACAAAGATCAGCGAAAAGGGGCAATGGCTTTGTTTAGCGCTTTCCCTTTCTTTTCATAGTCATAGACTACACCCCTCATAATCTTCTTACGCAGTGACAGGGACATAACAGAGCAAGTAAAATTTTGCAAGGCTCCTTGAGGCTACTTTGAACTGACACAACTCTTTTATACCTCGTATGCTTTGTATATAGAACCACTAAATTCCTTATTTCTCACGGGGGGGTGAAATCAAGAATGTCTCTTGCATTTATTTTGCATTGTTTTTAAATAGTCACACAATGGCTGATCAGTGCTCTCTAAACTCCCATGAGAGTCTTTAGCAACTTTAGGTGTAATCAAATTGGAGAGCCAACATTGGATAACTCCAAGCCCATTAGAGAAACTCATTCAGAGTTCTGTTTCTCTACAACCACTCCTGGCATCACAATCTATATTAGTCAGGGTTTTCTAAGAAACAGAAAACAATAAAATGTGTATACATATTGTAAAAGGGGATTCACTTGATTGGCTGATTAGGGACTTGATAGTTCAACAGTGGATGGCTGCACACTGGAGGAGCTGAGAACTTGGTAGCTGTTCAGCTTTTGAAACTGGTTGCCTCAGCAGTCCTAATCTGGTGCTGAAGGCCTGGAAGACTCCTGAAGAGTCACTGGTGTACAGTCCACACTGGAAGGCTGAAGGAGCTGAACTCTGATGTCAGTAAAGGACAGCAGCAGAACCAATGACTGACACGCTCACCAGGAGTGAAGGCAGGCAGGCAGGCAGGCAGGTAGCAATACTTTTTCTTTAGATTTCTTTATAATTGGGCTGTTGTTGGAAGGTGTTTCCCACTCTGGAGGAAGTTTGCCTGTCCTCTGTTAATCCTTCAGAAAATACCCTCACAGACTCACCCAGAATCATGTCTCTTAGTTGATTTCAGATCCAATCAAGATGACAATCATGATTAAGCATCACAGGAACATTCCAAATTAGTTGGCTCCTGCTTCACCGGTGTGGATCCTAGTTCATTATTCTCTCTAGTTCTTCATTTCTTCCTCAGATTAAAAAAAAAAAAGATCAGATATGTAATTCCATAAACTGGTTAGTCACCCCAAAACAGAACTTGGTGTAAGTGCTTAGATAAAAATTTAGCCTCATTGTATTGAGAGAAAACTGGAATCTGCAGGCCTTTTCACACTTGGAGCAGATAGTTGCTCTAAGCTCAGGCCAGCAGTGCCTCTGTCAACACAGCTCTCGGTGTATTTGTGGATTTTCTGTATATTTATTTGAGCTCATTCTATGGGTCAAAGGTCATACCAACAAGTCTTTTTGAGTTAGGTGTTTCTCTGTAGACTTAATTATTGTTATTTTAGGTATACCTTCTTATTGTGGGACCATCCCCTCAGCCCTACAGAAGCCCTTTTGTGCAACTGAAGAGACACTCCATTTCTTTTCCACACGTTAGCAAAGAATATGCAAACAAACTCTTCATTTGATCTTTACTTTGAGGGCAATGCCCTCTTTCAGTTTTGTTTACAAGTTTATTAGCTCTTGTGTGACTTTGTGTCTCACTATAGTAGTGACCACAAATAGCTAAAAGCAAAGTATCTACTGATAATTCCAACATTCTGTCTGACAGTAAACTTGGAAAACTTTAACAGATGTACTTTCTATCTTCCAAGTTACCATTAATGAATTAAAATGTATTATATCTACATAATACAGGCAACTGTGTCTCTAGCTTCCTATAAATGTTCTCACCATAACTTTAAAACCAATTAGTCTTAAAATTAATTAATTTATTCTGTGTATGTATGGGCATGCATGTGCCATGGCATGCATTCGAAGGTCAGAGCACAACTTGCAGAAGTCAGTTCTCTCCTTCCATCATGTGAATACTGGGGATTAAACTCAGGTTATCAAGCTTAGTGGCAAGCACCTTTACCCAGTGATCCAAACTGCCAGCCCCTTTTAGTTTTAATTTATGATTTTTATTTTATGTGTATGAGTGTATTGCCTGCATGTGTGTAAGTGCACCTGTGTTGTGCAATTCCCACAGATGTCAGAAGAGGAGGTCGGATCCCCTGGAGCTGGAGTTACAGACTGTTGTTAGCTACCATGTAGGTGCTGGGATTCTAACCTGGGTCTTCTTCAAGAGCAGCCAGTGATCTTAACTGTTAAGCCATCTCTCCAGTTCCTCGGCAGCCCCTTTTCTAGCTTTTTAAAATAATTCCTTGTTGGGGCTGGAGACATGGCTCAATAGTTAAGAGCACTAGCTGTTCTTCCAGAGGACATGGGATTGGTTCCCAGCACCCACATGGCACAGCTAACAACCATTTGTAACTCCTGTTCCAGGGGATCCAATGCCTTCTTCTGGCCTCTGTGGGCATGGCAGGCATGGGTGCATTTGCATATACACAGGGAAAACATACAAAAATTAAAATATATATTAAAATAAAGTAATTCCTTGTCATTGCCCCACCTCCATGCATATCCAAATCCAAAACCAAGAATATAACTCTTAGCACCAATTTCTGCATTATTAGCTATTGTTATAAGAAATCATCTAAAAACTCTATGGCTTAAATAACGACTGCTTATTACTTGGCCAATGGAATGAATAGGGAGACGGTTGTGGGGTTGTTGTAATACTCTACCTCAAAGGTTAAGTCTTCCTACTTTGGAATTATGGAGAAACCTCTTTCATTTGTTGAATAATGGTGTTATGTTCTTTCTACACATTTACAAAACTGCTTTGATAAAAGTGTATTACTTTCTTTCTAAAAAAAAAAAAATCAAAGACAGTTTTTAAAGTCTGCAAAAATCAGTAAGGTAAGGGATCCATAGCTTAAAAACTGAAAAATCAAGTTTGAAACAACTAAGATTTCTACAAGCTCTCACTTCAAAGGGTGGAGAATGGAGTGGGGCAGGTTGATGGAGGAAAAATCTCTTTATTGGCAAAGTCACTTGAGGAACCAACATTCTTTCTTCTCCGGCTCATGGAAGAAACAACTTTGAAGTCGGCTGATCTAAAATCTTTGGGGGTGGGGAGATTACTCAACGAAACAGGGTTGAGAATGCAAAAACTGGACAGGGTGCAAAAAGCTGCAGACCTAGATGATCTTATGACTTGAGGACTCTGGGTACTGTGAGTGAAGGAATGCATGCTGAACTCTCTATCCTTTAGTACTTTGCAAAAAAGACAAAAGAGGCAGGGGCTCCCAAAGTCAAGAAGGGTAATAAGTGGATCCTCAGTGTCTGAATTGAAAACCTTACTTTACATATTGTTGATAAATATAGTCATCAGCTAATATTTGTGTGCCTTCATGCTTTTTTGTCAAATATTAGTGGAATCACAAATGTGTTCTTTTTGTAATTTTGTGACTTAGTCAGCGAAGGTTAATTAAAATAAAATAGTAAAGCTTCCTCAAGCTCAGTGGTTTAACATAATAAAAGTTGAATTTCTCAGTCACATCACAGCTTATGGTGGATGGGAGGGGCACTGCTTCAGAAGGGCACTGAGAATAGAGGTTCTGTCCATTTTGCAGCATTACCTTCTTACATCTCCTTGTAGTTTTTTTACAATTCATTTGCTAGAAGATGAAAAAGAGTGTTGGGGTTTAAAAAATCATCACATATTCCAGGTGGACTTTTTGTGTCCACAAGCCTCATATGTGTCTGGGGAGATGAACCCTCCTTTGTGTCTCTCTGCATGTGAATGCATCTGATGACATGCTGCTAATGAGAATAAAAGGAACCCTGGTTGTCTGAGACTAGACTGTAAAGGTTTCTGCACTGTTTCCTTCTGTCTGCTTTCCGTCCTTCTCAGGTTTCTTTCTTTGGGGGAAATCCCTCTGATGTGTAAAAAGGACATTTAAAGCAGCAGAATGAAAGGTCCCTGTGATGGAGAATGAGGTCTTTGACTATCGGCAAGGACATGAGACCTTTGCTAACAGCTGTGTGAATGCATTTACCCAGGAGCTGATCCTTCAGCCCAGTCCAGCCTTCGGATGACTGCATCTCCAGTGCATGGCTTAACTGCAACTTCATGATGGCCTTTAAGCCAAAACCACTGAGCAAAGCCCATTCAGATTCCTGACCCTCAGAAATCATGAAGGTTAAAAAGTTTGTGTTGTTTAATGTTGTCTAATTGTGGGCTGATTTGTCTGCAGCAACAATAACTTATAGGGAAAAAGCAGAATTATGTGGGGAGGATTTGTATAATGCTGGACCTGTAGGATACACAAATGATTTCCCACACAGTTCCACTGAAGAACTGAACTACATTGTCACACCCAACAATCCAACTGCAAGATCGACTGGAAATGAAAGTCTAGCCATGTGCCCAGGAGAAGAAAAACAAGGAGCCACAGTGGGCTCGTCTCCCATATTCAGTGAACTTGCTGTTAATTTTTGTAGCTTTTGTCAGTTTGACACAAACCAGTCACTTGGAAGAGGGAACCTCTATTGAAGAACTATCTCCACAGACTGCCCACTGTGGACAGTACCATCTCTGGGCAGGTGGGCCTGCACTGTATAGGAAAAGTAGCTGAGCAAGCCAGGGGAGGCAAGCCAGTAAGCCAAGTTCCTCTGTGGACTGTGCTTCTGTTCCTGCCTCCAAGTTCCTGCCCTGAGTTCCTGCCCTGGCTTCTCTTGATGATGGACTGTGAGCTGTAAGCAAAATAAACCCTTTCCTCCCCAAGTTGCTTCTGGACACTGTTTTATCACAGCAACAGAGAAACAAGTGAGGGACACTTACTGTATAGACTGGTTGTGTGACTGTCTTGGAGGCTGTAATATGTGGAAGAACATTTGGGATATTCTGAACACACAAACACAATTTGGGGATGGAGTATATCAATATTTTCTAGAGAAGAGGAACATATTTTAGTTATCATTACACTTTTAGTGCCTGAAAGTATCTTGCATGAGGTGATTATCCAGTGTCGTTTCTGTAGAAGGCACATTCTTTGGAATGAGGAGCTAGGTCCACAATGTGCGGTCTCATCACCAACCCTCTCCTCTGGGTGCTGCTGAAGAGTTCAGAAAGTGTTTTCTTTCACATACAAGCTCTCATACCAGTGCCTCATCAGGACGTCGCTGCTGCCTATGCCTGGAGCAGTGGGGAGCAACCCTTATTAAAGTACTTTGTCCAATTCAGGATTGAATCAAATTTAACAAACTCAGAGAGTGCTCAGAGGAGAACAATAAAAATTGATTAAACAGACCTTCTAAAGAAAGTTTAAGCAAATTGGGATTATTTTAACTAGTGCTGCAACTTGGAGGGAATAATTTTTCAAGAAACTAAAGAATATCATAAAATTTTGTATCATAAAATAGCAGTAGGCTATTCCTATGGAGGACAGAAAAACAGGAGTTGTTATGACTTCCCTCTTAGACAGTAACAAGCAGCTTCCCTCATCCTCTCTGGCCATGAGATCACAGCAGCCCATCTGCTCTCCAAAAATTCTTTATTATGTTAAGACAATTTCTGAGGAGCCTTGGGGTTCTCAGGTATCGCCAGGTAATTAGAGAAGAGATATTTTAAATAAGTAAAAGTTCAAATGTATTCATCCCTTGACTTGGTCATTTGAAAGTTGAAGATCATGAACCCACTTGGCCATAGGTCCCCAGAAACATTACAAAGACAGAACACCTCCCTTCTTCATCTCTACCTCAAGATCTGCCTCTACCTCAAGGTCTAACTCCTGGTTCTCTGCTAACTTCCATAATTATGAATGAACAGCATGTTCTTTTTACTCTGGCTCAATTATCCCCTAATAGTCATGGATCAGGAAAGGTTTCCTAGGAGAGCAGAATCTTAGAATTAGGATTTCGTTATTCCTTGCCTGAGCCTGGGATATAATTTACATGAACTTTACATCTCATATTAACTTCATAGATGTGTATAAATACTTTATGTGTGTCTGGTACAGTGTTAAGTACTGGAAATATGTTGGCGACTTGAATATATGTGACCCTTGCCAACACAAATACTAAACACAAGGCTTATGGGCCACCTGGGCACACAGACAATAGGCATTGGCTATATAGTAGCATATGTGCTATAAAAGATCATATGAGAAACCAACTAACAAGGATCAGAGTCAGGGAGATCTTTGGATAGGGTGATGCCCAAGTGATCCATGAAAATGAATAAGCATTATCAATTATCATTACTAATTCGCTCTTTGGTCACAGTATTAGTCAAATTTTACATATTTTGGTAGGCATTTCAATCAGCCATGTCCAAACTATAGGCTTTAGATCCCATGTGGCTGAGGATAGCTATGAATGAAGCCCAACACAAACCCAACAATTACTTAAAGCATTGTGAGACTTTTTTGTGTGGTACTTCAATGTGAACTTTGAAGATGAGATCATTGTGTCACAATGTCAAAAGTTTAGGTACTCCTGAACCCATTTAGTCTTCCCTTCCACTTTTATTACTTAATTATTAGTTCAACAATCTAACCAACACCTCCATGAAACCATGGTTGAAGACTTTCCAGGTATAGTTAACCTAGATTAGATTAACATCAATAATCATATGCCATGAATCAACTCTCTGCTTTGAAGCAATGTGCTGATAAAACATCTTGGCAGCCCAAATGTTAATATATGTCTTCACTGTATAGAAAAGATTTCATCCCTTGAGCTAGATGGAACTGAAGACCCAGATAGGGAGCCCAGGGTACTTTGATTAATGAAGCCCTTCTGTAATGAAAAACTTTTGGTAATTAAGTTAAGGTTCATCAGTGTTAAATAATTAACTATGATAACTTAGGTAGTGAAATGGAAAGAGTTATGGAGGGGTTACCAAGAAAGCACAAATGCATATATTAACCATAGCCAGCTGACCTAGGGCTGGATACCTGGCCCATGATGAGTCATTCTGATGTCATCTTAGGGATTTTTGAGTCAGGACAAGAAAGTATGTGAATCAGTTTCTCTTGGTCGTGGGTGCTGCAGGATATAGGTCTTGGGCATTGCTAGTGGCCTTTCTAGCGTCTTCAGTGGGAGGATGTGAAAAGAGAGAAGTCAAAACCCCAAGTGGAGCAGAGAGAAAGAGGGGGAAAGGTTGGAAGGGAGGGAAGGAGGGGGAAAATGAAGGGGAAGGGAAGGAGGTTGAGAAAGAACAAGAGAAGGAAAGAGGGAGAACATGGGGAAGAAGGAGGGAGAGGAGGGAGGGAGGGAGGGAAGGAAGGAAGAGAAAAGGGAAGAGGTAGGCTGGAGGGAGGAGGGAAGAAGGGAGGGAGGGGTGCACGATTATAAACTGGATTTGTGTTTTAAGGATGCAATATTTTTTTAATAAGAGCTAACATTAAATGCTCAGGAGACTTCACACATGGAAAGAGAGGAGAGAGGGGGGAGGGAGGGAGGGAGAGAGAGAGAGAGAGAGAGAGAGAGAAAGAGAAGGGGGTGAGATAGGTATTTGCTATTGACAGGTGTTTTGTCTTTGGTCATTGCTTTATATGGTGCCTGTAGTTCAGAAGACTCAGTTATTTCTGTACCTATGCTACAGTTTTGTAAGAAAAAATTGCTATGCTAATCATCTTCCCATTATTATGGTAAGAGTATTTGCAAAATTCAACTTACAAAAGTGTTTTTGGAGGTTCAAGTTTATGATCAGTTGCGCTTGCTGCTTTGATGTATGGTGGGCCAATACATCATGACAGAATTACATGATGCAGCAAAACTACTCACCTCATGACCAGAAGGCAAAGAATACAGAGGAGGGGCTAGAATCCCATGATCTCATTCAACTCCCAAGGACCTATAGATCTCCCACATGGCTTATCTCTTAATGGCTCTACCACTCTCCAGACCAAAACTTTAACATGTGGATCTTTAGGGAAGATTAAATATCCAAATTAAAGCAATCAATATTCTGTTAATAAATTCCTTTTGTTTTGCCTGAGCTATATCAAGATGGGTATGCCATGTGGGTAGGAATCTACTACTTTAAAAAATGTGTATGTGTCTGAGACTGTGTGAGTTTATGTGTGCCACGTGTGTTCATGAGCCCACGGAGGACAGAAGGGGGCATATGATATTCTAAAACTGGACTTATGGGTGGTTATTAGCTGCCAAGTGGGTGCTAGGACCTGAACCCGGGTCCTCTGAAAGAACAGTAAGGGCACTTAACCAATGAAACATCACTCCAGCCCCCAAATCTACTACTCTGTCAGTTTGTGGCCGATGGTTATGGAATGAAGTATCCTATTCACTGGCTGCCTGCTTTGGGAGCTTGCCCATGTGGAAATATTTGTGGATGTAGAGTCTTAGGGGGGCGTAATTTGTCTCAATATGGAGGCTCTGTTCTCTACCTCATTTGATATCTCAATGTTGGCTGCAACTCTCAGTTCTTCCATTCCCACTGGGGTTATACTAGGAGGCAGTACTGTGCAGCAATTTACCACCAGGCTCTGGATTCTGACAGCTCAGGATTCGAACTCTCAGGAGCAGGCTGGCCATGAGACTGAGGATAATAATAACCCCTCAGCTTTGGTTTTCTCATCCAAAACATGGAAATCTTATTGTGTATTGTTAGGATTAAAATGTTCCATATTAAACAATGAACAGAGCACCTGACACATAACTGTTTACTATGAATGAAGTCTATAATTAGGAAGCAAATATGATTTTCCATTCAACTGGTAGGCAAGAGATGAGGACAGTGTTTTAAGATACATAAAGTTACTTTAATCCTGTTGGAAATAATATGAGGGCAGTGTCTCGGAAGAGATTCGGACTAGATAAGGGGAAATTATGAATTTCTGCTTGTGACATAATATGACAATCTTGTATTCTCTCACTACTTTTGAAAAAATATAGCACAAAATCTTCTGTAGCTATGCAGTGGATTATGTCTTCCTTCCTTCTGGAATCCTGTAGAACCTCTCTAGGGGGTTTAATTACTTGATCTATCCAAAGGAACTAATTATAACAATGCAAAGTTGCCCTGAAGTCGCATTTATGTGCAACAAAAGGTCATAACATCATCTCTGCTCATATCTCACAGTTTGAGGTAAAGAAAGCTGATTGCAGGAAGCGTTCAAGGTCAGCCAAATTTGTTTCTGGTGCCTTTTGTTTCTTTTCTCTTCTCTGCACTTGACGTTGGGAAAAAGGCAGAGAAGTGATCCTTTCTCTTCTCGGAAACCCATCTCTGCTCTTCCACTCATATGCTCTTGCCCCACCCCCAGATTTAATGACACGCTTGAGGCTGCGCAGTTGTTGAGAGTGGCTTTAGAATCAGCTATATCTGAATTTCAATCCCAGCTCCAAACAGGTGATAATGCTTACCTCCCTTATAAGAATAAATTGCCAGTAAATGAGAATTACTGATAATTATTATAGAGACTAATTTGTACTATTAAACATACCAAAGTAATGATTCTTGAAATACAGTCTGCTAGTACAAAACGCAGCTTTCCCCTAGGGAATAAGATGATTTACTCTGAGTTAAATATGAATGACCATGGTTCAGGAGCATGGATTCAGGTTACCCTGAATAACACACTCCAACATAGGGACAGTTACTTGAATGTTCATAGTCACAGAACAAAAGAAAGTCATAACTCAAAGCACTTAAAATATATTAATGAGAATATCAGGTGGGAAGTTCATAGCATAGCAGGGAAATTATGCTATAGCTGTTAGATGTTATCTGATGGCGTTCTTAGGTTTTGGGGTTGGTAGATGCTAGTAGACTCTTAATGCATTCCAAAGATTTTTGCCAGATCATCAAAAGAACATTAGGTCAGACACAGAAAAGAGCAATGAATGCTCCTTAAAGAGACTAAAGATAGCCTAAGATAATTTGGATATGGATTTGACTCTCTCAAATCAGAAAGTTCTAATCAGTCAACTAGTCTTATAGAATCCTTGATATGTGTGTGTGTGTGGGTGATTTTCTTGGAATTTTAGTTTACAGGTCTTAAGATGAATCAAAATCACTTGGAGTTTTTATTAAAAATGTAGAATCTTCGGTCTCACTCCAAAGCTACAGGCCTCTGGGAGAATCTACATTTTAAAAATAATTTCCCCAGATGATTCTTAAGCATATGAAACTCTAAGAGCCACTGAGATGACAGTTGAAGAGACAAAGGCACAGTGGATAAACTTCCTTTCTCAGTGGTCTTTATATTTTGGGACTGTGCCTCAGGCATTCATTAGCAGATGTGGAAAGTATTTTCTGAACTTCAGGGATGACTAGTCCCTGAAGTACACACTGTCCCCACATCAGCTCCAAGGACAATTCCGCCTTAGTTGTTTGAGCCCTCAACTTCCTATCCCCATTGCTTAAGTGTGGAGGGTCCTGACCTCCCTTGGGCATTTGGGTTAGTCTGTTCTATTTGTTGTTATACCAGTGGCTGATGGGTCCAGGATGCACACAACCTTGCAATGGGTAGTTCTGCATGATGAAGACATGTCCTGTTTCAGAAAGACACTATAATGTCACTGCTAAAGATCATGGCAAAGGGGGTGTTTTTCTATTACTTCTGACTTGTGAAGGCTGAGGTACATTCTCCAGAATGCCTGGGAACAGACAACTCACTTCTATCACCAGAACACTACCATGGTTCTTCATCTGTGTTTATATGAAAACCCTCAAAATTATTTCTGGGAAGCTAAAGAGACCCATTTGGAGGCAAAGAAGATCCAGACTTTATAAAGTCAATTTATATAGTGTGGAGAGAAGAAGACCTTTAAGAAAGGGAGTGCAAAACTATAAACACAAAACTGAAAAATATTTGTTTAGAATGTCAAAAGAAGTGACAAGGTACTGGCATGTTTAAGATCCAGGTTCCTTTCCTGTGACAGTGTCTTAGACAATTGGCCAGAAATGTTTGCATAGAAGCTTCCTGAAGAAACCATGTTCCCATCACATTCCAACCCTTTGCCTCTGGCCACCCTACAGCCCCCAGTATCTCCCAACACTCAACGGGGTCTGTGGAAAGGGAGGTGCTCTAAAGACCCAGCTGTATCAGGAGAACCACCTGTCTTTCAAGGGTTCATCTCCTACCACCACCACAAATGCTGGTTCAGATGGCAGGCATTACCTGTAGGTGGAAGCTACCCAGGTGCTGCTAGAGGCATTTCTGTGCAGGAGTAGAACAGCCCTACATAGCACAGCAAAATTCTCTTGGTAGTACATTTTCACTTGTAGACTGTTGGTTCCAAGTGTTCTCAGACTGGACTGACTCAGATCTGATCAAAGCTTGCAGCAGCTGGTCATTACAGTAATAGCTAGTGTAAGAAGTGGGGTGGAACCAGTGAATGTGATGTTCAGGGGTTCTCTGATAGATGCATCCTCTGCAGAAACATCACAGTGCACTTTCCTGTGATCTTTCCCATAACTATGCCTCATTCCATCCCAACTATGTATCTTTTTAATCTTACTGAAGAAAATTCCAGTTTTGGAGAGACATTAAAAGAATCAATAACATCTATTGGGTGACTTGGCTCATCTATAATCTAGAGTTGGTTGTGCATGAGTAGCTATAAGTCTTTTGACAGATAATCCTATCTATGGACAAAAAGGAGATATGAATTAATTTGCTTCTTTCAAAAGAGCTATGTGTTGAATACACCTTGAAACATTTTACTATCAAATCTAAGGAACTATTTGGCATTGACTCATTTTAGTATTCACATTGCTTTTTCTGAAGTCATTCATTAAAATATTTGCAATTTTCAGAGCAGGTCTGCTCAATTCTCTTTTGAGGTCCCTCCTTTATTTTAAAAAAATATTTTGTTTATTTTATGTGTATGAGTGTATTGCCTGCAGAAGTCGGAAGAAGGCATTGGATCATCTGGAACTGGAGTTACAGATGGCTTTTAGGCACCATGTGGGTGCTGGGAATCAAACCCAGGTCCTCTGCAAGAGCAGTCAGTGCTCTTAACCACTGAGACATCTCTCCAGCCCTCTTCTCACTTCTTTAAAAATCCAAAACCTTCCATTTTTCTTTTACCTCAGTGTGCCACAAACTGACCTGAACAAGTCTTTTACCTTCTTTGGACTTCAGCACAATTTTGTGCTAAATTTAATTTAATTAATTTAATTATTAGACATTAGTGGGCATCGAAATTACATAAAGGGCTTGTTAAAACACAAATTTCTCCTTCCAGAGTTTTTGATTCGGTAAGTCTGGAGTGGAGCTAAGATTTTTCAAGTTTAAGAAGTTCTTAGATAACTGTTGGTTTGCAACTACACTTTAGAAACACTATTAGACAAACAGAACCTCACTCCGGAAGTCATTGAAATCATTTGGTAGAATTTTGGTCAACAAGAACACCTAAGAAACATCCCTGAATACATCAGAATTTGGTAGTCAGGGCCAGCCTAGAGAGCAAGGTGGTCAGTTAGTTTGGGGGTGAACACTTGCTTAAATTTTACACCCTGGGTGCTTTTCTTCCTCAACCTAGTCCTGGCTCTGCAGGCAGTAGAGCTGGGAGTTTGTGTTTATTGCTGCACAGAGGTGTCTTTAAATCTTGCTGGAGTGAGATAGCCTCCTACCCATTTCTAGACCAGGCTCATTCTTTCAACAAGCGATGCCAGCTAGCACAGTGGTATTTCTAGGTCTGTAGCTGCAGATTTACAGGTCATGTGCTTAATAGATACTGCAAGCTAAATTCCTTCCTTGAGATAGAAACTTCAATTTCTTCCAATTGTTGAAAGTTAACTTCTGGTGAATCCCTGACCCCACCAGGAAAACAAAATGCAGTGGTCACATGGTGGAGTGAGAACAGGGAGGTGATTCCTGGGATAGTTCCTCTTTCCTTATTCACATATGTGCTTTAAATAAGACATAGCTATTTGTCTGCCACAGATGTAAACAGGATTTTTTTATTCCTTTTCTAAGAATAATTTAATTTGAAATAATTTCAAATTCACAGAAAAATTGCCAGAACAGAGCAGCGTTCCAGACTCCCCAACAGATAATAGTTGCTTGCATTTGTTTCCGCCCCCGTGTTCTCTCCCTGCATGCTCTCTGCCTCTGTTTTACTTTCTTCTCTCCTTCTGGTTCAGAATCCCATTCAAGTTTATGCACCATGTTTTGTTTTCGCATCTCTCCAGTCTCTTCCAGTCTGGTAGAGATCGTTTTAAGGAATGCAGCCCTTTCATTTTGTAGACTTTATTCTTAAAGATTTATTCGTTATTTTTGTTTTTATGTACACATATGTGCCTGTGTGACTTTATGTGCACCAAACGTGCAGGTGCCTGTAGAGGATAGAGGGTGATCATATTTTGTGGAACTGGAGTAACAGGCAGTAACATGTGAGTTGTCTCATGTGCATGCTGGGAACAAAACCTGGGTCCTCTGTAAAAGCAGTAACTGCTCTTAACTACTGAGCCATATCTCCGGCAATATGTAGGTAGATTCTTAACTGCTTGATATTCCCATATGACTAGGCTCACATTGACACACATTTAGAAGAAACAGCATCATTCTCAGGACACCCCATCAGGGCACATTCTCTTGACCTGTCCCGTCACTGATTACGTGAACTCTGCCTTTTTGGTCATGTTAGTATTTGCCAAGTTATTTTACCAGTTTTTCTTTTGTACATAATTACTATTTTGTGGGAGCTACTCCAAGATTACACCAAATGTCCCTTTGCTTTAACGACGGCTATATAGCTTCCGGTTTAAGAAGTGATTTTTCTTCCCATACACACCTCTACCACTGAAATGCCATCTTCTACAGGCTCCACACCAGGGCCAAGCCATTGTTGGTGCCTTGCTCAAGGACCTCCAAAACTGTGAACCCACATGAACATCTTTTTTAAAAATAGAGTTATTCTACCTCATGCATTTCATTAGAGTAATGAATACGCAGACTAACACGTCGTCCTTATTTGTTTCTTTTTGAATTATACTATCAATGGACAAATGTACACTTTTTTTTGCATTTTATTTGTGGTCTAAGTCCTTTTAGCCTTAAGTTAACCAACATCCAGTTCCTAGGTTGCTTGAGAATGTTTTGACTCTTGAACTTTCATTGTACTCCCATTAAGAGCTCCTAAGTCAAGTAGGATGAACAAGTCAATCCAATTAGCTGACTGAACATAAGTCAGATTCTTGAAAAGACCTATGTATTGTGGGAACTTGGTAATGACATTCCTAATCAAACTAAGAATATGTCTTGGAAAAAAACTGCTAATTGCATGTAATTCTGCTGATGTTCTTAGAAGTTCCCACTGTTCCTCACTGAGCCTTCTCGCCACAATAATTAACTTGCAACCTGTGAATAGCAGTAGGAAGGGTGGAGGGGGAAATGAAGGCAGCGTTACATCCTATGAGTTTTTTTTTTTTCCTGAAAAGAGTTCAGGTTTTACAAAGTTCTCTGCTATTTTTAAATGCTCTCATTTTCTAATGAGACTGAAGCCCTGCATCATGTAATGGTTGAGTTGGCGTGGTAATTGCATTACAAGAAATAACTGAGGTGCTAGGCCCATAAAACTGACCTAAGACCCACTGTTCTCTTGCAACAGGGAATCTTTAATAGCAATAGAGTTTAAAGGAACACTACCCCTTTGGAACATTCTTCCAGGTGACGATAAGTGAAAACTTGCTGTAAAGACTCTGATAGAGATGAGTAATTACATGTCTTTGCTAAGATGAGGACTGCTGTTATTCAAAGAAAATTATGTTGGCACAATTTATGTATAAGTGATATAGAAGACAGACTGAAAAAATGAACTTTTTTTGTTTTTCTAAGCAATAAATTATGTTTGTGTTACTAGAAGGAAAATTAACCGAAAAATTATACTTTTAAAAAATGTATACTTCTCTAGAATATTTTGGAAGACTATCAGAATTTCTAGATTTATGAGACTTGTGTGAAAATAGTTAAAATATATAATTTCCCTCTTAATTTCCATTACTAACTGAAATTATAAGCTTTGAGGAGACAAAGCAAACTCTTTATAGGACCAAGTTCATTGCATTGAAATTGCCATATTCAGGCTATGATTTTAAATGGATGATGTCTAAAACTTTACTCACATCTTCAAGTATGTCAGCATTATAAAGGGGTTAGAAGGACTGCATCAAGGCAGATATGAATGCAACAGAACACCCAGTGTAAAGTCAGTCCCAGGAATGACCAAACTGAGCTTGTGATTTGGGTTGAGGAAGAGAAGTGTGTTTAGGTGAAAATGTGAGAGGGAGAGAGGGAGGGAGGGAGAGAGAGAGAAACTGTTTATTATAGATGTTTTTAATGGAGAGAACACTTCCACTTTGTGGGTCAAAAAACAGCTGGACAGGCTACTTGTATGGGTTTTAACAATGGAACCATTACTTTGGAAACTTCTATAGTGTCCTGAGGATTAGATCTCAGTATTTCAGTTTCAAAAACCAACTTCTCAGTGGCTCAAAGTTGATTTGATTGTGATTCTGGCTCAGTTGAGCAATGCTTGAGGATTTAATGTATAAATCAGCAACACTGTGTTGGTTAATCTTCATGGTCAACTTTCACTGGATTTAGAATCTCTTAGGAGACTGAGGCACACATGCCTTCTGGCCTGCCATGATGTGAACTTCATTGCTTCACCATGATGAGCAGAGCCATCTGAAACCAAGAGCTTCCTGTCAGATATTTTAGTCACAGCAGTAAGAAAAGTAACTAATCTAGAAAATTGGTTCCAGAGAAGTCGGGTCATTGCTGTCACTAAATATGACAATTGATTCTTAGACTTTTGTAGCTAGTTTGTGGGAGGAATTTGGAAGATTTTGGTGATGCAGGATTGAAAAACCCTAGAAATCAGTAAACAGAGCCTAATGAGACAATCTTATGGGATCCCAGAAGACCAGAATGCAAATAAAAACATTGGCAGTAAAGACTGCATTGATGAGGTTTCAGATGGGAACAAGGACTAGAGAATAGGACTAGAAACCATTTGTGTTACATCCTGACAAAAGATTTTTCCACATTTTGTCTGCATTCAGAAGCTTAGAGTGAGGGTAAACTTAAAAGCAATGTATTGACTAATTTGGCAGTGGAAATTTAAGAGAGCATACCCTTCAGACACTGGCATGGTTATTCTTAGTTGATTTGCAGTATGCATTAGGAACAAGAAGCTGAATAGAAGGATTTGAAAATGTGCAGTCTGGCTGAAAAAAGGAGTGGGTTGAAAGTTGTAGACAAGGAGTATGTATTTGTTCAGGATAAATTTAATTGAAGCTAAGCACTTTGCACTGGGATGTTGGAAATATGCCTTGAGATCATGTGAGGAATTGATCAGACTCTGCCCATCACAGGTACCAGGTTACAGAACTGTGAGTTCAGCTGAAATACTTTTCTTGGAGAAAAGAGAGTCACCAGGGCACTCTGCTTATACAGGGCCACCAAAGTGTTTTCTCATATTCCATCGTGAAAGTACTCAAAGACTTCTGCAACTGTGATCCAAGGGGGCCCAATAACTGTTCAAGCTGATGACAGATCTTCCTATCATCCACACAGTAATGGCTTTACAAACATGTAGAACATGAGAGTTACAAGGGCATGGAGACTTTCATAGAGATTTTTATTACAAACCTGGGAGGTCAGGCAATGTGTACCAGGATCAGATGCTATTTTATGAGCCCTTGAGAAGACAGTGCATGAAACTGTGAAGGTGGAGCTTAAACTGAACCATTGTATATTGTGGGAATGTGAACATCTTCTTAGAAAGTATGCAAGCAAGGAGTTGAACTAGTCCAAGAGAAAATCCATATGGACTGCAAAAGGTGAGGCCACAGAGATGGGACTGTGTGGAGAGCCGTAGGCCCCCACCCCAGAATATAGCAAGACCTGGTTCCTGGCAAAGCTGTTTTTCAGACATCAAGGCTGACCTGGTTTGAGATTAACCAGATGACTATACTTGAAAGCCTCACACAAACATGTTGTTCTAACTCGGGCACTTACCGCTTGAGAGACTCCTTCATTTCTCATGGAACTGCTTAAGAAACTTTCTGTATTACTTTGTAATCATACAGGTGTAACCTTACAATTGATTTGTGGCCTTACTATAGAATTGTGATGTTACTATGGTGTTCTGTTAATAGAATTGCTCTGCCTCAATAGATTTATCCCTGCCAACTTCCCCCTTCCCCTCTCTATAAAAACTGTTCCTTTTCTATCAATAAATTAGACTTGACAGAAAGCCTGTCTTGTCTCCATTCTTCTTGTCCCTTTCAGTCCCCTCTCCTCCCTCCAGGTACCCACGTTGACTGTCTCACAGGTCGGGACATCTGGCGCCCAGCGTGAGGGCTGGATACGGAGGATCCAGTGAGGGAAGAAGACGTCCGCAAGGAACTTTCCACAACAATTTTCACTCTGGACTCGCCGTGGGAACCTGCCTCGGCTACAACCAGAAGTAAGTACAGATGTCTGATTATGGGACAAGAAATAAGCAGGCACGAACTTTATGTTAGGCAATTGAAGGATGCCTTAAGGACGCGAGGAGTAAAGGTTAAAACAGAGGATCTATTGAGATTCTTTGAATTCATTAAGGAAACCTGTCCTTGGTTTCCCCAAGAAGGAATAATAGATATTAAAGGATGGAAAAGGGTAAAAAATGCTTTAGAGGATTACTATAAGGTCTTTGGACCCGAGAAAATTCCTGTTACAGCCTTTTCCTACTGGAACTTAATCAGGGAATTAATAGATTCAAATGAATCCTCCAACGAGGCTGCCATAAAGCAAACTTCGGGCCTCCTACAAGGCCCCCCTCAGGAGCCTCCCGGGGATAAAGTAATTCCCCCTAAGGAGATAGATCTTATCTCTCTTGACAGTGACGAGGAAACGTCACCTGAGACATGTTCTAGGATTTCAAATCCTAAACATGTTAAATCAGAGCCTAACTCTAAATCCAGCACTGATGTCACGACACCCCAGTCTGGCACTGCACCCACAGCTCCTTCTGTGGCGCCTCCTCCTTACCCTCTCCCATTAGTTTTACCTGCCCTGGCTCCTTCTGAGGTGCACTCTTTGCCTCCTCCTTACCCCCTCCCAACAGTTCTACCTGCCCTCGAGGCATTCCCCACTTCTCCCCTCGTTACCCAATTAAGAAATGAAGTGGCTCTATTAAAAGAACAGCTAGCCCTAGAACAACAAAAGCAAGAACTGCTTGCGGGTCTTCAAGACCTATCAGTTAAAAGTAAACATCCCCTGCAAGGTGCGGCTTTCCCCGCCCTGCAGCGCTCTGTTTTCCCAGTCTTTGAGACCACACCAAAAGACGATGATGAGCCCACACGGCAACATCATCCCTTTAAACTATCAGAGATGAAAGAGTTAAAAACCGCTGTAGCCCAGTATGGCCCTACTGCCCCCTATACCATCACTCTCTTGGAGGGGCTGGCAGAACAATGGCTGACTCCCTCAGACTGGCACACACTTGCTAAAGCGTTTCTTTCAGGTGGAGATTTTCTCCTATGATGATTGTGCTATTATGACAACTGTAGGGAGGCAGCTAAAAGAAACCTTAACACTGAGAATGATGCTTGGACCTTTAATATGCTAATGGGCAAGGGAGTCCTCCAGGTCAGTTAAAGGGAACTATAAAGAAACAGCTAAAAGAAATCAACAAACCAAAAATGGATGGGATTTTGATGTGTTCATGCTAGGCTGGTGTGCCTTGTAAGTTTGAGGTCACCTGGGTTACAGGCAGACTGTGTCTCAAAAATATGATGCCCCCAACATTCCTATTTTCTAATTTATAAAGGGCATTATGAAAACTTATAACAATAGTTGACTCAGATTTGAAAGGATGTGTTTTTGTTCAGTGCATTAGCAATGCTTCATTACTGCCAGTTGTTCCACGAGTGATTCATGGTCAAGGAAAATTCATCACAGTAGACATATTTCCTTTTGATGAGTAAAAATACATTTTAGTGTGATATATGTTTGGTATATTTCTGCCATAGAAAAAGAAAAGAAAAATCCTGAGTATTCTAAAATAATCATTTCCAATGACTCAGGTAAAAATAAACTACAAAGTGTATTAATTTAGAGATTTATGACACAATAAAAAGAGTGGTTAAATGTTTTCAGTATTACTTAATGTAATAAAAACCATAAGAAAAAAATTAAAACTTATCTCCCAAAATTTGTGATTTTAACATTTTACTGTCCTATTACATTTTAGCCTAGTTTTTAAAAATTACAGATAATGATAAAAATTAAAAACTCTGTCTTCTTTAGTCCCAGTACTTAGGATACAGAGGCAAGTGGATCTCTGTGAGTTCAAAGTCAGCCAGGTCTATGTAAAAAATTCCAGGCCAGCTGGGACTACAGGGAGACCCTGTCTTAAAACAAAACAAAAAACATTTTATGCCACATCATATTCTTAATGATAAAAACAAAGGTTACACACAGTAAATATTAAGTACATTTATACAAATAAAAAATCTAATGACTACGTATTCAGTCAACACACAAACACCTTGGTAAATCTTTACTGAATGTCCCTTGAACTGTCTGGAACTTCTATTGCTGAAATCTTATAAATGGTTAGGTCTCCAGCATCCCCAACCCTCACCATATTGGTAGTAAATATTAAGAAGGACGATTTGGGGCTTTGGTTTGATTCTAAAATAAGTCCCAAATTATCTACACTGACTCTCTCCAGTCATTGTCTTTTCTTAGTCTGTTGCTTTGCATTTTTCTAGATATTTATCATACATGGATCTAATATGGTTTTCTTATAGTCTATTCAATGCTTTCCTTTGGTAATGATGACTAAAAAACTGAGTAGTTCGTTAATTCATGAAATTATCACATAGAGATGACAT
>NW_008352648.1:469620-471244 GCF_000622305.1 Nannospalax galili
GTCCTTTCTGTTCAGACTCATGCTAGTTCTCACAAACTTCTGTTCTCAAGAATTCTCCAGGTTCAGACTGACCCTCTGACTCTGTGAGAAGAACTGAGAGCAGCTTGCATGTTTTAGTGCCTTGGCATCAAGATTTTCTTTGGTTAAAAAGGCTTCCACCTCAGGGGTCGGTCTCCTTGGGTTCCTGACAGGGGGACCTAATCTAGATTGATGATATATTATACCTGTAAAAACAGGTGTACTGTAATTAATCAAAATAACAGTTGGAGAGCTGCTCAGGATGCTGACCAGGGCTGTCCACAGTGATGCTTTGGACGTAAATCAGGCGTGCCCACGCAATGTCGACACTGTGCCTTTTACAGATCTGCGTTGGGTCTCATTCCCAACATGTTTTGTTTGAATTCGGTTTGATGGTACCATTTAACAAATTTCTCTCAGTCTAAGCCTGGCACGGCTCTATGTAGATGATGTGTAAAAAATAACAGTTTTAAAACTTGTCTTTCTGTGGTCTTTCTTGACAACACAGTGCTTTGTGGTAGAAATAGCTTGTGAGGAATACTCTAAACTGGTGGCTTGTGGCAGGAGCTGCTTATGATGAGTCTTAGAACAACAGGTAGTTCGTGACAGGAGCTACAACTCTATTTTTCTCTCTTCCAAGTTCCATAAGTTTACAATAGATGTCAAAAATAAAACATTAACACACTACAAAACTTACAAAATTAGGTTACTGATATTAGTTATAAATTATTTTTGCCTTGTTTGTCTCACTTTAAATGGTATGTTTGTGTCTCCATGGTTACCTGTTGTCACCTTATTGTTCCATGGATGTGTTTTAGACAACCCATGTTTGTGTTACTCTTAAATGTTCTAAAACTAAGGTGTGTCCTCCCTCTCTTGTCGTTTTGTTTCTTGTATGTTACCTTGGACACCCACTTGGTACATATGTACCTCTTTTGCTCCACAGGATCAAGGCACTATAAATTATGCTCCTGGCAGTTTCCAGTCACCACTACCAAACTAACTGTCCATTTTACCATGTGTTCCCTCTTGCCCTCTTTGTTTTCACCTTTAGATAACTCTACAGCTGATAAATTGTGATATCCTCCCTTATCCTCATTTGGGGGAGAGGGCATATTTATGTTTTTTCCACAGAATGCTGACAATACATGTTGGGTACCTGAATGCCTCATCTGCTTTACAACATCTCCAGACTCTATGCCACCTGTGTCATCACTACACCATCCATCATCACATCCTGTGTTCCCAATTTTTTGGACTGGGTTTTTGGACTTTGTTCGTGTTTCCTATGGACTGCTTCCACTGCCTGGCACCCACCGTTCTCTCTCGACTTTGCCTGTGATACTATGATTCTCTCCATGATTCATTAATTGTTCCACATGCTTTGTACACCGTTGTTTTAATCATTTATGTAATGCCCTTCCATGCTGTACACTGTTTGTCCCCTTAGGGTCCTTTTGTTTGCTTAGAGGGGGACTTAGGCTCTGCCTAACCTCAACACAGAGCACAGGTTGGGGTAAAAGTTAACACCTTCATTAAAAGTCAGATTGATGATCTTACAGCAAAGCCAATTCAAATACATTATCTCAGGCTTGCACTTAAAGAT
>NW_008352648.1:471477-498800 GCF_000622305.1 Nannospalax galili
AGCCCAATTTTAACCTTAACCCTAACCATAAAGTTACCCCTAACCCCCAAAGCTAAACCTAACCCTAACACTAACCCTAACCCCACTGTAACCCTAAGCCTAACACCTAACCCTAACACTAACATCTATGGAGAGCCGTAGGCCCCCACCCCAGAATATAGCAAGACCTGGTTCTTGGCAAAGCTGTTTTTCAGACATCAAGGCTGACCTGGTTTGAGATTAACCAGATGACTATACTTGAAAGCCTCACACAAACATGTTGTTCTAACTTGGGCACTTACTGCGTGAGAGACTCCTTCATTTCTCATGGAACTGCCTAAGAAACTTTCTGTATTACTTTGTAATCATACAGGTGTAACCTTACAATTGATTTGTGGCCTTACTATAGAATTGTGATGTTACTATGGTGTTCTGTTAATAGAATTGCTCTGCCTCAATAGATTTATCCTTTTCCCTCACTATAAAAACTTTGTGTAGATGTTCAATAAATGAGACTTGATCAGAAAGCCTGTCTTGTCTCCATTCTTCATGTCTCTTGTCCCTTTCAGTCCCCTCTCCTCCCTCCAGGTACCCACATTGACTGTCTCGCAGGTTGGGACAGGACTGCCCATTGCCACTGGCGTTCACATCAGTATGCAATGTACCCTGGACATAGACCTACAGGATTTAATATTTGCCTTACTGGTTTTGGTCCTCCTACCCTGTGTTATCCTATTCTTCTCTTACTGTGTGACATTGTATGTTGGAAGCATATAGCTTGCTTTTCATTTTTGCATGGACTTACACTTAAGAATTGCTTTGAGCTGGGTGTGGTGGCACATGCCTTTAATCCCAGTATTTGGGAAGAAGAGGCAGGCAGATTTCTTTGAGATTGAGGTCAGTCTGATCTATTTAGTAAGTTTTAGGCCAATTGTGGCCACAGGGAGACCCTGTCTCAAGAACACCTAAAAGGAAAAAAAAAGAATTTGAGTCTCAGAAGACACTTTGAATTTGGAGTTTTGAACAATGTTAGAACTGTTTAAGATTATGGTGACTTGGGCTGTAGAGTTTGCTTAGTGGTTAAGAACACTAACTGCTCTTGCAGAAGACCTGGGTTTGATTTCCAGTATCCACATGGCAGCTAACAACCTTCTGTAACTCAGTTCCAGGGTAACCCAATACCCTCTTCTGACCTTCATAGGTATTGCACAACACAAGTGCACATACATACATACATACATACATACATACACATTTCAGGGAAGGCTTATGGTAAGTCATGGTTATGGACAGGAAGGATTTTTGTTTATGAGATGGTATAGTGTTTTGGGAGGACAGGAGTGGAATGTTTTGATTTAAAGTGATGTGATTGGGTGTCAAGGTGACAAAGGGTAGATTTGTGGTAGTTAATCATTGCCAACTTGATTAGAGTTAAAATTATCTAGGAGATGAAGTCAAACCTCTGTGCATATCTGTGAGGGTATTATTAAAGAGGATTAATTAAATAAGACCCAAAATGTGAGTATCACAATTGCATAGTCTAAAGCTTAGAATGAAGTAAAGGGGCAAGAGGAGAAATCCAGGGTGAGTGCGGATATTTCCCTTTCTCAGATTCTTGGCTCACTGTGATGTCACCTGCTGTTTTGCCATACCCTCCCCACCATGATGGACTAACATCTCTGAAACCATGAGCTAAAATAAATTCTTCCTTCTTTCAGTTGTTTTCGTTGCATGTTTTGGTCACAGCAATGAAAAAGTAACAAGTGAAATACCAATTTATTAGTACATAATCAGAATTATAACCCTCTCAAGATAGGGCATTTATGTTTGTCCTACCAAACATAAATGGTTCTCTCTTTTTCTTTTTATTTGTGCACATGCATGTGTTTGTGAGTGTGCACACATGCATGTGAGTGCGGAAGTGCACATATGCCCACAATTGTGGAGACCAGAGGTCAGTATCATGTGTCTTCTTCAACTCCTCTCCATCTTATTGTTTTAATATTTTATTTATTATTTTTTATTTTATCTGTATGAGTGTATTTTCTGCATGTACATAAGTATACCTGTGTTATGCAATGCCCACAAAGGTCAGAAGAGAGTGTTGAATTCCCCGGGAACTGGATGTTAGCTACCATGTGGATGCTGGGAATCAAACCTGGGTCCTCTGCAAGGAAAGTCAGTGCTCTTAACTACTGAACCCCTCTACAAGCCCCTCCATCTTATTTTTTTTAGACAGTGTTTCTCCTTGAACCTGGGGCTCACACATTTGAGTAGACTGGTTGGTCAGCAAGCCCCAGGGATCCTCCTGTCTCCATTTTCCCAGCCCTGCAATTACAGGCACACTCTGCCATATTTAGCTTTTTATATGGGTGCTGGCATCAAACTCAGGTATTCATGCTTGTATGGCAAGTATTTTACCAACTGAGTCATCTTCCCAGCCCCAAAGTGTTCTTTATTTATAACCCTACAATGCAGAAGCTCATTTGGAACCACAGAATCACAATCAGAAAGTTAGTTATCTAGTTTCAAAATGAAACATCATCACTCCTTTTGGCTCTTGAGTCTATTCTGGAATTAGGGAACACTTGGTAATCAACTCCATCAGATGCTTGCTTCAGTCATGATTTGACATTTTCCCTGAACACTGCTTAGAAGCAAGTTCATTCACTGAGGTCTAGTCAGCCTATCTAGAGTCCCTCCTTTTAAGTAGATCAGGTCTTCCCCACCCAGCAGTAATCAGCTGCCAATAATTCTTTGACTAAGATTGGGGACTGGTGTTCATTTCCACAGTTCTGTGCTGTGCTTTTGTCTGCTTAAGTTTGCATGGGTCTTGTGCATGCTGACACCATTGCTGTAGGTTTGTATGAGAAGGGTCCCAGGTGCCTGTGGGACTATTTCTGTATGGTCATGCATCTCCTCCATGGCTCTTATAATCTTCCTGCCCTCTCTTCCAAAACAGGGAGCCTTGGGCGGGTGGATTTTAATATAGGAATCCCGCCTAATGACCCACACTCTGCAGACCCTTATTCTCTGCCTTTTGGCCATTTGTGACCTTTTGCATTCCTGGCCCTCTATTGCACTGAGGGAGCTTCATTGATGAGAGTTGAAAGATGAATTAGTGTTCTCTTCATCCCTTGCTCATTGTTCCATGAGCCTTAGGTGTAGAGGTTGCATCCTAGATGTGTTACTTAGACTTGGGCAATTCACAGACAATCTCTGTGTGTGACCAGTTCCGGAACTCTGTAATTATCCCTGTCTCTTGAAAAAGAAGCTACTTCAAGGGGTGGTGACTGGGATATTGTCTATAAATTTAAGGATCCATATTTTGCACATAGTAAGAAATTATATTTGCCTAAGGATGTGACTTGGACCTCTCTATCTATGTGTATTTGGCTAGGTTTACAGTATCACACATGAGTTTCCTCTCATTGAGTGAGCTTTAAGTCCAATTAAGTAGCTGTTGATTACCTCCCAGGATAGAAGCACCACTACTGCACCAATGTTGTTTGCTGTGCTGGTCATTGATGTGGTTTTTAGGCCTTGAAGCTGGGGTTGGACCATCAATTGATGAAGTAGCTTGAGTAGTGCTATCTAAACTTATGAGAGCTACCCTTCAGGGGAGGTAGCTTCCAGGTCAGCTCCAGCTCCGCTGCTCCAAATTACGTGTCCAAAGTATGTCCTGTCTTCAGCAATAGGGTCTTCCAATCAAGTTCTGGGAGGCAATCAGGGACTATGGCAATAGCCTGTGTAATTTGGGGAGTCTCTTGGACTATCCTGACCAACAACTCAAAGGAAGGTTTCTCCTGTTTAGTGTTGTTTCTTGTTATGTAGTCTTCAGCTATACTCATGGACTCATGTAGAGATATTGTATGTGTAATTTTTCACTAGGGTTTTGAACTAATGCAATTCCTTATGGTTTTTATACTAGCTATGCACTATTTCGTTCTATCCCTGTCTTATCCTCCTTATTTAAAGTATTCCCATTTTCCCCATTTCTCCCTTGATAATGTATTTCTGCTATGGTCCCACCTCTCTTAAGCTCCTTCCTTCCCCTTTATCCCCATAGTTCTTTGTATGGCCCTCCTTCTCCCCCTCCCCTTTAACTACCCCCTTCTACACACTTCTCCCTTAGTAACACCTGTTTCCTACTATTCTTCTCTCTTGGGTTTCTTCTTTCCCTTTACCTCCCTGGTTAGTAGTATTTTTATTATCAGGAACCATTGTAAGTTTACCTAATATTTTAATGAGAGGCCAGTTTATCTCATTCTGAACCTAAATTTCGATTGCATAAATTATATACACTAAAAGTTAACTTTTATGATTTACATATGTGTGTGCATTGCAATTATTTAAGGACATGGATGAAACAATCTAAGGTCAGACTATTTCCATATTTTTATGACTTTCCTCTTCCTTGGGCTTTTCTTACATATATTTAATTTGCCTTTCATTTTTTTCCTACTCAATTTTTTAGTTTTACTCAAATTCTTAAATTAAGTGAAAACAGTGGTTCTTATTCTTTTCCAATCCACATTTCATCAGTTTAATTCAGTCATATACTGAAGGTTGGCTTGGAAAATTAAAAATTGACTCTTAAAAAAGCTCACACTCAACCTATGACCATTAGAAAGTAGCTAGTTATCCAGAAGTGAACAGTCAGAGTGCTAGGGTACAAGATAAGTTACACCAGCATTTGTGATTATTTATTAATCCAAGCAACTTCTGTGTAATAATTGTTGACTTCATTTATGAGTTAAATCTTGTCCTTGAGTTTGATAATTTTTCTCCATTGGGTATTTGGGGGACAACCTCATTTCTTCTCAATAGCAGCACATGCCTTGGGAGATTATTTTTTTCTCCTCTTTTCTCCTGAGAAGGAGGTGCTAGAGAATTCATTTTGGAACTATTAATAAGAGCCAGATCCATACCCTACATAGAGTGGAAGATGGAACTAATCTAGATTGATGGGAGGCTTACCCATGTACAGATAGGAAAGAAGGCTTCACTGTCCAGGGAAATATAGTTCTTTCTGTGTAAATGGAGAGTTACATGCGTCTCTAACTTAGCCCATGGGGAAAACAAAAGTCATTGGTCCTAGACTTATGAGATGTGATGCTAGACCTAATTTTGATGCTGTTTTCCTTTGGTAGGCTCATTCTTTGAACAGAGATACATATGTGGAGAGTAAAACATGGGCTATTAACGTTTAGGACACCAATGATGCTGTACTTTGGATAAAATTTGGCCCTGAATGATTGGAATCTTCATCTTTGGGAACCAATGTGGTAAGTGTAAATCAGACAAGTGACTATGGACAGTTATCCTAAACTTGAATATATGACAAAAAGAAGGAAACATCTTTCCATGTAATATTGGAACACTGCTCCACAGGGTCACTCACAATTAATTATGTAGGGAAATGGACCTTTGTTTTGATTTTCTATCCTTCATCAATTAAGGCCCATATTTTGTGAAATTTCAGATCAATAACTATATTTAGTTTGGTATAGTTGCAAATGGGTTTGTGTTGCTCAAACAGTAACCAAAAGTTGTATTTAAATCCTTTGTAAAATATTACAGTTTTATAGTCAAATTAGCATCATATTCTTACATTAAAAAAATTAGACACCAAACAGCTCAAATTCTTCAAATGATATGTTAATCAGCATTCTCATTAATGAGTAGGTTGAGGCTTGGATGCTGTTCATTCTTTGCTTGCACAGGTTGTGTTTGTGTTTGACTTTGCTATGTCTGTTAGGCTGACAGATTGGGATGCATTTGGGAATAAAATAGTGATGCTATTAAATATAAAAAAACTTAGAAAGCGGGAACCAACAAGGGCCTTCCTAGGTAAGCTGGGACATGTGGACACCCCTCTCATTTGCCTGCACGGCTGCCAGAGTTTGATTTCTAACACTCATCTCTGAACCTGTCACTTGCCACCACACAGGTGTCTAAGGGGAAGCAGTGAACTACTCTTCTAATGACTGCTTCGTGTTGCTCTGCTTGGCTGGGTTTCTTGTTAAAAATCCATCAAATAGCTGTCTGCATCCCTTAAAGTTGGGGTAAATAAAACCTTATTTTTACATTTGTTTATTGTTTACATTTTTATTTATTTATTTATTTATTATTTATTTGTGCATATGTGTTGGGGGCACACATGCTATGGTGTACAAACGGAAGCCAGAGGACACTTGCTAGAGTCACTTTTCTCTTTCCACCATGTGGGTTCTGGGGAATCAAACTCAGGTCATCAAGCTTGGAAGTAAATACTCTGTGGTACATTTTTAGTTCAATCGACGTCTTCCCAGTGTTAGATTGCTTTTGGGTGTCATCAGAAAGGAACCAAAATTCAAAAATTTCCAGGCTGAAAGACAGTATATGTAATGTGCTAATCTGATGATTATCCAACAAATTGTGCCCCATCAACCAGTAAAGCAGCCCTAGAAGATAGCATCACCACCACCGCTGTCATCTGTCTTCAGCCTTAGCTGTCATCTTTCAACTACTGTTGGAGCAGTTATACGAATCAGTGAGTGAGAAGTTTAATAAATGTCTGAATGAGACATAAAGTGGTGGTCATCAATCCTTACTAGATACAGCAGAATTTTTTGGTAAGCTTTCTGTTTTTTATAAAAAATAGTCAAAAAAAGTTTTCCTAATTAAAATCCATTTATTTTTCTTTTGTTGATTGCAGGAACTATTTCTTACAATTTCTATGAGAAAACTATTCTCTTAACTGATATTTATAACATAAGAATATAGTTATTAAAGAAAAATAAAATACAGACAAAAGGAAAGAGAAACCCCACATGAAAGAGGCTAGGCTGGTTTTACTTCATTTTGAAAGGGCAGAACCACTGCCCAGCTAAGCTGGATGCTGATGGCATGACTAACCAGACAGAGAGAGTCCAGAGCCTTGACCCTGACCTCACAGGGTTGAAGCAAATAAAGATAATCATGGCATGGGCAATGCTTCCCCAGAAGATGCTACTCCCATCTGCCCAGAAGGAAGGCATGATGCCTTGAAGGGTATATGTTGTCACAGAAGATGACGATTATTATTGCAAGATTATTATTATCTTGTTATGTAGCTCTGGCTGGCTTCAAACTTAGAAGCCTGTTGTATCAGGTACTGGGATTATAGGCATGGGCCCCCACATCTGACTCATTTTTAGACTTCTGAACGAACAGGCAACTTGAGTTTGGCGTTTGAAGCTCATGGTTGCTGAACTGGAAGCTTTGCTGATTCAGTTTCAGACTCTGAGTAGTTTATTAGAAAATGGTAAATTTTAAGTGTAAAGAAATGCACCAAAATTATTATAGCCATTTGGTAACATATTTACATGTAATCTGAATTGATATATAATCCAAAGAATTTGTTTACAGAAAAACTGAAGTCCCTTTTTTCCTCAAAAGTATTTTTACTGCAGTTTTCATCTACTTTAGTGTTGGGTTATTGAGGGGAAAAGTGGTTTCATGTATTTACTATAGCATATATGACTAATATGTGCTTCATTAATGACTGAGAAGTTCTAAGAGGTATATTAAACATATTTCTAATTTTGAGTGGTTTGTTACTCAAGACACTTTGAATTAACAAGAAAAAAAGTTCAAAATGTGGCGTATGATTGAACATTGATGTTTTAGTCTTCCAACAGTTCTTTTATAGAATCTGATAGTTTTCTATACCTATTAAAAGCAAAGTTTGTGTCAGACTCATTTGTGATTGATGTCAAGTAGAAATCAGCAACATGACTTGGAATTCTGATGGGTCCTGGAAGGCTGACTGTTCAAGGGAAAAATTGATAAATGAAGCTCAGAAATGACATTATTCAGAAAACCATAAATTTCTCAAATTTCAAAGGTAATGTCAAGGTAAAAGTCAACTTTCTTTAGATACTTTCCTGGTAACTATCACCTTGATCTTCTATGCTTTCCATTTGTTTTCTTCTCTTAAATCAAATAACATGATTACTTTTTAAGACAAGGTTTTGTCATGTGACCAGGGTTAACCCTGAACTTTCCTCCTGCCCCAGTCTAAAGAATATATATTTAGGAACAGATGAGATATTTCAGTGGGAAAAGTCATCTGGCATCAAGACTGACCACCAGAATTTGATCCCTGGTATCCACATGGCAGGAAACAACTGATTCCCTCAAGTTATCCTCTGATTTAGACACACAAGCCATGGGACATGCGTACTCACACACGGCATGCATGCACACACATCCAAAAATAATTTTCAAATATGAAATACATATTTCATGTATTTATGCATCTTTATATGTATTTATACTTATATGTATTTGCTACAGATGTGCCTTTGTGGGTACTTCAGTGCTCTGTAGAGGGATCGTTCTTTATCTTTGGTCTCTCTATGAGAATAGGTGGGATGGAATGGGGGTCAGGGGGTTGAGGCTTTGTTTGCCAATGGGGTGACTTCCTGTCCTATGAATTCTGAAACTATATTTGTTTGTTTTGCTTTGAGGCAGGGTCTCCCTATAACCCCAACTGGCCTAGATCTTTCCTTGTAGACTAGGCTGGCCTTGATCTCACAGAGATCCACCTGCTTTTGTCTCCCAAGTGCTGGGAATAAAGGTATACATCACCATGTCTGGATTGAATTCTGAAATTCTAAATCATTAACCTGTAGGTCATAAGCCTATTCTCTCTTCATCACCAAATTCTTGAATCTTTAACAATAATTTTCTTGTAGGATATTTTCATGGCCCAAGCCTTTCTCATTGATCACTTTATCAGTGGCAGATAGAATAGCTACCTAGTGATATGGTCATGCAGGTAAGAGTTGAGAGAGGATTTAGGAGAGTTAGGATTTAAGAGTTAGAGAGGACTGCTCTGGCTTCTTCCATGCTGAACAGGGACACAGAGTGAGGCAATTGGGGTACACCTTCAGTGGGTCTATCTAAAAGACTTCCAAATTGCATAACTCTTAACTGTAGAGAGAAAAGAAAGTCCTTGACTGGTGACTAGGAGATGTGAAGGAGAAGTAAAGGCAAGAGTAGTTAGCATTACAAGTTCTAGACAGGGGACCAGAAAAAAGTCAAAACAGGGCAAATTTCAAATGCTCATATTGGAATTCTTTTGATAAGCACTTCCAAAAGCATCCTTCTATTGGGTTCCTTCTCATTTTTCTTCTGTCTGCCAAGGCTGAACCCGAGATTGATGGACTCAGGATTTGTTTTCAGGCATTTTGATAGCTGTTGGAGTGGTTAGAATCAGTGTCAGTTCCCTCTCAAAGGCTTCTAGATATGGGGAGAAAACAAATTTAGCCATCATTTTAGGACAATAGTGGGTTATCTCCCTTAGCTACAGGTGGACACTACAGTACTGAAGACCAAGATTTGAAGTCTTACATCTGAGAAGCACTTTGTGATTAGAAACAAAATCATCAATGATAAATGATTGTCTAAATAACATTTTATATAGATTTAAGCCTAATGTCTGAGAGTGTAACTTGAACTCTTAAAGAAATATACTGATCATTTTAATCTTTGGTTATATTTCCCTTTTGGGTGTTTAAGACCATTCAGTTGGCCTAAATAAGCCAATATATTTTTACTTTTAAGGTCATTTGAGGATCTGTTCCTCAGGCTCAGGGGTCACATAGGCTTGGGAGGAGCTCTTGGCTCTTTTCTTTTACCAGTTCCATCTATGTGAAGATAAGTCATAGGTTCTGCTTGACTGTGGCTGGCTTCACTTGGAAGCATGGAGGAATGTTTCCTGTGTTGACTCTCCTCTTTGTAGACTGGACACTAGTTCAAGTCCACTGGTCTCCATGGCTTCCCTGAACAAGAGGACAGGTGACTTACCACAGTTACAGGACATTTTGAGAGATGCTCGATAGTCCCCTGGAACTTAGTTGACTTTGGAGGGCAAGGAGCAAAAACTGTCATTTAAGTCCCTCTAACTGGATTAGTATAGGCCACAAAGTATGGCTGTTAAACATCCAAGGAGGTTAGTTCTACCAGTCTGGTACTTTTAATTACCATGTGGTATGTAGATAAAGCTGGGGCTAAAACCAAATATTCTCAGATAAACCTTGACTAGACATATATTTTGTAGATTTAAGGTACCTGTGTGTTCTAAGCAGCCAAAATGGTTTGAATCATAAAAAGAGAGGTCTTGGCAACCAATAAATAATATATAAGGATTGAGGTTGCCATCTTCTTAAGGAGATAAACACTATTTTCAAACTCCCCACGTAATTGGTGAGAATTATTGAGTTCTCATGCATATTTTAAGATTTCTGGTCAGCCTGGGGTTCATGTTGGCATAGTCAATAATACTTACTTTTCTTCTCATTTTGAGGCTTTGCATGCTTGTGGAGTCTTACTTGGCTTCTATGAACGACTCTTGGTGCATTCGAAAGGCTACCTACTTTTTCAGCTGTGTGATGCTCCTGCCCTTGCCTTGATTGGCTCCAGTCTTAGTGACACCATTCCATGTTAAGAGAATACTTATGACCTTTGGGAGCTGGACAGGCATATGGAAAATAAGAGCCCCACTGTCTCTCTTGACCACCTTAATTTCTTTCAACCCACTAATCATGTGAGCATAGGAGCAAATGGTGCATAATATTGGTTCATCTGACCTGAGATATAATGCGTGGTCAGAAAGGGGATGTTTGTTAGATCTTAAGCTATTTGTGGAGCCAAAGTAGAATATATATACCTTCTGTTATATTCTCTTGTCTGTCCTTTTCTTCTCTTGGGATTTCTAATTCCTCAGCAATTCCCTATCCCATTTAAGAAAAATGAATGCACTGTTCATAAAATATGGTATTATTTTTATTTGTTTATGCACTAGGGTTTCTGCTAAAATTTTGTGATTTATCTTTAGGGTTATGGGCCGCCTCTGCTTTCTAATAATTGGTGCCTTAATTGTTTTTGTGTCTGTGCTAAGACATTTCATTTAGTGATTTGAAACAATAGCTACAGGCTTTAATCACAGAAGTTCTGTTTTTATGTAGATTTCCTAATTAAAGGAGATACCCTTAGAATTTCATTCCATAAGGCTTATATTTGCTATATAAAGAAATTGGGTGGTCTCTGGCCCTAGTTCCTGGGAGGAAATGCTAAACCCTAGACTTTCATAAAAAATAAGAATATCCAATTTATTTCTGATGGCCTTCAACCATACCTGAGTCATGCTAGTGAGGTGACTCATGATGGCTCTCAATATTTCAGGATGGAGGTTGGCTGTGTCAGAAAGAAGAAACCATAATATTGTAGGCTTGGGCTTTGAGTTATGTGCTATAAGCCTGATCACCTGATTTCCAAGGGGATAGAGACTGAATTTCTGTCCTGAAGCCAAATTGACCCAAAACTTAATCTGTTATGCCTACATAATGAACTACTAATAAAACCCCTGGAAATCTGATGCTTGGTGAGCTTCCCAGTTAGTGTTACACATTGATGTTACAGTCAGGTAATACACCCTCACTTGACAGAAAGAGGTGATGGGAACTCTAGATTTGCAATGCTTCCAAATCTTACCCTTTGTGTGTCTTGTGGATGGTTCTGATTTGTATCCCTTTTTATTTTGCTAGAGATACTTTAATTATATCATTTTTTCTGACTTCTATAAGTCATTATAACTAATTATTGAATCTGCAGGAATAGTGGAACTTGTGAACTTGTAACTACTTGGTTAGAAGTGCAGGTGGCCTGAGAACTTCTGAGCTGGTATCTACAGTGAAGGCAGTCTAGTGGGGAACTTGACCCCAAGCTATGAAACCAAAGGCAATTCTAAGAATTACTGGGAAAACACTGAAATCATATGCTTAACACAGAATTATTGCTCAAGAATATTAGTAAAAGGGTTGTCATCTAAATATGACAAGTTCATATTTTACTCTGGAATGAAATAAAATTGATAAAAATCTCTACTTTTGCTGTACCAAAATGTTTTATAGACATACCTAAAAGAATCATAACTAAAATTAACCTTTTTAATTTACTTGTACTAGGGATTGGATCATCAGGCTTCATACATGCTAGGCAAGTACTCTGCCTTTGAACTACGTCTCCAGTTTCTTTTCACTTTTTAATTCTGGGATAGGGTCTTACTAAATTTCTCAAGCTGTTCCTGAACTCACTCTGTAGCCCAGGCAGGCCTTAAACTTGTCACCCTCCTGCCTTAGCCTCCTAAGTAGCTGGGATTTCAGGCAAAGCTTGTGTGAGATAACTTATTTAAGAAGTTTTGGGAGTAGGGAGATGGCTCAGTGGACAAGAACACTTGTGCAAGCATGAGATCTTTAGTGCCAATCCCCAGCACCCACATAGCCACACTCATAACACACACACACACACACACACACCCCCCACCACCACCACCACCACCACCACCACCACCACCACCATCACCATGACCAAAAGTTGTAAAACAAGTTTTGTCTTGTGAAAATATTTGTCAAAGAATAGGTATTATGAAACAAACCATTATGATAAACCCATGAAGATATCTAGGCTAACCTTTAAATTTCACTCTCAAGAAAATAAAACGGAGAACAATATTACTTAGAAAAATTCACTCTTACCAGATATTCCAACTGCAGTACCAGTCAAAGAAGCAAGGTTTCAGTTAAACCTATTGCTGTTCTTACTACAAAAAGATTCATTTTGAGATGTCAACTTCTAATTTGTTAGTCATAAAGTGAAATTTTATAGAAGACTGCAGGTAATTTAATAAGAACTTAGAAATAATAAAATTATACTGAAGAAAAGACTTCCCGAAACTAATAGAGTTGTAGGAAAGGCAGGTGCAGCTAAGAAGGTAAACGCCATATGGTTTTGAACTGTTTCACTCAGAAAGAAAGCCAAAGTCCTTCAGGTGGTCTGGGAGAGAGACTCTCCTACAGAAATACCTATAAGGGTACATTACAAATCTCCTGGGTATTTCTCAGTCCAGTCAGGTTGACAACCAACATGAACCATCACATCCTCTTCTGACTTTGGCCCTTGCTCACTCTACTGCAGTCAGCCCCACTCGTTGCCCTCTAACTGTCAATCTCATTCACTAGGCATACTCTGCTGGCCACAGTCAATGAGGTGGTTAGACCACAAAACCAGAAGTTGTGCTTCAGTTCTCTAGTGCTCTGAATATGCCTGAACTACTCAACTGCTGATTACTGGTAATAAGATAATTTCCTGTTCCTTTTTAATTGGTTTGAATCACATGAAGTTGCCAAACTATGCCAATATATAAAGGGGTAAGAAATAAAGCCTCAAAATTATGCAAGCTATTTCTAAAAAAAATTGACAATGCAAAGCAAAATCAAAGAGAATGCAATAGAGTAAGAATAAACAAACACCAAATGCAAATATTTATCTGTCACCACAGGAAGATGCATCTATTTATTTGCTAACAGGTTTAAGTCCACAGGCTTATGGTAATTAACCTCAGGTGATAATTATCTAGTCTACTTTGCATCAGCTTTGTATGGTTTTCTCCTCTCTCCTCTTATCCTGTCTTTAATGTCTTGTCGCTACTCATGGTGACTTTCAAAATTAACTAGCCACCTTTTCATTGCCAGACTAGCCCTTTCTAGTCTTTATCAAGTTGTGCTGAAGAGTTTATAACAGTGCACAAGTCATCAATTTGAATACTCCCCATGATGGGTTTCCATGACACATTCTTTCTTCCTGAAGTATGACCACTCTTCCAATCTCTACTTCTTCTCCGTCCTTATTTATTTGTTTGTGTGCACTAACGGGATCTGTCTTCTTCCCTGGGTCCACATGTGAGCGCCTTCACTCTTGTGGTTTCTGCAGTTTTCCCAAGCTCAGCTCATCTGCTCTTTCCCTTGTTCCTCTGTCACATTTACAATCACTTACTGGAGGCCTGCCACCATGCTCTCAAAATTGACATAGCTAAAATTGAATTCCAGACTACTTCTTCTTCTCAGTCATCTCATTTCTATCTGGGATATTATTTCACTCTCCCAGGCAACATAACTTCAGCCCCCCCAAATTTAATACATAGGAAACTGAAGTCATTATCTTTCCTCAAAACAAGTTTCTGCTCTCAGCTTCCTGGTGTCTTCGATGCACACCCTGCACACTTGCATATATTGTGATCTAACAAGAATCTTCTGTGCCTCGATTTGCAAATGTGCTCTATATTCCCTGTTCCTTTTCAGACACTGTTTTCTCTACTTGATTTTCTTATGACTCCTCTCCACTGAGAAATTGTAACCATCCCTCAAGAGCCAGCTCAAATCTCATCGAAAGCTTCAGGTCAGAATTATTTTCATCTGACATTTACCTCCATTCCTTTATCATGTAAGGGTGAGTAGAGAGCTATTTCTATGTCTGTATGTCTACACAAGTGGTGAGTCTGCAGAGAACTGAACCCACTGTAATGTTTTTAAATCTCTCACAGTCTCCAGCTAATGCCCATGGAGTGTCCTAGGCATGGATGTACAAAATATTCAGAATGACACCTGCTTAAGCATTTTGGAGCCTTTCCCCATATTATCTGCAATTAAATAGTAATGAGTCATCAAAAATTAAACTACATAAAGCACAGCTAATAGCATAAGATGGCTAACTTCCTGGCTAGAGACACAAGTACAAATTCACATCACATTTATTAGTCCTTTATCTAACCCTTTACCTGTCCTCCAGCTTCCTTGACATAGAAAGGGAAGAAAGTCACACAGCCAACAACTTAAGATCACAAAACAGAGAGTACCTGACCTAACCGACAAGCATAGCTAGAACATGTGTCTGCTGCCAGAGCCTGCCAAGGTATTTGTTCCTTCTTCCAGTTTCTTGCAGGAAGGGCTCTGATGACAGATTGCAACTTGTGTTTTAGCTGTCATTATGAAAGGCTTGACTAATGACTGTGCCAAGCCCAGGATTCTGAGCAGGAATTCTCTGACACTGTTCTCAGCAGGCTGCCCCCAAGTTAATGATGGAGTCTGTCATTTTTCCTCCCACTGTCCTCAGGGATACCAAGTTTCCTGTTTTCCAACCTCTCACAAACCTATAAAACATGCCTTTTCCACCAGTAGTTGAATTCAGGGAGGGGATATTGGAAAGATACTAAGTTTTAAGTCAAAATATAGATACACAATTTTTTTAAGCTAAAGAGCATCCTGCAGTTAGTAACAGTAACTTGCATTTGTTTTTCTTCCCTACCCATTTATGCATCTAGAAACAACAGCTTTTAACTACTCTAGCACTGTTTTCTGGTATTTACTTCCATATTTTTTTGCTTATACTTTGCTTATACTTCTATTTGTTTTTTGCTTCTTGATTTTACATATTACCTATTGCTTTTCTACTTTAGTTTAGTTAATGGCCTTAAAATACATATAGTTATATGCACACGCACATGCACATGCACACACACACACACACACACACACACACACACACACACACCTAGGAGCCCCCCCTGCCCCCCGAAGAAGACCATAGGAGGCAAATTTCTTAAGCACTCATTTGATTTAAAATGTCATTACTGGGGCTGGAAAGATGAATCAGCAGTTAAGAGCACTGGCTGCTCTTGCAGAAGATCTGGGTTTGATTCCCATGGCAGCTAACAACCATCTGTAACTCTAGCTCAAGTGGATCCAACATCCTATCCTCTGTGGACACTTCATGACACGGCACACTTACATACATGCAGGCATAACACTCACACACATAAAATTAAAAAGCAATAAATAAAATATCATTACTATACTCTTATTTAATAGTTTTTCTCAATGTATTAGTCTATATTCTGTTGCTATAACAAAAGTTTGTTTAGTTCACAGTTCTTCAAGCTGGTAGTCTGAGACTGGTTGATCCAATCTGTCTGGCTTCTGATGAAGTTTCCAATGGCTGTCATGATATGGTAGTGAAATAGAAAGGCAACTGTCCCAGGGCCTGTGGTGGCCTTTCTTTGTAATAGCCCATTCAAGGGAACTTACTCCAATGAACTCATTTCATAAATTCAGTGCTAATCTCTTCTGAGAATGATGCTCTTAATCCTCTTGCATTAGATCCCAGCTCCTAAGTGCTCCAGCATCTTGGCATTGTTGCATGGGGACCACACCTCCAGCATATGGATTTTTGGAGGACACACTCAACCATAGTGCTGGGTTTAAATTTTTTTTTTCTGTTCAGAATCATGCTACTTTTGAGGAATTCATTGTTATTCAATTGTCTGTGATATGTGAACCACTTTCTATTTCTTCTCCAAGTCTTCATCAAAATTTCTTCTGCTAAGTCAAGATATTTAAAAGAGCAATTAGTGTATAAAATTTCAAAATTAAATCTATACCACTTGACCCTGGGATTAAATTGTTTTATTATTTCCTTTTACAGGGATAGCTTTAAATATCTTTTTGTTCAAAGGCTTTACTTTAATAATTGCAATTTGCCAAAAGTTTCAAAAGCTTTTTGGCATTTAGTATGTGGCATCTCTGGAGACTATTTGAACCAAACAAACACACTAAAAAAAAAAAACCTTGCTGGGTGCTGTCCTTCAAAAGTCCAGAAAAGGATTAGGAAGAGAGAGAAGGAATGACAACTGATTATCTTTCAGATTTAGCTACATGTTAAAATGAGAGCTCTGCTTCTTGCAAGTGAACATCACGTGCTTGTTCTAAAAGAGGGCATGAGAGAAGCTGTGAGCAAAGTGAAGGTCAACAAGTCCTAGCAGAGCCTGTTTCTAGGCGACTAATTGATACTGGTTGTGCTTCATTACAAATGAGAAAATAATCTGGAAAAAAATGCTAAGATTAGGGGAGATGTCTGAGGATAAAATGTCTGCTGCACAAACATGAGGACCTGGGTTTAGATCCCAAGTACCAGTGTAAAAGTTGGACATGGTAACATATGCCTATAACATCAGAGCTGGAGGTAGAGACAGACAGTTTCAAGAGGCTTAGTGGCCTCCTAGACTAACCACTCAGTGAGCTCCAGGGTACAATGAGAGGCCCTGTTTAAAAATTATAGTGGAGAAGCAATTGAAGAAGACATCTTGAAGTCAACTTTTAGTGTCCATATATGCATGCATGGATGAGTGTACCTGCACACATATGAGCACACACACACACACACACACACACACACACACACACACAGCTAAAAGGGATGGAAATCCAGGAAAGCTATTATGAAATTCTAAAACAATGGCCAGGTGTCATGAAATGGGACCATCCTAAATAAAGTAAGATGTGTGGCCTCCTTGGATCTAAGGTGTCTTTGATATAACAGCAAACATATCCATTTCAGAATATTTGAAGAAGGATCATATACCAGATTTGGGCACTGGATGTTGTTTTAAATGGCTCTGACTTGATGTTCAGAGAAAAAAAAATCCACAACGTAAGGATGAGGGATTTGTGAGGGGAAAGGGGAATGGCTTGGCTAGAGAAGAGGATGTAGACAGTGGTCTAGATTGGGATCGACTAGAGGTATAATGCTATGAATTCATCTTGTAATTGTTTGAAGAAGAATACAACTAATTTTGGAATTTCATTCCTTTCAGTTTCTACAAACAAACATCTCTTGTGGAGAAGGGCTCATAAAAGAGAGTAGCTAATGGAATTTCAACTTCAAGCATAGTCTTGAGTTTCCATGTAGTGAGAGCTGCTTACTGAGTTGGTGATTTCCAAAATTGCAGAGTATTACTTATTTTGAAGAGTAAGAAATATTGAGGACTTTGTGCTTAGCCCCATTGGTTCTCTGAGGTTAGTGCATAGTACTTTTTTGATAGGGCCAAGATGGCCTTTGTGCTTGCCCAGGGTACTGATGAACGTGAGCTAAAGGAACCCTTAACAAAAGGTTCCATCCTGGCGCTTTCTATTAAGAAAGAGAATGCATTCATTTAAATTGAGCTGAGTATTAGAATTTGAGAATTTGGGGAGTTGTTTTAGGACCATTTATTTGCCTGCTTAATCATTTACTATACACGTCTGTTATGCACCAGCATAACACTTGGCTTTTCAACAGAGCAGATGGGGTCTGTCTTCATGAAGATTAGGGATGAATAAAATGTTTCCTTCAGTGGAAATAATTCTGATCCACATGGGAATTTTTTCTTGTTCAATTTCCAACCTAAGCTGATCACCTCTCCTTAGGGAGCCTGGGAGTGCCCTGCTCTTGGGTGGTCACCATATTGATGTTAAGTCTGATGTGGACACTTGGTGGGCATACTGCACTCCATCTCATAACTCTTAGACTCAAGGGATCCTCCTACCTCAGTCTCTCTTGGGTAGCTAGGACTGCAGGTGCATGCCATTACACCTAGACACTAGAAGTTATTCTAATGTATTATCATTTATTTTTGTATCCTTCCAAACAGCTGTATATCTCATGCTTATATTTTCTAAAGAATGAAATTTGGGCCATATAATAAAGAAGGATAATGGTGTGATGAAGAGTAGATTCCTCATCAGATTAGTCTGAAAGAAGCAACTCTTAAACATGTTGATACAAATAAATAATAATAAATTTATTGGGTGCTGTCCATGTGCCATAAGTGGCTATGAAATTCACATAAATTATGCCACTTAATTCTCCCCCAAATCATACAAGGTAGGCACCATTGTTAGCTCCATTTAAAATATTAAAACATATAATATTTTTGTTTGTTTTTTTTTAGAATTTCATGAAATGTATTTTGATCATATTTGCCCCTCGCTCTGCCCAGATCCACCTCTACCTTCCCATTCAGTCCCAACTTTATGCCTTCTTTTTTTTTTTTTTTTAATAACCCACAGAGTCTCCAATTTGTGTTGCCTGTATAACTCATGAGTGTGTGGTCATCCACTGGCACATGATCAACCAGTCAGGGGCCATGCCCTTAAATAAAACTGACTCTCCCTCCCCTAGAAGCCATCAATTCTCCATGCCTCCTTATTTAGGGGTGGGGATTATGATCCCTTCCCTCACTCCATACTGGATTGTTGATTGGCTTGACCTTGTGCAGGCTTTGTGCAGCCAACTACAGCTGCTGTGAGCTCCTGAGTGCACTGGTCTGTCATATTCAGAAGACATTGTTTTGCTCCAGTTCTTCCCAACCTCTGGCTCTTAAAATCTTTCTGTTTCCTCCTCTGAGATGATCTCTGAACCTTGGGGCTGGGGGAGGGATATAATATAGATGTCCCATTTGTGGCTGAGCATTCCACTGATATTTGTACTCATTTTTGATTAATTGAAAGTTTTTATGTTAACCACCATCCACTGCACAAAGAAATTTCTCTGATGAGTGCTGAGAGCTGCACTAATCTATGCGTACAGAAATACAAATTTAGAGGGCAGTTTGATACTATGTTGATATAGCAGAATAATAGTAATCAGTTCATCCTTTGGACCTGTGAGCTCTCCAACCATGGGTACCAGGTATTTTTCTTTCTGTGGAGTGGGCCTTAAACACAATCAGAAAGAAGTTGGTTACCTCCATAACATTTGTGTCACTACTGCACCTATAAGCATATCTTGCTACACTAGTCATTATTGTAGTTCACAGGGTTCACATCTGAGAAAACTATTGAGGTTTTCCCCCCATAACAGCCTACACAACACCTTCCAGCACCATGAAAGCTAGCCAGAACATAAGAAGCTTGCAACTTACTTCCAGCTTGATTTCTCCATGTCTTGTGACCAATGTATGTAGTATCTTCAGCAATAGGGTTTTACCATCAAGTTCTGGTAGACAAACAAGAGTAGTGGCACTAGCCTGTGTTATTTGGGGGGTCTTCAGCACACTTTTGACCAACAACTTGAGGGGAGAGAGGCATCCTACACCTGTCACCTTTGGCAATTTATGGCTTCTGGGATGAACGTTATCCCCTGTGTAGGGCAACTCCAATTAAACACACACACACACACACACACACACACACACGATCAACCTTAAGGGGCCACGTCCTTAAAGATAACTGACTCTCCCTCAGAAGCCAGCTGTCAATAGTGCCTCAGGTAGTATTGAGAGATTGTAACACTTCCTGATTCCATGCTGGAATATTGATTCGTTTTATCTTGTGCAGGTCTTGTGTAGACAACCACAGCTGCCCTGAGTTCATGAGTGCAGTGGTCCTGTCATGTCTAGAAAACCCTGTTATGCTCCTGTTCTCCATATATCTTTATCTTATAAAATGTCAGGTTTCCATATGGCTTTTCAAACATCCTTTGTGCTAGTTATCCCTTTCCCCACCTCTTCTGCCCTTCTCCTCACTTCCCCCATTCTCCTCACTTAGATCTCTCTCCCTGTTATTCACCCTTTCCCCTACATATCATCTGTGTTCTTCTATCCCCCTTTAAAAAGGAAAAATGACTATAGAGAGATAAATAAACTTCCCCTGGGATACTGATAGGGTATAAATAAGCCAGGACACAGACCTAGTGAGTTTGACTTTGAAATGATAGTCTTAAACTAAACATTCCCTGTTTCCACCAGATGTAGTCTCAGTGCCATGCAGTAGTAATGTGGTCACCAACAGCCAGTCTACACAGTTTCCATTTGCACTGCTGGCTGAGGAGTAAAGGATCTTGCAAAGTCTTGAAAATACCATACAGCTGTTCAGGACATCGGCTTTCCTTTAGCACTACTCTTCTTCATTGCACAATGGATACAATTTTCTCTTGTCGATGCCTGACTATGGAAACTCTAAGAGTTCCCTTAAATCCAGACTGCAGATGTAGTCATTGAAGAACACCTAATTAGAAGAACAAAACTGCAGCTCAAATTTTCTTTCACATCATGTAAATGTCCTATGTAAAAGAGATGGAAGATACTAATAAATGGCAATGCACTAAATATCAGCAGAAAGATGCTAAGGTATGCTTAAAATAAAGAAGGGCAGAGATGTAACAGTTTTCAACTTCTCTGTGTGAGTGGGTATGTGTGTAATTGTTTGAGTCAAGCTAGTGTCACAAATATTAAATTATTCAATTAGGCAGCACAAGATTAAGCCCATAAAATGTGTTAATGTGACACATCATTTCACAAATGGGATTTGAGGATGCCTTGCTGGGATTCTCCAACATGACAGAAATACACATTAACTTTTACTGCAGCTTGTTTTAAGATTAAGACAGAAATCAGCTAACAGTTCAACAAAGAATGAAGGGGTCTTAGCAGTCAGTGTTCTTGAGCAGTGATTTTGCATTTATAATTTGCTTTGTTAGTTTCTTAAATTTTTTTCAGACATACAAATAAGCAGTTCCAGTTACTTAATCACTTGAGAATAAAGTCTTCTACTTGCTGACTTCCATTCTGGTGGATAAACTGCTTTAAAAATAGTTTTATGGAGATAGGGATGTGGCCCAGTTTGTAGAGTGTTTGAACGAATTCTTAGATTTGATCCCCAGCATCATGAAAACTGGGTATGGTGGTTATCCTTGATTGCATAGGGTATTCAAGGTCAGCCAGGGATATATTTGACCTCTGTATCAAGAAATTAATCAGTGCAATACTTATATATTATTTTAGATGACATTTATTATTTATGTGTTTGTTACGTATTAACTATTAAAACAATTTTAATGTTCAATAATTAGGAAATGATGTAAGTCAACTAAGATATGCTCACATAATGAAACATAATATATTATTTAACTATTAAAATGATGGCACAAATAATCTACAATAAGTGATATAATTATTTTGTTAAGTACATAAATTATAAAATTGTTTATATAATATAATCTTCATAAAATATCCATTGAAAGAAGATTAGAGGGACTTTTTCTAAAATGTTCACTGCATTTATTTCTGTGTCAATAGATATGGATGGGGTATTGGATTTAATTTTTTTTCTTCAAATGAAATTATCTGTTATTTGAAAATATAAGACTGATAAACTTTTAGTCAAATTAAGCAAAAGAGAACCAAATTAAAAATTAGTGATGAAAAGTGAGGTATTACTTTTAAAATGTTTTTATTTTTTAATATCTTTTCATCGAGCTTTTGTAATTTCATACAACAGTTCTTAATCAAATTTAGACCCCTTCCCCTATCCATACCTCTCCCATCCCCCCACCAAACCGCATGTATTCTGCCACACATGTTAAGTCCTATCATTCAGGCATTTGTACTCAAATGTCCTTCAGTGTAAATGTGTCCACTAGAGTGTGGTCAGCCCATTTAGTGATTGTATGTAAGTTATACCCTCCGTCACCCAGCAACAATCAGTCTCAAATAGTTCTCAGTCTAGTGCTGGCCCGCTACCTACAAAAGATACTAATGAAATTTAGAAAACCATTAGGATAAACCTTAAAGACTTATATTCCAGAAATTTTATAAGTAGATGAATTTTTAAATGCATATCACCTACCAAACTTAAACCCTGATGAGATATATGATGTAAACAGATCAATTAAACACAATGCGATTGAAGCGGTAATAATAATTAAAAATAATCTTCCAATTGAAAAAAAATTAAAGCCAGATGGGTTCCTTTGTAAGTTCTACCAGATCTTTAAAAAAGAACTAACACCAATGCTTCTCAAACTATTCAAAAAACTTGAAAAGAAATGCTACCAATCTCATTTAAAGAAGTCAGTAATGTGTTTCAATAAATTTTTCCTTTTTTCCCCCTCCTTGGGGGACCAGTGTGGTGCATGACCTCTGAGAACTCTAGAGTCTCCCCAGTCCTGACCTGGATTGACAAACTGACATAAGACATTCTATTTGGATTTTGCATTGTTTATATGACATTTGGGAGGAGGTGACTTACGAAAACACTGATTCTTATAGGCTTTTCCTTTTCCATATTTGAAATGCATGCACCATCCATCTTTTGTCCCCAGTCATGGTGGAGGCTCCACCCCTTTTTCCCAGTGTGCTCTGTTTCTCCTCGCTGGTCTGAGTGCCTCTACTCACCCTGCTGAGGAGCCCCTGAGATGGGCAGGGCACCTGCCTCACCAGGCCTTTCACCACGCTCTATTCCAAAAAAACGGCGACTACCCCATTCAGGTCTGTGCTCGATAGTCCACATCCAAACAGCCACACAAAATGCTGAGAGAATGGCCTCATGGTTCTCCTGGCTTACATCTCCATAGCCCTGCCTTTTAATGGGCTTGATTCCTTCCACAGAGCGTGGGAAGGAGGTGGGACCATGGCTTGTCAAAGGAACTTCGGGGTCACAATTGATACATTCCCACTGGTTTTCATACCACCTAACTGTTTTTTGTATCGCCTCTCATTCCCATGTATAATCCTTTCTAGTCCCTTTGCAGTTAAAGTGCCCCCATTTGCTCCTTTCCCCCTTGATAACATCTGTCTCCTACTACCCCCCTCCTCCCCTTCACCCCCAAGGTTCCTTTCCAATTTCCTGTCTCCTGCAGTTGCATCATGATATATACTTACATCTAAGGCTTTGTAGCTAAAATCCACAAATGGGAGAGAATATACATGGCTTGTTTTTCTGAGTCTGTGTTACTTCACTTAGTATAACAGTTTCTAGTTCCATCCATTTACCTGCAAGCTTCAAGAATTTTTTTTTTATCACTGAGTAGAACTCCATTGTGTAAATCCACATTTAGTTATCCATTCATTTATGTTGTTTCCATTTCCTAGCTATTGTGAAAAGAGCAGCAACGAACATGACTGAGCAAATATCTCTGTAGTAGGATGTTGAGTCCTTAGGGCACGTGCTAAGGCGTGGTATAAGCAGAACATATGATAGATTTATCTTTAGTTTCTTAAGAGTTCTACACACTAATTTCCACAGTGTTTGCACAAGTTTTCAATCCTACCATCAGTCAATGAAGGCTCCCCTTTCTCCTCATCCTCACCCTATTTGGTGTCAGTTGTTATCCTGATCTTAGCCATTCTTAGCCATTCTGACTGCAGTAAGATGAAATCTTATAGTAGTTTTGATTTGAATTTCCTTAATTATGAAGGATGTTGAACAGTTTTTTAAGGTGTTTCTCAGACATTTTTATTTCTTCTTTAGAGAGTTGTCTGTTCAGATCCATAGCTCATTTTGATATTGGATCATCTGTTTTCTTGCTTCTTTGTTTTCTGAGTTCTTTTTATATTCTGGATATTAATCCTCTGTCAGATGTGTAACTGTAGAAGATTTTCTCCCATTTTGTGGGCTTCTTCTTCTTCTTCACTTGATTGGTTGTTTCCTTTCCTGTACAGAAGCTTTTTAATTTAATGAGGTAATGAGGTCCCATTTGTTAATTGTTGACCTTAATTCCTGAGTCTGATTTAGAAAGTCCTTTCCCCAAACTATATCTTATAGAGTACTGCCCATGTTTGCTTCTAACAGTTTCAGCATTTCAGGTTTTAAACGTCTACTTAAAGATACACATACACTCAGTTAGGCATCCCTTTAATCCCAGCACCCAGGAGGCAGAGTCTGGCAGATCTCTGAGTTCAAGGCAAGCCTGGTCTACATAGTGAGTTCCAGGCCAGCTGGGGCTATAGAGAGACCCTGTCTCAAAAATAAGACCAAAAAAAAAAAAAAAAAAAAAAAAACCACATACACTCATACACACACACAAATACACCTTTTTTTTTTTTTTCATGTGTATTGCTTAAGACTATATAACAAAAAACACAGTGCCAGGCAGGGAAACGTCCTTTGTGTTGTTAGGGTAGTCCATGAAACTCCTCAAATAACACAGGCTATTGCTACAGCCCTTAATTGCCTCCCAGAACTTGAAGGTAAGTCCTGATTGCTGAATATAGGATATACTCCAGACACAGGACTTTGAGCAATCGACCTGGAACTGATCTGGAAGCCTTCTCCCTCAACACTAGCTCCCATAGAATCAGAAGATACCATGTAAACTGCCACGGGAGAAAACCAATCAATAGTTCCATCCAGTTGTAAAGTCTATAAACCACAATGATGACTAGCCTAGCAAATAACCTCTGTTGGTGCAGTAGCGGCACTTTCATCTTGGGAGTAATTAACAGTTACCTAACTGAACTTGCTCAGTAAGAGGGAATTAATGCATGGTACTCAAACATAGGCAAATACACATGGTTGGAAAGGTCATAGATCCTAGAGAAAAACCCATTTTTATTACACTTGCAGACCAACAGAATTTCTTACTATAGTCTAAATCTGTATCCTTCTATTGCAGACAAGTGTACCTTTTGCCATTCATCAAAGAAGCTTCTTTTTTTTTCAGAGAATATAAGAGATGCCCAGTCGTAAATGATATACCTATAGTGGAACCTCTACACCTAAGGCTCATGGAACATAGTGGAACAGGGGGTAGAGAGAAGTTCAGGAAACATAGTGGAACAGGGGGGCATAAAGAATATTAACAACAACAACAAAAAAGAATATCAATGCATCTCTCAACTTCCAGCAGTGAAGCTTCTTTAAGCAACAGATGGTAATTAACCCATAAAGCCACTATGGGCCAAAGCACAGAGAATAAGAGACTACAGAATGTTTACCCCTAAATAAGACGCCTATATCAAACCTCTGCCATCCAAGGCTCAGGGACCATTGAGGAAAAGGGAGCAGAAAGATTTTAAGAGTCAGAGGTGGTGGATGACCACAAGAAAACAGAGTTTTCCCAGACAGCTGGGAAGTTACTCATATGAACTCACAGCAATGGTAAGAGCATGCACAAGCCCCACAGAAGCTTAAGCCTGACAAAATCTCAGCATAGCAGTGGGAAAGTGGGTAAGAGGCCCCAAACTTAGTTGAGAAACTTGGCAACTGATAACTGCTGGAACAGAGAAAGTTTTCCTTAAAGGTGTAAGGCTAGGTGGGTTAACCAGGGTCCAGTGGATGGACCCACACCGAAGGACATTTGAGGACACAAATTTGATTTGATAGACCTTAATGTATATAACAGAATATATGAAATTTGGCTGGTTGGGGGGATATGAGCAGTGCAGATATGGAAGGAGGCTTAAATATGATTAAAATATATTGTGCAAAATTTTCAAAAATTCAGTAGAAAGAAGTCAGTATTATCCTGATAACAAAACCAGATAAAGAAACAAAAAAAGTTATTGACCAATATCCTTGATGAACATAGATTTAAAAATCAAAATAAAATAAAATATTTGCAAACTGAATTATGAAACAGTAAAAAGTCATTTACTATGATCAAGTTGGCTTCATTGCAGAGATGCAGGGATGGTTCAACATATGTAAATCAGTAAATGTAATACATCTTATGCATAGACTCAAGGATAGAGTCACATGATCATCTCCATAGATGCAGAAAAGACTTTTTGAAAATATTTAACAAACTTTCACAATAAAAGCATTAAATAGACTAGGGATTAAAAAGAACATATTTCAACATAATAAATACTGTATACAACAAACCTATAGCTGACATCATGCTCAACAGACAAAAACTCAAAGCATTCCAACTAAGATCAGGATTGAGGATATTGTGTTGGTTAGTTTTTTGTCATTTTCACACAAACTAGAGTTACCTCGTGTAGCCTGAAAATTATTTATTCCTCCCAGACTTCTGAAGAGCCATGGGCTGGTGTAGGGCACCCTGGGAAGAAGGGTGGTGCCTAGCATGGGGAGAGATTGGAATGAAAGGATTGGTGACACTCTGGGAAGCAGGGAACAGGGAGCAGGTAAGCCAGCATGCCCTGGACCCCATGTGGTGCTGGGGGACCTCTCAAGGACCCCGTGGACCCCTCACAGAACACTGTGGGGTGAGTGGGTATGTGGGGATGTGAGATGAGGCAGACTGTGGGCAAAAACAATCAGGAATGGCAGGCTGAGCAGTGCAGAGCTGGGTGCCGGGTATTGGGTGTTCGTTTCTTTGTAAGTCACTCTGCTCCCCACCCCCCAAAGGTATAAACTATGAAAAATTCAGATAAAGATGTGTTACATGGTTTGCCTACCTGCGCCAGGAGCAAGGGACCCTAAGAGAACTCAGGCGACACCTAGGAAGAGGGAACTTCAGCTGAGGAATTTTCTTTATCAGCCTGGCCAGTGGCCATGTGTAGGGGCAATTTCCTGATTGCTAATTGCTATGGGAAGGCCCAGCCTACTGTGGGGGGTGCCATCAATGGGCCGGTGGGCCTTGGCTGTATAAGAAAAGTAGCTCAATAGGCTAGCTAGGCCTAAGCAAGCAGGCAAGTGACTTTCTTCCCTGGTATTTTCTTCAGTTCCTGCCTCCAGGTCTTGAGTTTCCTGCCCTGATTTCCTTCCATGCCAAGTTGCCATGGACTGCTACTTACAAGCTGAAATAAACCCTTTCCTCCCTAAGTTGGTTTTGGTTAGTGTTTACCGTAACAATGGAGAGCTAACTGAGACAGGTGTCCGCTCTCTCTGTAACTGGAGATAATTATATCAAGCGAATTGAGCCAGGATCAGAAAGACAAACATGCTTTTTCTCACTTGTGGCTCCTCTATTTTATA
>NW_008352648.1:498877-499958 GCF_000622305.1 Nannospalax galili
CGTCATGTATATATATAAGATACGGAAGTAGAAACAAAACTAACTAGAACAATAGAAACGAATGGGAGGGTGAGCGGTGAAGAGGAGGTTGGAAGCGGGTGTGCAGGAGGGTGCGCTGAATGTACAATGTGTTTGTCTGAAAGGGTCCTTATGTGACACAGACCATGGGCCATGAATCCATACAATGAGAATTAAAAGACATATTGCTAAAACATAAAGAAAAATTCTTTTTTCATATTATTTATTACATTTAAAAATATTAATCCACACTAAAAGTCTATTTAAGGCACATTTGAATTATTCATAAGTACTAACGAAAGCTTCAATTAGCAGTTATTATGTTTGGGTATTCAAAAAAATTTCAATATCATGTAGTTTTAGTATTTTAAGTACAAGTGATTTGTTAAAAGTATAAAAAACTTTCAGCTGATCTTCCTAAAACAAGGCTCTCTAGATAGGCTGACTAGATTCAGCAGACAGACAACCACTGGGGAACGGCTGGGGATGTTGACAATACAGTGGACAATAACAGGGATGACAGAGTATATGGGCTCCAATGTGTGGGAGGGGGAGGCTATGGGAGGGTGCCATTTGGGAAGTGGGTATATAGATGAATAAGAATGTGTGGGATGTTCTGTATGATATACACACACAAAAATCAACAAATTTAAAAAAAGATATATTTGAGGAGGAAGCATAAAAATTTACTTCATGTTGCTTAGTAGAGGTGATAAACATTACCACTGAAATCTACCTAATGACTTTATTATATCCATACTCAGGTACTAAGGATCCGAGTGTTACCGACTGTGACTAGTAATAATCAGATACATAGAGATTAAAGACACATGTGCAAACATCCAAGTGTTAATAGCATTAAAATTGCATGACACAGGTGCACTTACCTACACACAGGCAATACACATATACACATAAAATAAAAATAATAAATAAAACATTAAAAAAAATTGGGGCTGGAGGGAAAGCTCAGTGATTAAGAGCACTGACTGCTCTTACAGAGGACCTGGGTTCGATTCCCAGCACCTACATGGCAGCTATGAACCATCCTTAACTCCAGTTC
>NW_008352648.1:501043-530664 GCF_000622305.1 Nannospalax galili
GGTCGGTAACGGAGAGTGCTGCCCTCCGGGGGAATCAGGTCACCGGTACACAAGACTCAAGGCTCGGTTCAGTCTGTGCTTATAGCTTTATTGTCTGTAGGACCCAATCTCTGGGACCCAGTCTCTGAACCGATCTCTTGTGCCCAATCTGCCGTGCCCAATCTCCCACTATTAAGAGAAGACTAGCATATTTTATACCATGGGGGTAGTGGTAAAAGCTTTGGCTGTTAGATGCTCTGTGAGACATTCTATTTTCATGTGGAAGTGGATTTCTGCCACACTGCTAGACTGCTGGCCACCTGTAAAAATCACACAGGAAGGCATGGTGTGCGTAGAGCCAAAGGCAATGTTTATGTCAGGGCCTTTGTGGCGGCCACTTCAAAGGGATAGACAGGAAAGATGCCAGAAAGCACCTTGCTATGAAAAGGAGCCCGCGGCACATTCCCCGAGCTGCATGAGCTGTCCGGTGTGAAGGGGCTTCAACTTTTGCATAACAGAGGTCTCCCAACATCTAGGGATCCTCTTGTTTCCACCTCTCTAGAGCTGGGACTACAAACGGTCTCCCCAGGACCCGTCTTTTTAATGGATGCTGAGGATCCAAAGTCAGGTTTTCGTGCTTGTGCATCAAGCACTTTACTAACTGTGCCATATTTTAAATCCTACAAATACTGTATGAATGAATGACCCATCAAGTTTCAGACACCAGATGAGAATTTCAAATGTGTAAAATTCCCCACCCACTTGAAAGCTTGCTTGGGGGAGAATTGGAATGTATTGAGAGTTGGCTGTAGTGTGTAAAAGTAAGGGTTGCACTTCCCTTCAAACATCAACATCTGTATGTGAATGTCTGTTTTAGTCTATCTAGTATTCTTTAAGCTTAAAATGAGGTTAGTAGTGGTGTACAGTTCTGGCATTATGTCCTGGCTAGCCAGTCTAGCCAAATCAGTGAGCTACAAGTTTAGTAGAAAACCTGCCTTAAAAACTGAGAGAGCAAGCAATCAAGGAAAATACCCAACATCAGCTTCGCCAAAGACATGCACAGATGAGCGCACCCATGCACACAGACCACACATGTGCATGCACACACATGAACATGTATATACTTACACCACACACATACACATACACATACACACAATACCTGATGAACTTCATTGTTTAGCACTCTGTTCTGGGTGCTGGCAGGGTGTGAAGGCAACAGACTACATTTACTAGGATTTGAATCCTGTGAATGTGACTTGCTAATTAGCATCATGAGACCCTCCTTTGCTCATCTGTGGAACTTGTATAGAGTAGCTACTGAGGTTGCTATGAAGAGAAAATTAGATACTGCGCATCCAAGCCTGAGCACAGGGTCCTGGAGCTTTGTAGAGACTCAACAAGCCTTAGCCCTTGCTGTCACTTCATTCCTAAAGTTGTTGCCAATTTTCGGAGACAATTTCCTCAGTGGCCACTAGGTGGCATTAAGAGTAATTCAAAATGTAAAGCAAGGTCCTTTAGGTCTATCAGTAAAAATCTGTCATGAGCCACCTCTGGCGCTTACAATCCCTCCACCTCCTCCTCCGCAATGATCCCCATGGCGAAGGTGGCGGGGGTGGAGTTCTCCAGACAGCTGACCAGTTATATGAACTCACAGCGATGTTGACAGCCTGCACAAGTCCTATGCAAGCTCGAGTGGATGAACCCACGTTGGAGAACATTTGAGGATTCAAGTTAGACTCTATAGGCTTTATTCCCCAGAGAGAATACATTGAATTAAGTGTGTGTGTGGGGGGGGTATGTAGGGAGGTGTGGATGGGGGAGGGGATATAAATGTCATCAAATTATATTATCTGGAAATCGCAAAAATTCATTTAAATGCTTAAAAAAAGAATCTGTGATGAAAAGTAATTCCAAACACCCTGCTTTAAGCTGTGATTTGATAACTAAGATTTCTAATTGTTTTGTAAAAAAAAGACTAGATCATATTCAATTCAGCTACACTTCTATTAATCCTCCCCCTCCTCAGTTTCCTCTTTAGTCTCTTCCTCTTCCTTTTCCTTCTTTTTTAAAAAATGAAAGTAGTTACTAAGTGATCTGAATGATACTGTGAAGTATGTGGCCCCAAAACCACTCAAAACATAAAAAACATTGGGAAATAAAACAACAGTCTTTTAGTTGCAGTACTGAGGCCTGACAATAGGCCAGACCCCACAGACCCAGAGGGAAGGGAAGCTGCGGGGGCTGCCGAAAGCTAGAAACTGAAGTGAACTGGATAGCGACTTTGTGTGAAGCAGGTGAGCAGGTAGAGAAAGAGCCGGCACACCAGCGGGAAACCCATCTGTTCCCCACCCTACTCAAAAGTGCTAGAAGAGAGGTGGGTAGGAGTCTGCTGTTATTAAAACGTGTAGAATATAATAAGTGAGGCACAAAATGCAAATACAAACGCCCTCTTCAAACAGTGTGGTGGACTTGAAATTTGAGCTTTACTGGTTATCAAAGTACTAGTTTGTGAATGTAATAAAGATGTTGTAGAAGACCTATGTATTGATGGCATTGTTAGAACAGAATAGCTTAGCTGGTAAGTAAATTTGATGAGCTGAATGGCTTAATATGCAAAGAGGTGTCATGAAACTTCACCGAAGAGGAAAGATTGATTTTCTCCCTGATGGCAATGAGCCTGAATCATGCAATTGTTGATTTGTCAATCTTGAGCCTGAATCCTGCAGTTGCTAATTTGTCAGTCTTTTTCTGATATTTGATGTGAGTTGTCAAACAATCCAGTTCACCTCCGACTGTGAACTATACAAGGGCAACAAAAGGGCAACATTATCCCCAAATGGCTAAACTAGAATACAGGGCCAATGTCATAGCATATGCTCAGTAACCGTTGGTTAGACAACAATAAAATATCCAGTCAATAAGGGCAAATAAATGAATCCTGTTGGAAGTCATTCAAAGGTGTTTTTAATTAAGGCATTATAGTCTGTTCATAACAGTATAACGTTTGTCTGTTCTAAACATATGAGGATTTGAAACATAAATAAGAATATAGAAAGAGATAAAAAGTTTAAAAATAAGGCAGACACTTCTGTGAACCAGAAATGAAATGGTACCCCAAAGCATGCACCTGCAGATACTGCCTTGATCTCCATGTGGAAGTCAAGCAGTAAAGCCCAGTCTTGTTCCTGTGAATGTCAAAGCAAATACAATCCCATGAAGTGCAGAGTTGGGCTTAGGTCACTGATCGTCTTTAACTCTCAAAGATCTTTACCAGAATGATTAAGAATGCACTTTGTTGACAAAAACATTATCTGATCCTTAACTCAGAATAATTCTCACGTGGCACTGGTTGTGGAGCATTGAGGAAGGATGATTATAAATTCCAGGCTAGCCTGAGCTACAGTGAGATTCTGTCTTCCCATACCCTTCCAAAATAGTATGTTCATGTAGAAATATTAGTATGTGCTAGGATGTTAGAGTTACAACCTGTCGTTAGAGTTGTTCATCAAAATTGAAAAGTTATTAGAGTAAAAAACAAAGAGGTTTCTCCTTGGAAAAAAGAATGCACATTACCAAGAAGAAAAACGAGGCCACAATAATGAAAATGTCTAGTTTTTTGTCTTCTAAGCTAAGGAAAAAAATTTTAAAGCAAATTGAAAAGGGAACTATAACTCATGAGGATGATTCAGATAAGACAAGTTCCCAAACACTAGGAGGCAAAATAACCCAAAACCTAGAATAGAAGTTACAGATAACTAAGAGTTGAAAGAAACACCATCTCCTTTGTTGATACTCTACCTGTGAAACAAAATTATAACCAGAACTTTGCTTAATGAACACAGAACCAAAGCAAAGGGAATCAACTGTGTGACTGAAAGGTTTTATGAAAATTTGGAAATTTCTCTAAAGAGTCAGGCAGTAAATATTTCAAGTTCTGTGGGCCATATAACCTTTCTTCAAAGTACAGTACAAAAGCTACCAGAAGTAACTCTGTATAAATAAACCATGCTTTGGTGCAGTAAAATCTTATTTCTCCAACAAGATTTGGTGTGTGAGCTACAGTCTACCAACCCGCTTTGTGGTACCACATCTTGCAGGCCTGACTTTTCCATGTTGAGGTTAGACAACGTCTACACTGACTTTCTCACAGTCTTGAGTTGGGGCTCTCTTTCCCATAAGCAGACTCAAAATAAGTCTCTATGATCAGCTTTTTCTAAGCCTCCCTGTTGGCCACCCTCCTTATGAGGAACACTTCTTTTCCTTAGAAGTAACCATTTCTATACTTAGATCAGAGTCAGGTACTGTTGACTTCAGGATGTTTCCTTCTCCTCTTCCTCCTTCCAAGATTTATTTATTTATTCAATGTGTCTCTGAGTAGTTTGCCTGCATGTCCATATGTGTATCACATGTATTCTGGTGCCTGCAGAAGCCACAGGGGAATTAGATCTCCTAACTGAGTTACAGCTAGTTGTGAGCCACCATGTAGGTTCTGGGAACTGAATTCAGGAGCTCTGCAAGAGCAGCAAGTGCTATTAACTGCTGAGCCATCTCTCCAGTCCCAGTTTCCATCTTCTTAAAGTAACTCTGAAAATCACTGTTTCAGTTCAGTGAGAGGATCCAAATATATTAATTTCCCAATAACGTGCTGGTACATGGTCCCTTATTGCCCAGTTCTAGAGAGATTTCACAGTTTTGACCCTCTGCAAATCCTACTATGATAACCCATGCTGTGCATATAGCCAAATGTGTTGCAGCATGGTTGTCAATTGGTGTTTGAGGTGCTTATTTCTCACAGTTAATAGTTCCAGGGAAAATGTCTTTATCTTTTTTAGCCCCATGGAAACCCTCCCTGTTAGTATGGAGCATAGAAACATCATCAACTGATGGCACATCTTAAACAAACTCATGTGTAAAGGATTCCCAACCCTACAGGAACAAGTTAAATTTCTGTTCTGATTGGTGGCCTCTGATTCTTGTGCTATCTAGTTACCTTACTTCTTTAATAGGCGCGGTCATGTCTCAAACAGTATAGTGGTTTAATTTAGAGATGTGCAGCTGAAAATGGGAACAAGTCTGGACCTAGCCCTGCTGAGTCATCAGCTGTTTCACTAAGATCTGCAGATGAGTCATCATTTTTGAAGTTTTTAAAGTACCTTCTCTGACATGTATTGTGCCCTTTAATGTCAATTAGAAAACAGAGTCTCCTCTGGGTGACAGATTCAGGAAAAGGATGCGAGTTTGAGATCAGGCATAATTTCTCCCATATTTTTGTGTCCTTGGAGGGGGCATGAGAACATATGGTGAGTGGCTGGCATAGTTACCCCGCAAGCCTGGCTGTCCTGTTGCCAGTTCATTGAGTCGAGACATTGAGAAAAATAAAGTAAAATTTTAGTTCATCAGCAAACTGATTTTCCAGAGAAATTTTAATATTTCTTTTGTTTGATAGGCTATGGAATTCTTTCTTTTTCCTGCTTTTAGGATGGAGTCTGAGAATTTTGATTCTAATTTTCTAAGAAGCTTCCTGATTGCCTGTACTGCTCAGCCAACTTTGAGAACAATAAACAAAGTCTGTAAACCTCAATTTCCTCATGTGTGAAAAGTGAACGTTAATGAATTCCTCAAACGGTTGTTGACAGGAACCCATGAAATCATGTGTGTGAAATGCTTTCTATACTACAGAGAGGTCTAGAGACACAGTGGTAGCTTTTATTGCAATGACTTGTTTGTTAGTTGGATTACAAAGAAATGATTTTGGAGGTTTTTGGAGAAATGAAGGAAGTGTTATTGAAAGCAGACAAGTGATAGAGCTGAAGACAAATGACAGCCACCTCTGTTTTCTGTAAGTCAGGATTTTTATAATGTATGCTGTCTGAAGTTAGCTAGGACCATCAAGTGATTCTATACACCCTATAAAGTTGACTTTCTCCCGAAGAAGGAGCCTACCTCTGTGTGATGCATACACAATTCTGCATTCTGCCCTTATTTAATTTTGCCAGTCTTGGCTCAAGAAATCACAGATAATTTGAGGTCAGGGTTTGGATTTTTCCTTTCACAAAGGAACTCCTTTTATTATAAAAGATAGTTCTGGTTACGGAAAAATCTCTCAGCAAATGTTGATTGATGGCTGGTTACAATTCTTGGACTCGTTTCCATTGTGAGTAGCTGCTGCTTCCCAAATGACTTGGCCCTGGAGTGAGATTAAGGATGCCTTTCCATCATTGTCTCTGCCTCATCATGTCATTATAGTTTTCTTGTATCCCATAAGAAATGCCCCAAGTTCTCTCTAATCACCAAGATTGTATCTCATTCCATATATGGCATCAGGAACTAATTTAGGAGGAAAGTAAGTTTGCAAGCATGCTGGTTCTTCCTTTTTAAAGCTTGCTTTTTGATAACCTCGCCACATCAGCAAAAAAGCCAAGTTATTTCCAAGTTGCATCTCATCTCTTCTTAGCTCAGCCAACTTTGTGGAAGACAATAAATGGCTGATTTGGACACAGGAAGGCCAGGCTTCAAGTGATGGGTTTATTTTCCAACTTGCTAATTATGGATCTACACACAGTCTTTGATAGTCTGTGACTGTTCAAAAGAAGGATCCTCAAAAGGCAATGTTGTGAGAGAAAAGGATCAGTCTTATAATCCACTCACCTTCTTCACCTATGCACTGAGTGGCTGGTAGAGGGGGAACATACAGTTAACTGAATTTTTCTTCTTTCTCTTTTAAAACTCAAAATATTGGTCCATAAGGTGTAGCAATGAGGAAATTTGCAATATTTCAGGAGTTTTCCCATATTTGTGTTCTTATCAAAAGCAACTCCTAAACTCTGTGCAGACTAGGGATCTTAAATGTGAGGGCTGACCATTAGGTGAGGGCAGAGGAGAGGGGACTTGAGTCAAGGAAGCCAAGTAATGTCTGACCACCAAAGGCTATTTTTAGCATCAAATCTAAAGTCTCCAGTGATAAAGATTGTTCTAAAGTAAAAAGATTAACAGTTGGGTCAAATGAAGGTGAAGAAAGATATTTGAAAGACTAAGCCCAGAGGAAGAAGACAGAGAAAAGGGACACTAAGGGGCAGGGGACTTTAAGAGTTTATGTGGCCTTGCCTATGAGTGGGCAGGTTAAAGTTGAGCGGTCTGGACTACTGTTAAGCAAAGCGGAGTGAAACCCATTCAAGGAATATCTTCAAGTCAGCTCCAAGCCTCAGGGAACCTAGCACGCTAATTCCTTGCATAACCCCTCAGTCCTACCTGTGATGTCTAGAGGAGCAATGAGTATAGGTGCTTAACTAAAGGATAACAATCATCTTTTAAATGAATTGACAACATGTTCAGAGTCCAAAGAATGCCCTCAAGAAGTGTATCTGTGTGTATCTGTGCACACCCATGCATGTGTTTACTTTCCCATGAAGTTGCTATAAACACAAAGATCTACAACTGTTGTATGCCAAAAATTCCCATCTCTTGCTCGTTCTTACATTTTGTTTACATGTCTACATACCCACCTGCCAATTTTGATGTCAGGACTTCAACTTTTATGTAACTATACAATTTTCCAGTTCCTGGCAATCCCTGCCTCCATCCTGGAAGGATAACATTATCTGCTAGAGACAAGCAAATCTCATTGTTTATAAGTTCTTGCTATTTCAGCGCCACCCCCCCACTTTACTTTTATAAAATATGCCTCCCTCCTGGGATGGCAAGGGTTAGAAATGGTAAGAGGAAAAAAAAACAGCCTTCTGCAAATTTATGTTGCTGACGAGGGAACAGGTTATTAGGGGAGAAATAATTATCATCTAATACTTACTAAACAATGCTAAAAAGAATATCTTCCCCCAATTTGGAGCACCTTAGGAATTGGAGGCCAATGTTTTAACCTCTACTCTAATTTGCTGAATTGTTTAAAACTTCCTATAGTGAAATTTACATGTACTTTAATTATTTTAAGGAAAAGTCTTATGATATTTTCCAGGGGTTCACATTTACAGTAACTTGCCCTTTAAGAGGAACTTAGAATTGAGTTGAAGCAAACTCAAGACTTATGTCAAGGTGAAATAAAGCTTTGGTTAAGAAGGAATTATTCATAGGCTTCATAATTGACAATCTTGTGCAAGATAATTGGTACATCATTTTAGAAACTTGTTGTGGCTTGATTGAATTTAAGTTAGGTCCCAGAATTCAGGATAATGATATACAGAATGTATAATGCTTTCTGAAATAAAAACCAAGGGAATTTTGTATAAAAGTCTGAAAGTAAAAAACTATGGTCATTGGCTATGTTAATGGACAGACAGTAAGATTGTTCTAGGAAAAATGGTCCACACAGATACTGGCTCATACATTTTAGAAAAATTCTCTTTACAGGAAGAAAAATAAGTTGAGTAAATAAAGTTCCACTGGAATATTGGAGAGTATAAAGTTAGCGAATTTTCAGACATGTTGCCTATTCTCATCTACGTGCGCCTGACATACACTGCTAATTAATCAAGGCCCATTTTACAGTGGATAGTCTTGTGATTATCTCTACAGTTTTTTAAGCATCTAGTGTGTCGCCAGAGTTCTCTCCGGGTCTCTTGCGGGATCAGACAAACCATATATTTTTATGTGAGTTTATTATGGGTTATGCCCTTGGGTAGGGAGGGGTAAATGGGGGAACTTACACAGAGACAAACACTCTTGTGTTGAGGCTTGGAGCCCACCACTTCAGATGCTCATCCCAGGTCAGGAAATGCCCCCTATCATGTCCATGCAGGTGAGACGCCAGGGCCATCTCTCTGTCCACACCCGCTGCATGTGCGTTCCTTCCAGCTCATAGCTTCCATCCCAAGATGGCTCCCAGCAGCCCCTCAGTAGGTTATCCCCCACCGCAGGCAGGCCCTGCCCCTTGGAGGAACTAATCACCTGGGGGACATAGTGCGAATTATACAATTCGGTATTTGAGATGTAACCTCTTTTTCCTGTCCTTGGTTTAATTTTAGTTGCCAAAGGAATCTCTTGGTAAAGAAAGATTCTTTGTCCAAGTATCAGAGAAACATTGTAAAAGGCCATAGGCAGAGAAAGAGGTTAGACACACCAAAAATCCTACTCTGATTTCAGTATGACTCCTTTACGTGCTTATTGAATAGTATTTGTGCTTAACTCATGTTGAAATTCTTCCTGTAGGGATCAAATTGTGATTAGGCAAACCTGAAAGTCCACATTGCTAAAAGCAGCCATAATCTAGAGAGATTGAAAATGAGCAAAATGAGCAGTTCAGTTATTGGTACAGAAACATCATTGTAGGGCTTGTTCATTAAGAGAAAGTTAAATTAAGAGATGGGTATAGTGATACACATCTGTGATTACAGAATTAAGGATGCTGAGGCATGAGAAAAGCTGTGAGTTCAAAGACAGCCTGGGCTACACAGTGAGACCTGTCTCAACAACCAGCCAACCAGCCAACCAGCCAATCCGGCCACCCACCCACCCAACCAACCAACTCAACCACCCACCCAACCAACCAACCAACCAACCAACCAACCAACCAACTAACCAAAGAAACAAATTGACATATTATAAAATTTATTTTATTACTGCCTACCACCCCTGCTTTCCTGATCCCTGAAAAAAGGCTAGAAGAGAGGGAAAGCGTCATCATAGTCCTCCGGGTAAATTTTCTCCTATTCCCAAGAAGGGAGGACATGAAGTAGCAAGAAAGTCATCTGTGAAGACAGTAGGTTATTTCAGGAAGGAAAGATTGGATTTTGTTTCCCGTTAGACAAGATGCTCTTATGTCTCTGTGTTTATCTGAGTAGAGGATGGTGGAGAAGAATGGTGGCCAGAAAGCGGCTCAGAGAGATAACAATCAGAGAAAAGCACAAACACTGAAATGTGGCGTATCAAGTAGTGTTAAGTTTCTAAGGGCCGAGTGGACACAACAGAAAGCAGCTTGGTCCAGGTTTCTTATCTCCATACAGGAAGGGTGCATATGGGTATAAGTGTCTTGATAGCCAAAGGCACTGACTACTGGTGGAAGATGCTGGAGGAGTGAACAAGGAGATGGAGCAGAATTAAATTTTTCATGTTAGGAAATTCTGCAGTGAGGTGGCTTCACAGGGCTTAAAAGCCCAAACAGCATTCATCATTAGAATGCTGCTGTACTTTGGATCTTAAATGTCTCCCAAAGGTCCCTACTTATGCCCAGAGTGGTGCTTTTGGGAAACTGTGGAACCTGTAAAAGGTAGAGTTTGGTGGGAAGTCCTCAGGCCATTGGAGGCATGCCCTTGAAATCCTGGTCTGTCCCCTTCTCTCTGCTGCTCCTTGCACACCACGTGAGGAGTTTTGCTTTACCATGTGCTCTGCACATGCAACAGGCCAACTAATCATGATCTGTAACCTTCAAAACCCTGAATCTAGATAAATCTCCTTTTCTAAGATGATTTCTCTCAGGCATTTGTTATACTGGCAGAAATTTAACACAGATGCCTACCACCTGAAGACACCAATGATCAGAGAGTGCTTGCATAAGAGAAAAAATCGACAAAAACAGAAATAAGTGAGGTGTTTATCCTTTCCAACATGGTATAGTCTCCAAGATAACCCACAATAATACTCACTGCTCAGTAATCGCAGTCTTGTGGAGTTTCTTTCCACATTAAAGCATAGTTGATCTGGGACAACAGTAGAATCAAATACCATGGAGGAAACAATGTAAGGTTCTGCTGGGTAGCTCTAGTTGTCAACTTGCCATACCTGAGAAGAGGAATTTCTTCCATCGGATTTTCCTGTGGCCATGTCAGTGAGGCATTTCCTTAACTGCCAATTTGATATGGCCAAGCCCATTGAGAGCAGTGCCACCCCTGGGCAGGTGGTCCTGGGTTGTATAAGAAAGCAGCCTAAATACAGCCTAAGGGAAGCAAGCCAGTAAGCAGCATTCCTCCATGGCCTCTGCTTCAGTTTCTGCCTCCAGGTTCCTGCCTTCAGTTCTTGTCCTGACTTCCCTCAAAGATGGGCTATAAACATAAGGTGAAATAAACTTTTTCCTCCCCAAATCTGGTTTTGGTCAATGTTTTATCACAGCATCAGGAAACAAACTAGGACAGAGGCTTCCTACACTTAGTCACAAAATGCATATGGCTTCTCTCTTGGCTTTTTTGATTGTTGATACTGGGGGAACCACATGCTTTCCTGTGAGGGCACTCAAGTCATCCTATGGAGCAGCCCATGTTAAGAGACCTACCAGTAACTAGCACTGACATGACAGTCCTATGTATGAGCCACTGGGAAGGAGATCCTGAGCCACAGTCAGCATCTCCATTCAGTATCAAGTGATGTTAAACCAGGATCATTCAGGTATAGTGCTTCTGAATTCTAGAAAACTAAGAAACAGCAATAATTGTTATTGTTTTAAATAGCTGTTTGGGGAATAATTTGTCATGTAGACATCCTTCCTCTTTGCCTTAATACTGGAGGAGGTTGAGCCTAGAAGAGAGAAAAGGGAGGGTACATGAAAGGTGAGGCATTCTGAGCTAATCTACAAGGGGGCAGAGTGAGAATTTTAAATGATTATAAAATTAAGCTGAACTAGAGTCATGGAATCTTCCTCAAATGTTATTACTAGATAGGAAATGGGAATTTGGCATAATATAAATAGGAAGTCAGCTGGAGAAAATTAAATTTGGCCCATGTTTATTCCAAGAAGGGGAAACTTCAATAAACCACACGAATGGATTAATAAAATAATTTTTAAGGCACACTGAACAGAAGCATTTGCTCTTTCCCATCATTCCATCATCCATGGTGGTGGTCAGATGTAGATCATGGTGTCACACCCTCCTAGTAACCCTGAGCTGTATAACTCGCCTATCAGAATAAAGAAACCATAATGTACTTGTTCTCTAACCAACACATGTCAGAGGACTTATATAAGAAGAACCTCCTTTCTGAACTTGTTACATGTGAGACCTAGGGAAAAAAGGAAAGCCAGTGTAATTTCTAGAAATTTCTCTGCTGTGAAGATGCTCTGGGATTGTTTTAATCATTCTAACCAAGGTGAGGAATAGTGATAAAGCAGTGAGCATTCAAATGTTGCTCTCTGCATCTGATTTAGTTTTCTGTAATTCAGCCTATTGCTGTTGTCAGACAAGGAGAAACTGTCTACTATGATATGAATATGCATAACTGGAATGTTTGCCAGTTGGAAAACATGATGGGTTCTCTCTAGTTTCAATATCATCATGAGAAAGAATGTCAAGTAAGTAGCCTTTTAAGATAAACTTCTAGAGATTACTTGAGACAAATTTCAGGACACTGGCAGCCTGCAATAAACATTTCAATCTGTGTTGAGTTATGACAGAGTCAGGGTCATTTTATTCTTTTATAAACAACATAAAAACTCATTCCTTTCTTCTGGACTGTCACTGTGTTCCAGTGCCTCCCAAAACAAATGACTTTGGAGACTTCCCATATGGTGGTACAAGAGATTTCCCCTGGTGAGAAACATGCCCAATACCTGTGCATGGGAGACATGCTGGGGCACAGAGGTTTGGTGGGTCAGAGCTCTGCAGAACAGATGGTGACTGCAAGGCTGGGAAGAGCCCTGGACATTAATTATCACTCTCTCTCCGTAAGACTGTGCGACATACTCTGGATCTAATGCCTCCCACACCGAGAACATCAAGCGATGTTCACCAGGAATGCTCACATATGCTAGTGTATAGATTTTAACGAAATAAAATTTAAATGTACTGTTGAGGTCCCCAGTTTTGCCAATAAAGGAGCTGGAGTTATTGAAGGTGTTAGCTGGCATGCCCAAGGTCACACATCTAGTGAGAAACATGTATCTATGTCAAGTCCAGACTTTCTGAATCACCCAACACTTTGCTTTTGTTCTTTTGGTTAGATACTTCTGTTTGTTTTGAGATAGGGTCTCACTATATAGCCCAGGGTGGCCTAGAATTTGTGGCGATTCTCCTGCCTCTGCCTCCCAAGTGCTGGGATTAGAGGCATACACAACCTCACCTGGCTAATCAGATATTCTCTAAATGCTAGCATATAATTCAGATATTTTTTTTTCTTTTTACTTCTGTGCTTTTTTCCCAATGAGGGTATTAGTTCTTTTGGGAGTCAAGGTTAAATGTCTTTATCTAGAATTCTAAAGCACCTTTTGTGCCAACTTTTTCTCGGTGGTGTGAAAAGTGACTATTTTCTTCTGTTTTTTTTTGTAGACGTTCAGGATTTTCCCCTCTCTCACACATTATCACCATTCTCTACCTCTGTTTCTGTTTTCTCCACAGGTCTAGAGCGTAGTAAGAGATCAGAATTTCAGGTTGGAGCCATACGCTAAGTTTCTTATAAGATCAACTTGCCAAATAGTCTTAGTCATAGAAGCTGGGGGAAGGGGAGGATATCTCTTGACACCTAAATTCCTTGCCGTTAACTACAGTCTCTCTATTACATTTTTCCCCAAGCTAGATACTCATTTACAATCTTAAAGAATAGTAAGAATGAAATGAAAACTTGTGAACATTTTTGTGATGAGCAGAGCAAATTGTCACTGTTACTAGAAGCAAACTCTTGTACTCACAGTGAGCACTGTGATGATATGACGACTTAAGAATGGGACACCACTTGGTTCCAGCCAGTGACGTGTGAAGGGAAATTTCCTAGGGGAATTAAAGAAAAAAAATAGTTTTCACTTTTAAAATCTCACAGGAATATGGGCTTGGTGACACAGTCCTGTAATCCTAGATACTTGGGAAGCTGAGGCAGGAGAATTGAAAGTTCAGGGCCCACCTGCATTACAAAGTCAGTTTAAGGTCATGTTGGACAACTTAATGAGACCATGTTGTAACTAGCCTGTCAGAAACGAATGTATTCTGAAGAGAAGCTTGTGTCCCTCAATCTGACTGTCAGACTGCAAAAATAGTAGATACCAAGAAACTGGAACTCCCCCAAGAATGTCGTGATGGGAGAAAGAAAAGGTTGAAGCCTGGCTCCAACCCATGGGGGAACTTGCTTCCCAGAAAGACACTGCACACAGTACTGCCCTCTTTTCTGTTCTCCTTGCTGGAAGCATTGAAGCCCAGATAATGACTGGTCAGTGGTGAGCAGCACCACACCTTGACAGGGACCGTTCTGATGTGCAAATCCCTGGCTCTCTTTACATGTCTTTGTGACCCTGACAATGAAGTGTTCGTGCCCTGGTTCAAAGTGAAAGGAAATGCAGTGCTAAATCTGTGTGTTTAAAGTGAAGAGGAGGAGGGGTTGTCCTGTTTTTGTTTCACTTGTCTGTTTACATCATATGTACACAGAACAAAGGAGTCCTAATTTACAACATCTACTTTTAATGATATTAAGAGGTTGCCAGTGTGAGACAGAAGTTGTTTGTAAACTAATACATTTTGTATATTTTGCTAAAATTTCTACCAAAGATTGTCCTCTGAAAATTTTCAGTGTTATAGCCCAGTTGGTAGGTAGCGAAGAGTTCTAGGCCATGATGCTGTTATTTAAAAGATATTTTCAGTTGTAACTATTGTTACTATGTGCATCTTCCTGAAGACTAGTGTGTACATAGTGGACAATTGAGTCCTTCCTTGAAAGTCTAGTCCCTTTAGATGTTCAGAAGTGTCCAAAGTATGTTACGTGTAAAGGTGGTAAAATATACTTTGCAACTGTTGAGTGCTCAACTCTAAATGAGACCATCTACATAATCCCCTCAAAGGCTCAGGAACCATTGTGGAAGAATGTAAGAGCTGGAAGCTGGAGAGGAGAAAGTTGTGGAAAGTTGTCTTAGGGATGTGACATGGCCATTGCACCCATGAACTCATGGTAGCTCTGTTATCTTTAATGACCTTCATAGCATTCCATCATGGATGGGGGAGGGCCTTATGAGGCCTCATTCATCGTTGAAAGGTGTTGGTAGTTAGTGGTTGCTGGGAGAAGGGGAGTAATTTTCTTCAGTGGTGTAGCTATCTTAAGTTGCCCATGTACCAGTGAATAATCCCCCAAAGGTGTTCATATAGAAAGCTCTAATTAAATTAAGTGGCTAAAAAAATCCAACAAAAAACAGAAGACATAAAAGTAAGAAAAGGATTTGTTGGGAAGAAGGGGTTTGGCAGGAGGTACATGGCAATGACAGAGGATAATGGGAAACGAAAATGCCCCCAATACGTTATATGTTATACATGGATGAAATTGCTAAAGAATTAAAAAGACCAACTGCGTACAAAGACAGTAGTAAGGAAGGAAGTGAGGGGGCTTTTAAAGCTGTATGGCACCCAGAAAAACAATAAACAAAGTGGCAATAGTAAAAGAAACACTTGGTAACATCTTTTTGCTGAAACTCATACTAAATGCTGTCTTTTGGAAATGGAATTGGGAAGCCATCCTTTTGAAGAGCACAGCACTGTGCATGTGCTCAGTAAAGCATAATATGCTAACATGTCCATTTGACTCTTTCCAGCTGCCATTTTTCTGTTTGCTTTGCTGTGTAGACAGTGTAAAAATTAGTCTAAAATATGTCAACATCTACCTTCTAGACGTTAAAGAGGTCAGCATATGACAAAGTAGTTAGCAAAATTAGCACTTGTAGTATATTTAGTATTGAAATTCATAGAAAAGTTTTTCTCTAAATATTTTTGAATATCTATTTGTTCAACTGTTTCTATCATCACACATGCCTGAACTTGTCTACTGGTCTGAAGGCAGAGAAGTAAGAGAGGAGAGAATGGTTAAAGACCCCATGGTCATAGTTAGAAGCTACCTCAGGTTGTAGTCACTGCTAGCCATGCAGTTTTATTTCCCAGTACTGTGTGCATGGCAAGTTATTATATAAAATATCTACTCTTTCTGGACATTTTAAAGTATATGAAGCATTTAAAGGAAGAAGAAAATCACTTAGGTGATAGCTTTTTTTGTAGTTAGATTTTAATTTATTGCCATCACTTTTTCTTCATGATTTGAAGAGGACTTTTTGGAAGTGAAATGGGAACATCATATATGACTATACTAGTTTGCTTTCCACCTTGGGGAGGAAAGAGTTTATTTGGCTTAACGCTTACAGCCCATCATCTAGGAAAGCCATGGTAAGTACTCAAGGGAGGAGCTTAAAGCAGAAACTATGGAGGAAGGCTTCTTATTGGTCTGCTTCCCTTGGCTTACTCAGCTACTTTTCTTATACAACCCAGGCCCAACAGCCCAGGCATGGCACTTCCTGCAGTGGGTGGGGACCTCCTACATCAATTAGCAATCAAGGAAATGCCCTACAGACCTGCCTACAGGTCAGTCTGATGGAAAAAATTCCTCAACAAATTTTCTCTTCCCATGTGTCTGTAGTTTGTGTCAAGGTGATGAAAACTGACCAGTGCAGTGAACAAGTGCCTGTGTGGCATGTGACATGGAGAGAAGGAGTTGGAAGAAGAGAAGCGTTCTGGATCAGGGTGCTCCCATCAGAGGACATTCTCAAATGTAACCATTGGAGTTTATTCAACACTTCTGGTTAGATAGTGGGCAATCTTATGCCCTTATTTGAAACATCTGGTCCTTGTAAAGGACCTTGTAAAGTATATTCAAAGTAGAGGTAGTAAATAACACAATTTGTCTATAACCCTTGATTAGAACTCACAGTGAACTATTGTTCTTTGGAAATGGATTGATGAAGTCACTTCTCTAAGCAGCATACATTATAATTGTTCTAGTTCAGGAAGGGAGGGAAAAGTACAAGGACTTTATACCAGAGTGTGATTAGGTGAAGCAAAATTGACTATTATCCATTATTGTGCATTTTTTGTTGAATTTTATAGTGTATATAGTATATATAAAGGACAAAGGAAGCCTAACCTGCAACATCCATTCTTTCTAGATGGTAAAGAGGCTGTGAGTGTATGAAAAAAGTAGAGTTATTGTTTGCTGTGCTGGTCATTGATGTGGTTATTAGGCCTTAAAGCTGGGATTGTACCACTGATTGATGTTCTCCCTTAGCAGCTTGTATAGTATCCTCCAAAACTATGAGAGCTAGACTTCAGGGAGATGTGCAATAGTGGCACTTTTATCTTGGGGGCTATCAAGAGCTACCTAATTGAGTGGGATGTAAAGCCCACTCAATCTGAGGGAACTCATGTGTGGTAATGTAAACATACCTGAATACATATATTTAGAGAGGTCACAGATCTTAGAGAAAACCTTAAGGATGTCATATCCCTTACAAATGTCATTTCTTACTATATGCTAAATATGGATCCTTATATTTACAGACAGGCATGCCAGTCACCACTCATCAAACAAGCTTCTTTCGCAACAAATGGAGACTGTTACCGAGTTCCACGACTGGTTGCAAACAGAGAATAAGTGTCTGTGAAATGCCCAGCCCTAAGTGACACCTCTACAATGGAACCTCTACACCTAAGGTTCACAGAACATAGTGGAACAAGGGCTAGAGAGAATAGTAACACATCTCTTGACTCTCATCAATGAAACACCCTTAAGCAACAGATGAACACAAAGGAAGGCCACAAATGGCCGAAGTGTAGAGAATAAGAGCCTACAGAATGTGGGTCCCTGGACAGGACTCCTACATTAAACTTCACCTACTCAGGATTCAGGGGCCATTGTGGAAGAACAGGCAGAAAGATTGTAAGAGCTAGGGGAGGACGTGCACAATCATATGGAAACAAGAGTCATACAGGCTCCTAAGACCTTGCTCATATGGACATACAGCAACAGTGTCAGCATGCATAAGACTCATGTAAACTCAAGCAAACAAAAACCCGGAATAGAACTGGGAAAATAGGCAGCAAGCCCCAGTCTTAGCTGAAGACCTATTGGCAGCTGATTATTGCCGGGTGAGGGAGAGTTGATATTTTTTTAATGGAGCAACTCTAGATAGGCTGTGTAGACCCCAGTGGGTAGACTTGCATTGAGGGACGTCTGTTTAGGTACACTAACTTGACTTGATAGGCCTTAACATAAATGACAGAATGCATGAAATCCAGTGGGGGCTATGGGAGGGTTGTGGATGTGGAAGGAGGATAAAGACAATTAAGACATTTTATATGAAATACACAATTAAAAAATTTACAAAAAATGAGAAAAATGTAGTTAGGAAGCTAACACATTGAGTATGCTTTGTGAAAATTCACAGCAAATGCTTTTTTAAAAAGCTGGGCATGGTGGCACATGCCTTTAATCCCAGCATTTGGGATGCAGAGGCAGGCGGATCTTTGTGAGTTCGAGGCCAGCCTGGTCTACATAGTGAGTTCCAGGACAGCTGGGGCTACAAGGAGACCCTGTCTCAAAAAAAAGACAAACAAAATGTGTATGTGTGTATACATGTGGCTGTGTGGGTGCCTGCAGAGGCTAGAGTAGAGTGCTAGGCTCACTGGACCTGGCTGTGAGCTGCCTGATTTGTGCTGGGAACTGAACTCTGGTCTTCTGTAAGAGCTGTAAGTGCTCTGAACCACTGAGCCATCCGTCCAGCCTTAGCAAAGGCTGTGCTTAGAACCACCCAGAAAGTGAAGTGATTAAAATCTGCTGAAAACATTATAGTTATATAAACCTGACCACTGGGGTGATAGATATGGAAAAATTCTAGACCAGAATGTTTCTATTTATAAAAGCTTTCAAATGATAGCCTTTTTTGGTGTGTATAGTTATCCGATGCTACTGTATGAAAACAGGGAGCTTGTCAGTATCTGAAACATCTAGCCTTTCTAGAACTTTAATAGTGCATACTGTGGTAAGAGTAGGGAAATACTGTAACACCTTTTGAGTATTTTTTTTATTCTACAGAAACATCTGAATTTGGGGAATAAAATTATTAAACTTGATGTCTTGGGGCTTAAAAAAAGAAGTGGAAATATACCCAAAATAAAATAAATGGAAAAGGAACAGATTACATTAAAATATACTCCCTTTGAGTAAATATGATAAATAGATGAAGGAGAAGTTCATTTCTTTTATGCTTCATTTTCTAGACTATGTAGCTCAGGCTAGCCTCAAACTTGTTATCCTTATTCCTCAAGCTCCCTAGAGCTGGGATTATAGGCATGCATACACCATACTTATCTGGGAGGTATTCAATTTTAGACAACATTTCCTATTCCTGCTACTAAAACCTAGTGATATTTAATAATAAACATTAATGTATTCACCTCTATGGTCAACTCCAGGATGCTGTTGGAGTCTATGAATACTCCATCTATCCATATCCTTTTATATGTGATGGTTTTTCTCATGAGGCAACACGGGTACAAGAAGCTAAGAGAAAAGATGTGTTTTTTTTTTCCAGGTTAGGCTCTGCATGAGCACATTGTTATCCACACCCTCATTTGCTTGGTCAGAGGAGGTCCGTGGCTGAGCCAGTGTTAAAAGATGAAGTTGTACTTGCATCCAGGGAAGGACTGCCAAGGCAATGACACTAGGGAGTCACCTTGGGAAAGGAATCCATTGTGCTATGATTCTCAATCCATGTATTTTAGTATAACCCGAATCCCAAATTATTTATAGATCCTGCTTTTACAATTGCATTTTTTATGAAAAAAAATTCAATGTGAGTGAGGGTCATATGGAAGATGGTCTGTAAGGTGAGAGACTAGAGACAGAGGGATAAAGGAGAAAATTAGTGAAATTATTTGGTCAGAGCAAAGTGACTCGAGCTGAGGCAGGGCTAAGGAGGGTCAGTCTAAAAGAGATATATGGGACACACATTATTTGCTGGGTTGGAAGAGGAGTGTGCCTGGCAAGAAATGAAAGGGGCTTCCTTTCAGAATGGGACTTCCTAGGGGGCTGGAAAGATAGCTCAGTGGTGAAAAACACTGGCTGCTCTTGCAGAGGACTCAGGCTTGGTTCTTAGCACTCATACGACATCTAACAACCATCCTTAAGTCCAGTTCCAGGAGAATCCCAGGCCCTTTTCTGGCCTCTTTGAGCATTGCACAAACATGGTACACTTACATACATGCAAACAAAACACTCAGATAATGAAAATGGGACCTCCTGGCCTATGTACAGAAAAAATAATTATAATGCTCAGGAAGTCTATGCATAGGGAAAAGAAGCAAAAACTCATTGTACTTTAAGAGTGATACAGAGGAAGAAACCATAAATAAGAAAAATAAAGTGGGAAAAGAAAGCAGCATCTCAGAGTAGCTGGAATGACAAGATTTGCCAGAGTCCCACTTTTCCCCAAATCCCAAGTCCTCTAGGCCCTTGTCTGAGGCTTGCCTTTCTCTGTTGATCTTGCAATGCCAGTGCTTGAATGAAGCTGGAGGTGGAGAGCTGGGGGTAGACGTCTGGGGTTAGGCAGTCCCCCAGGAGTTTGTGGGAAGAGGGAAACTCCACAGGGGAACCGTGACTTCTGTTCTCCTTCAGATGAAAAGATTTCCTGGTCCCTGAATCCCTTCCCAGCTACTATTTATTTGTTTTCATTCATCATCAAGTCAAAGGTTTTAAGTATTTTTGGCTCAAAACATTTGTGTAGTGAATATTCAATTTAATTATTTGTGATCTTTGTATCCACATATTGACTTACTGAAACAGCAAATTGCTTTTGTTATGTCTGATTTTTGGTTGACTGTATTTATAAGATGGAATGTGTAAATAGATCGGATGAAAGCAATGCAGGAGGTAATGTGTGTTAAGTAAATTTCAGAGGGTTCTGTGTTATCAGGAGGGTTTCTGCCATTAGCACTTTTTGAACCATATTTGGGAGGTCTAGCTCATACCTCTGAGTGTTTCTTGAGTTGAAACCAAGGCTACTAGCTTCTAAAAAGCAATTACTAATAAGGGGTCTCTCTGAAGAGATAACAGAAATGTTTATCCTCACAGAAACACTTTCTACCAGGAATGAAGACCCTTATGGAAAGACGGGTGGTGCTAGGTATGGTGTTTTGTTCCTTAGACTCTTTGAGCCTCTCAGAGAAATGGATGTAAGGATTTGGATTTTACATGACCAAAAGGGCTTGTTGTCATAGGAACGCTGACATTTTAGGGTTTTTTCTGAGTGATCCAGACTCAGTAGTTCCGCAAGCCCATTTAGTGCTCGGGGGTTCCTGCGTCCCTGGCTGAAAGCCAGTCTGTTCCTGCCTCTGCACCACGGTGAGTGTAAATGTGTGAATGTGACTTTCCAGGCCCAGTCACACCAGATCTACCATGTTCTCTCTTTGGCAGTTCCCAAATATCTGAAAGCAGTCACAATTGGCTTTGAGTCCTGTCATGGTGGATTTCTGTGTGACCTGAGATGAATTTCTAATCTCTTTCTTGTAAATTTTACTGAACTTTTATTTCATGAAGAACATCTTAATCATCTTTATACCCCCTTCTCCTTTGGCACCCTCCCATAGCCCTCCTTCCCACTGGATTTCATGCATTCTGTTATTTGTGCAAAATAGCACCCATTTCATAAGAAAAATGTGTTAAATAAGTTAAAGACGTAAAATCCAAGCACTTAAGCTATTATTTATCAAGCTATTATTTACCACATGGGGAAACTGGAGTAATCTAATGGGCCTTGAACTGAATATGCATGTAAGGCCTGTTGAGTCAAGGTAGTGTCCGCAGACATCCCTCAGTGCAAGTTCATTCACTGGTATTTAATCAATCTGTCTAGAGTCACTCCCTTTAAGTCCCTCACCCAGCATTAATCAGCTGCCAATAGTTCTTCAGCTAAGACTGGGGCCTGCTGCCCATTTCCACAGTTCTATGCTGTTTTTTTGCCTACTTGGGTTTGCATCAGTCTTGTGCATGCTGACACTATTGCTGTAGGTTCATAAGAGCAAGGTTCCAGGAACCTGTAAGACTCTGTTTCCATATGGTCATGCACCAACCCCGGCTCTTACAATCTTTCCGCCCCTTCTTTCACAATGGTCCCTGAGTCCTGGGTGGGTGAAGTTTAATATAGGAGTCCTGTTCAAGGACTCAACTCTGAAGACTCTTATTTTTTATGCTTTGGCCATTTGTGTCCTTACGTGTTCATGGCCCTCTGTTGCATGAGGGAGCTTCGTTGATGAGAGTTTAGATATATGTTAGTATTCTCTCTACCCCTTGTTCCACTATGTTTTGTGAGTCTTAGGTATAGAGGATCCATTGTAGATGTGTCACTTAGGGGAATTACTTAACTCTTAGATGGCTCTATATCCTTTTGTAAAGAATGAGAATAATGGTAAAATAGCACCCATTTCATAAGAATAGTGGATTAAATAAGTAAAGATGTAAAATCCAAGCACTTAAGCTATCATTTATCACATGAGGAAATTGGAGTAGTCTAATGGGCCCTGAATTGAATATGCATGTAATCTGGGGAGACTGTTAAAAAGGTAGAGTTTGGGGATTATTATCCTAGGGATTGTGAGCAGTGGCTCTGAATTTGAGGTTGAAACTGAACTTTTAGATAATTAGCTAAGTGGTTCCCACCCAGGTGTTTGCAGGAACAGGGAGAGAACAATTGGAGAAGATGCATGATGTTCTAGGGCCCTCTGAGGCTCAGAGGCTTTTTAGACTCTAGTCTAAGGTGCAGAAAAGAGGGAGGCTCACTGTGATTAAAGAGGAGTCCCAGGCAATGCTCCAAAGGCAGGTCAGTGGTTTGATGGAGAAGAGGAAGTGGAGAGGCAGGAGCTCATTACAGTTAAGGCTGTGACAGGCACCATGACTCAGGGTCAGAAAAGGAAAAAACACAAGCCAAAAGGGAGTTCTAGTGGGAGTTGGAGGACAGAAAGTAAGGGGAGTTAGCCACGGCAACTGAGGACATGTGAACAGGGCTCCTCAAAGGCAGCTTTTGGAAAGATATTATTGTGGCATTAATGTATAGCAGCTCAGAGGCTGACATGCTTATTAGGAGGCAGCTGGCAAGCTTCAGGCTTGGGTTTATTAGGACTTGCATTTAGGTGACAGCCATCAGAACAGAAAACCAGCAGCAATGCCTCTAGAGAGTTTTAAGATTCTCTTCATTGCATTTTAATGTGTTCGAGTCAGGGATAGGGCATTGCACAGGACCAATATAACTGAAACATGGACATTTCATATCTTGGTTGTGAAGAGGGACTTTGCCACAGAGCCACAAAGATGAAGTATGCAAATGCAAATGCTAAGTACTGGTGAGAAATGTTGTAAAGGTTGTGTTGGGTATATAAGCAACTTCCCTTTCCTCTCAATTGGTGATAGAGGAAGCTACAAGAGCTACAAGATCCTAAATTTGTTCTCTTACATGCCATTTTCATCTTCAAGGTCTTCACCAAATGGGAGGAAGGGGGAGAGGTCCTTTGACTTTCTGTGGGGGCCCTGTCTGTGTGGCCTTTTGCCGCTGTTTTCTGGGACAACTGCAGAGATAATGGTACTGGAGCCCAGTGCTTTCAATCTGTTCCTTCTGCAGTGCTGGCTGGCTCCATCCTAGGGAGTAGAGAATGGAACAACTGTGAAATGCAGAGTGCCTAGTCGTCTATTTGCCTCTGGGATTTATTCTTAGGTGAGATGTGGAAAGGGGAGGGGACAATCCATATGGGCAAATGGATTTTTAAAAGGAAGATGGATACTAAGTTTTGATCGCTGTGGCAGCAGTCCTTTAACTGACTCTGGGAACAAGCTGTCCTTGAGAAGAAGCAGGGTTGTATTGATATTAATTTCATACTCCAATGCAGCATTACAACTCTGTAATTTCTCCTAAATGGTTTACTTCTCTACTTCCATTATGGACAGTATGTTTAGAGAATATTAATATTGTTCTTGTGACTTATATTCTCCAATTTTCAACTGCATTTGTCTCTAATCTGGCCAAGGACTTCTTCAATTCAGCTTAATTGCTGCTTCATAGCAAACCTCTGCATAATATCTCCCCTGTACTTTAATCCTCTCTTCCTTTCAATTCATGGTATGTTGCTAAACACATCTCACTCTAATTTGCTTTTGCTTCTTTCATTTTTGTTTTGCAGGGAAGGAATGTTGGAGTAGAGAAAAACTTCAGGGGAACGGTAGAGTAGGTGACATAGAATATTATTTTAAACTTGATTTTGTAGCACAATAGAGCAATATATTCTTCCTTTATTGTGAGTTTTGCCTTTTAGTTACTGCAATTCAAGTGATGCATTCAAATTATGGAACTCATTAATGTAAAGTTATAGTTCTCCCTAGGAAGAGCCCAGCAAGCATCAGTCATATGCAGCACTATGTGTGCCTAATCTGATTGACTCCTTCAAAAACTCTATGAGAGAGCTATTATTAATATTTAATAGGAAAAGAAGCAAGCTCAGATAGGTATCCTTCATTTTGGTCTTTTTTTTTCGGTCTTTTTAAGACAGGGTCGCCCTGTAGCCCCAGATGTCCTGGAACTCATATTTTGGTCTTTTTGAGACAGGGTCTCCCTGTAGCCACAGCTGACCTGGATTCACTATGAAGACTAGGTTGGCCTCGAGCTCATAGAGATCCACCTACCTCTGCCTCTCGAGTCCTGGGATTAAAGGCCTATGCCACCACACCCAGGAAAATTAGATATGTTATCTAAAGTAAGTAATAAAACTTCAGTATCTCAATATTCAGTTTGTGTCATATCATGGGAGGATTTTAATGAGCTGTGAATTGTCACATATTGTTGACTCTATATATTGTTTCATAGAGTTCAGGAGCTGGGAGAGAGCAGATAGCAGTGATCAGACAACAATGTGGAGACCCCAGTTTATCCAAGAATGCCTTGATGAGTAATTGTGAACTGAAGATATTGATCACAAACACAGCGATAGTGTTAGAAAATGTCTCATTCTGTTTAAGCTGCTATAACAAAATCCCTTAGACTAACTTTAATAGAAACTTCTTGCTCACAGTTATGCAGGCTGAGAAGTATAAAATTAATGTGCCTGTAGATTCACTGTCTGCTGAGGGCTCTCCTACTACTGTAAAGATGACACTTACTTTGCTGTGTCTTCACACGGCAGGAAGGAAAAACAGCAGTGCATTAGTTATTTTTCTTTTTGTGGTAACAAAAATACCTGACTGAAACAACTTAAGGAATAAAGGGCTTATTTTAGCTCATGGTTGGAAGGGGCTCAGTCTACCATGGCTGGGAAGGCATGGCTGGTCACATCGCATCTGCAGTCAGGAAGCAGAGAGAGCTGAACGCCAATGCTGTCTTCCTCCTTTATCTTTTCCTTCATTCTGGGACCCTAGCTCATGGAACGGTGCTGTCCATGCTCACAATGTGTCTTCTCTTCTCATCTAACCCTCTCTAGAAACATCCTTGAAGCCATGTTCAGAAAAGTGTGTCTCCCAAGTGATTCTGAATTTGTCAACCTGACAATGAAGATTAGCCTTCACGACCATGTCTGCCTGTATAGAAGAGCACATGGACAGTTGTATGAGTCCATATATTTGGGCAATAGTCCTTAGAGAGGCTCCTTCCTGACTTAATGATTTATCAAATACTTTACCTCTTGTTATCACATTCAGTATTAGGCTCTAAATTATGAATTATAAAAGGATTCCAACATTTAGACATTGAAAAGATAAAGAAGAAAAACCTCCATGTAGACCTGCAACAGAGATAAATACCACCACGATATCCTGAGGAAAGATTGAAAATCCCGATGTGATGTGAAGATGATGCTAGTGAAGTTTGTACACAGGAGCATTCTGGTAACTTACAACTGGAATAGGACTGTTGGAAAACCTCACTGGGGAAAAAGACAGATGAGAGCTTTCAGGCCCTGAGGGATCCCACTCACAGGTGAAAGTGGCTGGCCTAGCCAACACTTAGTCAAATGTCAGAACCATGGGAGGGTATGTCTAAGATGGGAGAATTGAGTCCACTCAGTGGCTATGGCACAGCAGTGTCAATTCAAGGTGGATTCTTCCATGAGCATGTTTCAGGCAACTGTTAATTATTCAGGAAAAGTTGTGAATTCAAGGACAAAGCTCTGGACCAAGAGAGATGAGTGTACTTAGCAGGACAGTGAGTTAGAACTGAAGCATAGCATTAAGAGGCCAGGAGTAGTGACACATGCCTATAATCACAGAGCTTGCAAGGTAGATAGGAGGATCAGGAGTCCAAAGTTAGCCTTGGCTACATAGTAAGTTCATGGTCAGCTTTGGCACTGTGAGACCCTGTCTCAAAACAAAAACAACAAAAGGTGTTAAAATGAGAGTTTTGCCTGAACCAGTAGCAGGGACATGGAGGTTGATAGCGATTTGAGGTCCATCAATATCAGAGGATTATCAAATCTAGACAGCCATGCCCAGGGCTCCACTTATTTGACTTAAAAAGGAGATTTGGGACACAATATGAAATCAGACTTTAATCAGTCACACACTGATTTTGTATGTGGGAGAGATGTATGTTATAGGCTGTGCATTCAGTCTGGCTTTAGATTGAATTTGTCAAAGATTGGGACAAAGCCAGACGTTTGGAAAATTTATCTTGGGGCCATGTTTAGCTGGGGAGGATCACACAAAGCAGAGAGGAAGCTACCTGTTTTATGAAAGACAACGTGAACTTAGAGGGTGCTTAGCCCTGCAAATTATGTCAGCCTATTCTCAAAAGAGTGCCTGGTGTAGCTCAGAGAGTACATGGAAGTAGTTACAAAATCTTTATTTTCCTGTTTTTCAATCCTATTATACCTGTGTTCTTATTTTCAGACCTTCCACAAACAGGTGTTCTATTGTCCTAGAGGCCGGAGACCTACCTAGTTCTGTAAATGTCCTTGGGGAAGATTACATACGTTGATAATTATACTTCTGAACAGTTCCGTTACTCTAAACCCTTCTGATCCTCGCTTACCCAAAATATATTTGACAGGGTGGCATTTTCCAGAGGGTGCTTGTGATGGCTAATCCTGGGTGTCAACTTGACTGGATCTGGGATTAACTGAAATGAGAGAGACCTTCTTGATTAGATCATCTGAAGCTCGAAGACACGCCCTAAATGTGGGTGTTATCTTCTGATGGCAGCTGGTATAAAAGGCCATGGCAGAGGAGAGTGCTTGCTTTTTGTCGCTTGCCTTCTCTCTCACCGGTGAGTTCATCTTGCTGCTGTAGACTGAAGACTAGCAGGTCTTTTGGAATTCACCAGACCTTCAATACTAGATTGGGACTACTGAGACATCCAGCCTTGTGAACTGAGTGATTACTGGATTCTCAGCCTATCCAGTGTGGTGTAGCCATTGTTGGACTACTTGGCCTCTATCCTGTGAGCTAAGCTGATAAATCCCTAAATATATATAACTATATATAGTTATATACATTTAATATATATTTATATAGTTATATATCCATTCTATTATATTTATGTATATATATGTATTCATTTTACCAGTTCTGTTTCTTTAGAGAACCCTGACTAATACAGTGCTCCATGGAACACTTCCCTCTGGAGTCCACGTTTGGGAAGTGGCCTATGTTATATTTTGGTCTTGGAGCTGTCACATGAATATACATTCATGAAGGGATCAAGAAATCCTACAAGAAAGTAAGAGAGAATTCGTTAAAAAAGTTTGCCAAAGTTATGTAGCCTAATGCCTATAAAAATTGTGTTGAATGGCATTCCTCAGACTACATTTTGGGAAATACTTCCACAAAGTATAGCTTTTGCTTAACTTGCTAGGCTGAGTAAGATTTGCTGCTAGCCATCAAGTCTAGCTTAGAATAAAATGTACTTTGCAAATAAAAATTTCATTTTGATATGACATTCTTGTGACTTATAAGACTCCTAAAATTTGTACAGAAAAGTCTTAAAAAATATATTTGTGATTATACCACAGTGAGTGGAGAATAAATGAAAGCAGAGGCGAGTATATAGTAATCTCCTCACGTATACTATTCAAAGATCATTCAATTTTTAAGAAATGCAAAGTAAAACATGTACTGAATTTATTTTAATTAGAAATGTATGATAAGATGAAGTAGAAATAACTTTGTACTGGTTAACATGACCAGATCATAGCAATATTGATTCTCTGAATTAGTGAAATTTTCATGAAGACACAGCTGTTTGTGTCAGTAATAATTAGACCTCTCTTCGCCAGTCAGTGATTAAAAGATGGAAAACTAGGCACTGCCTAGTACATTGTGGTCCGGGGGAAAAGAGATTCTTGTAGAGCTTGATGAGTGAATTATTGTGTAACAGATAAAAGAAGTCTTAGGGAATGTCTGAGCCATATCTACAAATACAGTGTTTGTCACATATTTTAAGCTTATAACCTTAAGGTACTGAACAAAACAGCATACAAAATGAAAGGAGGGATCAGTGAAATACAGGGGAAATATAATTTCAGAGGGCTGGTGATTTTGCTGTCCACTGCACGCAGTGTATGCTCAGGACGAAGGATGAATGGGGGGTGTGAACCTTCTTTGTCCTCATTCCCTAAGTGCCTCTTTCAGCATGAGCACTGCACTGTGTGCAAGTGACAGAGTGAGTGACTTGCATTCTTCATGCAGTGTGACCTCCAAGCACAAGCCTCTAACTGGACCTCAGCTACAGCCAGTGATTTTTTCTTTTGGACTCATTAAGAGACTGTATTTCAACAAACTCAAATATCTTTCCAATGGATCCAGGATAGTTTAAACTATTTTTACCCTACTCAGGCTTGGGAACTAACCTCTATAGGAGAGGAGACGCTGCCAAACTGAGGTGCTTTCTTTCCTCAGTGTCCTAAGTCTCCGCCCTATTCCTTTGACTCCCCTTCTCAAGCAGGAGCCTTATGAAGAAACTGAGTCAAATTTCAGAAGTAATCACCAAATATACATTTTTAATAATTTTTTATTCCTTGAAAGTTCCATACATCCATCCATCCATACATCCATCCATCCATCCATCCATCCATCCATGCATCCATCCATGCATCCATCTATCCATCATCCATGCATATATAATGTATATTGATCATGTCCATCCACTACTAACTTCCTCCAACTCCCTCTCATGCCTCCCATCCTGTTTCTCCCTAGCTTCATGATCTCTTTTTTAGTTTACTTTCTGTTACTGATTACTCTCTGAGTCCAGTTGGTGGTGTTCATATGTGGGTGTATGTAAGTCCACTGGGGCAAACACTGCCACATCCCCAAATGAGAGGAAGTCTCTCTCCTCAGCAGCCCTCAGCTTGCCAATAGCTCCTCTGATTGGTGTGGGATGGGGTTTCAGGGACTCCTCGCCCACCCATGCTGGAAGTTTGACTGGCTTGGTATTGCGTAGGCCTTGTGCAGGGAACCACAACTACTCTGAGTTGATGTGTGCAACAGTGATGTCATGTCTAGATATCAGAATTTTACAGCTCTCCTCCACATATGCCAGTTCTTACATTCTACCCCTCTTCTGTGAAGTTCCCTGAGCCTTGCATGGCAAAGTGTTGGTATAGATGACCCATTCATAACTGAGCAATAGTTATTTATATGCTGTGGTACTTTGACCGATTATGAGTCTCTGCATTGACCAATACCTATTCCAAAATGATCCTTCTCTGACCAAATGTGAGAGCAGCACAAGTCTAAATGTTTAAGAATAACTATTCACTATGCAGTTTGAAATGCATAGTGATGGTTGGTTTTTTTTTTTTTATTGACCGATTTCTGCATTGACCAATACCTATTCCAAAATGATCCTTCTCTGACCAAATGTGAGAGCAGCACAAGTCTAAATGTTTAAGAATAACTATTCACTATGCAGTTTGAAATGCATAGTGATGGTTGATGGTTGG
>NW_008352648.1:536519-574657 GCF_000622305.1 Nannospalax galili
AAGACTAGGAGTGGCGCAGGGCTCAAACTAGGAGTATAGAACGGCGAGGGGGGTGATGGAAGGGTGAATGTGGCTTAGGGAGTCCCAGCGCGGAGAGCTGCGCTGTAGACTTACCCCAAGAGGCCTGAGGATAGTAGTGCAGGCTAGGAGAGTTAGCCGGTGGTGCAGGCCTAGGGAAGCAGAGCGAGGTGAGGGCGGGGCCAGGACCAGAAGTGGTGCTCCTGGAGCCCTAGAAAGGGACTGGGTTGCTCTGGGTGAGAAGGGTCAGGAAGCAGTATTGGTTCCCCAGGTGTCTGGGGCCCCAAGACTAGGAGTGGCGCAGGGCTCAAACTAGGAGTATAGAACGGCGAGAGGGGGGGATGGAAGGGTGAATGTGGCTTAGGGAGTCCCAGCGTGGAGAGCTGCGCTGTAGACATACCCCAAGAGGCCTGAGGATAGTAGTGCAGGCTAGGAGCTGATGGTTGGTTTTAATGTTAACGTGCCACAAATTAGAATCACCTGAGTAGGGGACTCAACTGATTGTCCTTTTGTTTTCCTTAATTGATTTGGGAAGACCCACCACAAATGTCTAGTACACAATACCTTCTCTGGTAGCAGCCAGACTAACAAAACAGGGCAGAAGGAAGATTATTTGCCTTTTGCTGGCTTGTCCTTCCCTATTGCCTCAGAGTTAACTTATTCTGTTGCTGCTGCTGGTTCCACCACTGCTATCAGAACCACAGTTTCTAGGTGTCCATCTTTGGTTAAGGAGCAGAGGCTCTCCAGGAGTGCTCCAGGTTTTCCATGCCAGATTGGGACTGCTGAAACACCCAGCCCCATGGACTGGGTGCCTAGTGGGTTCCCAGCCTTTTGGGTATGATCCAACTGTTGTTACTATTTTGAAGCAAAATGATTTAACAAATTATACATATTATATATTTAATAAAATATATAATAAACATATACATTTCTATAGAGAACAGAATATTCCTCTAGAGAGCTCTGATGACTAATACAGCTATTTAGCAAAACAATAACAGTAGGTTTCCCCTTTAAGGCCTACGATCTCTGCAGTCACCAGCTTTTGACCATGTTTATAGTACTAGGCATAAAATCTCTCCTTTGAAACAAGTCTCAAATAGAAAATATTTGGTTAACCCCATAATGTTCATGCCACTACTGGACCAGTGAGCATAGCTTTCCAGAGGGTCAGCATTGTAGCATACAAAGACCAGCAATGGGTAAGACCACTGATATCCTTTCTCCCCACAGCAGACTGCATAGTACCCTCTGGCACTGAGTAAGCCAACCAGCAAAGAGAGTGTTTCCTGGTCAGTTTGACATTGATTTCCTTGTCCTGCATCCAAAGTGAGTGGCATCTTCAGCAATAAGGTCTTATCATCTGGTGGTAAACCAAAAGCAATGGCAATAGCTTGGTACCTCTAGGGCCTCCTGACCAATAACTGGTAGGGAGGTATGACATACATGACACTGAGCTTTTCATTTAATAGTCCCCCTTTGCAGGGAGCCACATTGCCATCCATGTAGTACATTGCTGTTAAAACTCTAACACTCTCCCCACCCTCTCTCTCTATATATCATATATTATATATTTTTAATTAGCTTACAAACTAGTGGATTTCCACAAAGACATATTTATCAGCAGAAACCACATGGCTCTAAGGAGTTAGATAAGTCCCTGAAATGGAGTGGTGTGATGTAACTGCAGGCTTGGGAATTTGGTGTCCTTTTGTTCTTTGTCTATTATACACAACAAATAAGAATATTATCATTGGGGCTGGAGAGATGGCTCAGTGGTAAAGAATATTGGTTGTTCTTGCAGAAGACCCAGGTTTGAATCCCAGAATCCACATGGCAGCTAATGACTGTTTGTAACTCCAGTCCCAGGGGATCCGACAGCCTCTTTTGACCTCCATGGGCATTGCATAACATGGTTGCACTTACCTACATGCAGGCAATACACATATATACATAAAATAATAATAAATAAATTTTTTTTAAAAGTTAAAAAGATTATTGTCTATAATGCCTCATTCAGCTGCATAGATTGAATCATGAGGACTTGTGGGAAGCTCTTTCCAACATCGTAATTCTTCAAGTTAACTTGTGTTACTATTTGAGAGCTGGCGATGCATATTCATTCATTTGTGGTGGAACTTAATGGAAAATGAAATAAAACTTCAATTTCATTATTACAATCCTGACTTGCGACAGTTAGATTTACAAGTTTTCAACTTCATAACCATACAAAAGTGATATGGGTTTGACAGGAAATGTACTCTGAAATTTGAATTTTATCTTTCCCAGTGCTGGTAATACATGGTGTGCTCTTATGATACTGGCAGTGACCCTGAGCTGCAAACTCCAGTCGGCTATATGGTCATAAAGGTAAATACCCAAAGTTCTTCACTGTCTAAGTTGCTGAGCTGTGATACTCAGTAGTTTAGGTGCATTAAATGCATTTCTGATTTTCAATATTTTCACTTTATGATGGATTTATCAGGATGTAATGCCCATCGTAAATTGAGGAGTACCTGTGTTTATACTTTGAAAATGATAAATTAATTCAGAGCTATAACCATACTATAATACACCTTGGTGGTATCTATTTATAATAAGAAAACAGATTATAGCAACTCTGCATAGATGGATGCATATATCTATGTGTAACCACAGGCCACGAGCACAGATTTCTGTATCACTATGAATAAAATGCAATCATTTGTTTTGATTTATTTGTGCTTTAAAGTATAAAGCTTCTTTCCACAGATGCACAAAAATCAGTGGTTATTTCTAAAGACAGAATCTGGTAGGATTTGTAGGGGATGAATTTTTTATCATATGCATGTACCCGCCTTTTCTTTTAAAAGATTGGTTAAGACCAAACTTCCTATGGCACTAAACTACCAATTACAAGTTGAAAGACCCAGAAACCAAGATGCCAAATAATCAAGTAGTTTCTAGACAGATGACATCCTGTAATGGCTGGAGAAGAAGGAAACCCCTCAAACTTGTAAGTTTAACTGTCTTCTAGCTTTTGTCTTTGTTCTGGAAGCAGAAGGTAATGAATCACATACTTAGGTCCATGCCTGGAACTCTCACGACCTGAGTTTTGTCATTCCTCTCCCTCCTTTCCTTTCCCTTTTTGTGCAGGAATTAAAGAACAGTTCAGCACTTGTGTAGCAGAGGCGAGCACAGGAACTCCTTGAGGTGAGGAAGTCGAAGGTTCCTCCCTGAACCACAGGGATTCTCTGCAAGTCTGCTTTTGTTCAGTGCTGCTGACAGAACAAGAACACAGCTTTGCTCACTTTTCACCTTGATAGATTTTTCTTTCTGCTGTCTCTGCATGCCTCTCTTCACTGAACATCTATGATATTATCTCTATTATTTCTTTAGGCACAATTTTCCCCCCAAGCCTTCAGGCAGAAATTCAGGCATCTACAATTCTGTCTCTGGCCTTTTTGATTGATGGGGCTTATCTTCAGATTCTAACCTTGCTTTGCACCTATTCGCTTTGCTTCAAACACCTATTGAGGCCTTGGGATGGTGTCAGGGGGGAGAGTGAAAAATGTGTCTGCATATGCTGTGCCCTGTCCCTTCTAAATTAACATGTTGAGTCCCAGGCTGCAGTGTGGTCTGTGGTTGTTGCTATTCCAGGGACTCCATATGTCAGTAGGAGGAGCTCAAAGGCATCTAGTGATCCTTGAGAACTGGTAGGCACAAAGAGAAGATGGTCATGAAGAGTCAATGATTACAGGGGCAGCAGGAGTTGTAAAGACAAAGGCTACAAGGAGGATAGAAGGGAGGTAGACAGGAATGAACATCAGTCACCCACTTGAGCATCCAGAAATGACTGCTGTATCTGAGCACAGGTTTGGGCAGGTGGGCTCAATCTTCACAGTCTAGCCTTTGGAGGACCAACTGCTACTGAAGACACAGGGAGAAACCTCCAACTGCTCAGGTTTTTAAGCTGATTAAAAGGAGGAGCTGTTGGGAGTCTGATTAGAAACACTGATTTCTCGGCCAGACTCCATCAACTGACTGAACTCCAGTTCTATCCATAGTATGATGGTAATTACATATCCCTCATTTGAGAGAAACAAGATATGTGTGTAATGCTCTGAGCACACAAGCAGTTACAGTTGAGGCCCAAAACAAACTCCTGGAAGCAGACGCAGGCTAGGGGAAGTCCTCTCTTCCAGTTTTCAGAGGGTGTATCTGTCATGATCTGTGCTATCCCTGCTTCCTGACTGATTCCATGCTAAGAATAGAGCTCATTAGAGCAAATTCTCTTGTGAGGAGGGTGTCTAGGAGAAGGTTTAGAGCCAGCGAGTTGACAGTGTTCTGAGAAAGCAGGAAATAGGGTGTCTGCAGATAACCAGCTAGCTGAGGGTTTGTTTTGTACCCCTGATTATTCATTTTCTGCGATCCAGAAATTGCCTAAATGTTTTAATTATGTTCCTTTCATTGTATTTTAATGAGCTAATGAATTCTTTCACCCATTTCTTATTCTACAATGGGCCAATAATTATAACACTCAGAAAATCTTTTTAATTGCCAGGAATCCAGATTCAGTGGAGTTCTTTCTTGGGTGGTAAAACGAATGTGCTAATTTTGTTAGTTAACAAGCATCTTCAAACATCCACTGTGTGGTGGTGAGTCCTGCACAGGAGGAGAGGGAAGTAGGATGCAAAGCACTAGAAGCCTGCTTCAGCCCAACTCTAGAATGAAACAATCTTCTCTTTATTGGTCACTGACTTAGTCATCTTTGGTGGAGCACACTCTACATGCCAGGCACTGTGCTGGGCATATTCGGATTGGATTTGACTGAAGTATACGATGAGAGGAAGATATTAGAAATAGATGCACTTGTGGTGATTGGAGCCAGATCACACTTTTATAGAAATAGAGTTGAGGGTTTTAAACAAAGTGATATGGACAGATTTTCATGTTATATAAGTGACTTTGGCTATGATGAGGAAAATAGATTAAGGAAGGGTTCCTGGTTATGGTGAGATAGTGTGGTTTTAGATGAGAAATGAAGGCAGTGGGAACAGAGATGGAGAGCTAATTCCCAAAGATTCTTGTCTTCTTTACTCTTTTTACAAAAAACCTTAAAAAACAAACAAATAGGGCCTGGCAAACTGGCTCAGCAGCTAAGAGCACTGGATGTTCTTGCAGAGGACAAGGGTTTGGTTCCAAGTACCCACATGGCAGCTAACAACCGTCCTAACTCTTCTTCCAGGGTATCCAATACCCTCTCTGTCCTCTGCGGGTACTGCACAATATGGGGGCACTTGCATACATGCAGACAGTATGTTCAAACATATAAAATAAAAATAATAAATAAATAAAAAGAAATTGAAAACCAAACAAGCAAACAAATTTCACTTATAGACCAGTACAATAAAGGAATGACTTAGGGTTTGGCTTAGGAGACTTGAGTATACTGGTTAACCTAGAATAAGTCACATGCTCAGTTCCTAGACAACTTGGGAATAGTTTAGAGATGAACATGTTATCAAAGAGTTTGTGACAGTGAGCATCAGTTTTCTATGGGTTCTGTGACCAGAAGATACTCTCTCTAGCTCTGGAAAGTTTAGTAGAGAGACGTTCAGTGAGACTCATTGGAGATTTGGAAGGCCATGGAGACAAGACTTATTTTCAGAGGCAACTTCAGACAAAGAGATGCAAGGGCCTCCATGAGGTTCAAAGTGGCTTCTACTTAAACTCTTGAGAACTTCCCACTTAGATAAAAATTGTCATAATGTCTGCTGAGCACACAGTGGATGGCTTCTTGACCTCTTCTCTGTTTCCAGGTTTGCTGTTCCTCTATTTACAACCGTTATATTTGTGAAATGAAATGGTTTCTGTTTTTCTTAACCAAAGCCTGAATGCTCAAGGTCATAGTTAAATCTATAAGGAAGATTAATATTGCTTGAGAAAAAAAGTACTGATCTTTGGATATCAGTAGAGTAGGGAACAGAAAGCAGACCAAATATTTTTCTGATAAAAGGAAAGGGAAAAAACACAGCATAATACAGAAACAAAATATTAAGTTTCAAGGAGGATGAAGAATTACTCAATAAAATGAGGAGACTTTGAAAGCTGAAGGGTACCAGAAGATTCTACCATTATGGCCTCATCTCCTGAAGGACTCACCTCTGAGAACCATCACATCGAGGATGAGCTTTCAAGATATGAATTTAAAGGAATATAACATTCATTCAATAAAATATTACGACTGTTTTTTGTTATGTACAGTAAAATAAGTTAACTTAAAATAATACCCCAAACAGTCAAATAAATCCAGTGTGACACCTGCTGTGCTGTGGGCTTAAACTGTCCCGAGGTGATTCTTCCATTTTAGGCAATTCTTTCAACAGGCTTGAAAAGAAAATATTCTATTGATTAGCCACTGAACCAGAGAAATGATGACTCACATCTCCAGAAACTGGCTGCTTCTCTGACGCTGCTGTCCATCAACACTTTTTCTGGAGATGCCTACCTCCATGTACCTTCAGAGAGCAATGTGAGAAAGCACTGAAAAGGGGAAGTCTTCCCTGGGAGCTATCCTCTGCTTTTCTGACAGCTTTAATTGGCATCTGAGAAGCAATAGATTTGCTAAGAAGAGACTTGGAAATGAGTATCAGTTGAGTTGTGTTCAGACATGTGCTGTGGTAAATCTTGCTAGAGTAGCTTATTTATTTTGAAACGCTTATTTTCCTCATTTATAAGTCTGGAGGTAGACAGTCCTACGTGGCTTGATGGATTACTCAAAGGGTCAGCCATCTGTGCTTTGTCAAGCCCTCTTGTTTGTGTACGGTTTCTGTGCTCCTTGCTCCAAAGAGGCTGCTGCTGGTCATGTTTCAGGGTTCCTGAGAGAAAGAGGAACTGCCTGCAGAACTTCCCTTATATCTCCTTAGCCGAGAGGCTGCTGCTGGTCATGTTTCTCCTGAGAGAAAGAGGAACTGCCTGCAGAACTTCCCTTATATCTCCTTAGCCAGAACTGGGTCACACAGAACCAACCTTAGCTCCAAGGTAATGAAGCGACAGTGTGTTTTATACTTTTTTGAGTCTCTGTGTCTTTGTCTGAAAAGGAAAGTTCAATGGACTCCTTCATGTGGTTGCAGGGAGGCTCCAACAAACCCGACACATAGACCGTGGAGGAGGCTCATAAACCAGAAGACATTCTGACTCCAAGGAGACAAAGGTAGGATCACATGGGAATGTGACACATATGTGATTTTGGAATATGCACATATTTTATACTTTAAATGTTTTAATAATCAAACAATAGTTGAGAAATAAGAGACAATGAAACAAATAGTTCCCTGCCCCCATACATCCTTTAATCCTTAGGATTGATTCCTTAGAAGAAACTGATATAAAGTATTTTGAGATAGCATGGCTTCAGAAGGTTATCATATAATTTCTAAATAACATGCTTCTACACTGATGATCACATATCTGTAGAACTTTGATATCATAATAATTTTTACAAACATACTCTCAGAACACTTCTAGTCTACCAGCCAGCCAACAAATCATACCTCCTCCACTCACAAGAGACTGAGATTTGCTTTCCTAGAGAGATTGCATGAGGGAGTAAAGGTACAGGTGAGGGAAGAGATGATCTTCCAGAAGTTCACAGAGATTAAATAACTGAATAGTGGGCTGGAGAGATGTTTAAGCAGTTAAGAACACTGGTTGTTCTTGCAGAAGACCCTGGTTCTAATCCTAGCACCCACAGGCAGCTAACAACTGTCTGTAATTCCAGTTCCAGGGGATCCTACGGCCTCTTCTGTCCTCCTCAGGCATTGTATGACATGGGTGCACTTACCTACATGCAGACAAAACACTCATACGCATAAAATAAAAATAATAAATAAAATATTTTAAAAAACTGAATAATAAGAAGCTAAGTGCCTTTGTCATCCATGCCCATTAATGTTAACCAGGCCTGTCCTCCCAGGCCTAGGTGGGATGAACTGAGTCAAGTGGCCATCTTGAGAAAGGATCAAGAGACGTTGATATTTGAGCCTCCATCAGCAAGTCCTTACCTGATAACCCTACAGCAAAACCAGCCATTTACCATCCCCATGCATGAACACAAAGGCACACACATACACGGCTCCTAAATTACCAAGTCATCAATCTTGACACTTATTGCAAAACTACTGCTACTATCTACCAAAAAGCTGCTGTGAAAAGTGGGAGTTTTTGCTGTCTTATATTCTAATACACACACACACACACACACACTTCTCTGTATGGTTGAATTACCAATTTGCTTAAATCATTATTTACTATTAACATTATTATTTATTCAGCACTAAATTGTACAGTTCCTGCCATGTTTGGTTTTGTTTTGACTGAACTTATACTGCTTTAACTTTGTTTTGACTCAAGTTTAGAAGTGTCTTCTTTTTGGTTGAGTTTTGAATGCATCTGTCAATAATTCATACTAGGCTTTGAACTGGAAGTCTAAAGCTCCTCTCAGGTTAATGTACATTCAACTAGCTCAGTGCCGTCTTTTCTTCCCGGAGTTCCGCAGCTCCCACTTGAGTCTGGGCTGCACAATATGCGTTGTTACAGGTTTTCTGGTTCATTGACCTGGTATAATCTTGGCGTACCACTATTTTTTATATCTTATCTCTTGCATCAAATTCTTGGGAAAGGGTTTTTAGAATTAAATAGTCTGAAAACGCGGGTATGTGATAAATTTCTTTTGTTTGCCTTCACCCTCCATTAATGGTTTGGTTATACATAGAAATTTATCACCTACCCCACTCTTGAAGACTTCGAAAGTAGCGTTCCATTGTCCTCATTGCCAGTCTACTTCTGAGTTCTAGCTTCTCACTCTGTGATGGAAAAGCCTGGTGGAATTCTTAGTAATAGAATTTTCCTTCTTGGGAAGATCTTAGAATTTACGTTTTTATGGATAATCTTATGGAGACACAAGTATCTTCTCTTTTACCTATTATTTGTAATTGTAGTAGGGGTATATTTTATTTGTTTCTTGTTTTGTCTTTTTCTTAGGATTTTTTCTGTTTATTTTAATATCTACTTTTCACATACAGCAGTTTCCTAAATGTCTTCTGATTTTTAGCTGTCCTCTCATATTTTAGATTGATGTTCCAAAAAGCTTAGGAGAAAGGTATGTGTGTATGCTTATGTGTATATCCATGTAGCTGGTGCATGACTGGCTTTGATTTGGTGTTCATCTGAGGAGTCTCAAATGCCAGCATCTCTAGATCTTTTCTCAAGATGACCACTGGGCACATTTCCTCTTACACAGGCCTGGAGGGACGGGCCTGCTTGTCATCACCTTGTGGGCATAATTGGCAAAGCCAGTGAGCCCACTGGTGTCCATTCAGTCACCAATCTCTGTGATTTTCTAGAAGATGGCCTCCTCTCTCACCTGCTCCTTCTGTCTTTATGTAAACTCTCTAGGAGAACAAATTGCAGTGTTCTGTGAGTGAAGGAGGTATGATTGGTTGGTGCTGAGAGGCTAGGCGAGGCATTCTTAGGTTATGTAGACATTGTATATATGCAAAGACTGTAAAATATTTAAGGTCTTCAAAGGATGTAATAAATAATAGAATAACAGAAGTTCTTGTAAATATGGTCACTAGTTATTTAGCAGAAAATACCCTGTTAAATACATACACATGGATACATACATGTGTACTCTCTCATGTTTTTTATTTAGAAAAGAGATTTTTATGGGGTTGGAGAGATGGCTCAGTGGTTAAGAGCACTGGCTGCTCTTTCAGAGGATCCAGGTTCGGTTCCCAGCACCCACATCATGGCTAACAACTGTCTATAACTCTAATTCCAAGTGTCTAAGGCCTCCATCTGACCTCTGTGGGCATTGCATGACAAGGATGCACTTACATACATGCAGGCAATATACTCATACATGTAAAAAAAGATTTTATTTATTTGTATTTATGTGTTTTATATGCATGTATGTAAATGACCCACATGAATTTCAGTGCCTTGGAGGCCAGAAGAGGGCATTGGATCCTCTGGAATTGGAGTTCCAGATAATTGTTAGCTGCCACATGGGCACTGGGATCAGAACAGTGGTTCTCTGCAAGAGCAGCCAATGGTCTTAACTGCTGAACCATCTCTCCAGCCCCCTAAATACTTTTCAAAATGAATAAATATCATATACCATGGGGGAAACCTAAAAGCTTTCCTCGGAGATAAGGATAAAGATAGATACGCTTCCTATTTCTATTCATTGTAGTACTATAAGTCCTGTTAGATCACTTATGTGGGTTATAAAAAAGTACACAAATTAGAGAGGAAAAGCTACATCATCTTATTATTACATATGTAAACATCTCTAAAGATTGTGTAAAAAACTTCAAACTAGTAAATAAATTCAGTGAAGTTGAAAGATAAATCAACACACAAAAATAAGCTATGTTTCTATAAAAGCATCAGAAAGAATGAGATGTTTAGGAACACATTTGCCAAGCACATGAATTTTTTTAAACTTTATTGATGTTTATGAATGTGTTGCATATGTATGTGTGTGTGTGTGTGTGTTTGTGTGTGTGTTGTATGCACCCATGTTGTGCAATGCCTACGAAGGCCAGAAGAGGGCATCATATCCCCTGGAACTGGAGTTATGGACAGTTGTTAGCCTCCATGTGGATGCTGAGAATTGATCCTGGGTGCTCTTCAAGAGGACCCAGTGCTCTTAACTGCTGAACCGTCTCTCCAGCCCCACAAATTTTTTCATATACTTTAAACAATAACATAAAACTTTGATGAAATTGATTTCAGAATAAAAAATAGAAAGATACCCTGCATTCTTAGATTAGAAGAATTAATACTGTTAAAATCTCTTTATTACTCTAAGCAATGTACAGATTCAAAATTCCAAAGGCTTTTTTTAACCTAGAAAATGAGTCCTAAAATTCATATAAACCCTCAAAAGACTTCCAGCACCAAATCCATCTTGAGAAAGAAGAACAAAGCTAGAGGCATCCATTGTGCTTCCTCATGTAGAAGTATATTAATTACAAAGTTATAGTAATCTGTGCTATCATAAAAGCAGATATATTGATGGGTAGACCAAAACAAAGAGCTCAGAGATAAACCAATGTTTGTAGAACCTACTATACTTTTTTTCTCCCCAATGTATATTTTTGTGGAATTTTTGTGGATTTCATATAATACATCTTATTCATATTTAGGCTGGCTCCCCTATCTGCACTCCCCTCATGACCTTCCCATGGGATTTCATGCGTATTGTAATGTATGTTCAGATCTATTGAGTCAAGTTTGTGTAACCAGATGTCTCTCAGTGTGAATTCATCCACTAGAGGTTGTTCAGCCTAACTTAAAGAATGCTAACTCTCCCTCATCCAACAGTAATCAGCTACAAATTGTTCCTCAGCCAAGGTTGGGACCTCCTGCCCATTTCTTCAGGCCTATGCTGGTTTTTCTCTGATTGAGTTTGCATGGGTATTGTGCAAGCTATCATAAGTTCAAATGAGAAAGTTCCCAGGAGTCTGTAAGACTGTTTCCTTATGGTTTTGTACTTCCTCCCTGGCTCTTACAATCTTTTTCCCCCTATTCCACAGTGGTCCCTGAGCCCTGGGTGAGTGAGGTTTAATATAGGAATTCTATCCAGGGACACATACTCTGAAGTCTCTTATTCTATAAAACTTGGCCAGTTATGGCCTTCTGTGCTCATCACCCTCTGTTGCATGAGTAAGCTTCATTGATGAGGGTTGAGAGATGCATTATTATTCTCTCTAGCCCTTGTTCCACTATGTTCTGTGAACCTTAGGTGTAGAGGTTCCATTGTACATGTGTCACTTAGGGTTGGGCATCTCGCATACATTTGTTCCCTGTGTGACCAGCTGTGTGGAGCTCTGTACTAGTCTCTGTTGCTAAAGAAGCTTCTTTGATGAGTGGTGACTGGAATACTTGTCTGTCAATAAAAGGATCCATATTTAGCATATAGTAGGAAATTATGTTTGTATAGGGATCTGACAGACATAAGGTTTCCTTTAGGATCTATGACCTCTCCAGCTGTGTGTATTTGTCTATATTTACAGTGCCACATGAGTGCCCTCCCACTTAGTGGGTTTTAAGTTCAATTAGGTAGCTGTTGATTACTCCCAAGATAAAAGTGCCACTACTGTACCACAGTGGTTTATTGTGCTGGTCATTATTGTGGTTATTAGGCTTATATCTGGGGTTGGATCATTGATTGATTTTTCTCCCTTAGCACCTTGCACGGTATCCTCTAGAACTAGGAAATCTGATCTTCAGGGAGGAGGATTCCAGGTTAGTTCCAGCTCCGCTGCTCCAAGTTCGGTGTCCAAAGTATGTCTTGTCCTCATCAATAGGGTCTTACTTTCAAGTTCTGGGAGGTAATCAAGGGCTGTGGCGATAGCTTGTGTGATTTTAGAGGTCCCTTGGTGTGCTGGATAGCTTTAGTGTCAACTTGACACACCTGGGTTGAGGGAGCCCCAATTGGGGAATTGCTTTCATTGGACTGGCCTGTGGACATGTCCATGGTGTTACCTTCTTGACTGTTGAGTGATATGGGAGGGCCCAGCCTACTGTGGGTGGTCCCACCCCTGGGCAGGTGGGCCTGTGTTGCATAAGAAAGCAGGCTGAGCTGGGGGGGGGGCAGGGGAGCAAGCCAGTAAACGCATTCCTCTATGGCCTGTTCTCTAGCTCCTGCCTCCAGGTTCCTGCCCTGAGTTCCTACCTTGGGCTCCCTGATGAACTGTGACCCAGGAGATGTAAGATAAATAAACCCTTTCCTCCCCAAGTTGGTAGTGGTCAGAGTATTTTGTCACAGCAATGAAGAAACAAACTAGGACAGAAGACTACCCTGATCAACAACCTGAAGGGAGGTTTCTCCAGACTGGCACTGAGTTTCTTGTTAGATAGCCTTCAGCTATACACATATACTCATGAAGAGATATTATATATGTATTTTTCAGTAGGCTTTTGAACCAAAACTTTTCCCTCTAGATTTTTATACCACCTGAGCATTATTTATCATCATCTGTCTCTCCCTCTTTAACCCTCCCTCCCAGTTAAAGTACCCCCACTATCCCCATTTTCCCTTTGAAATACTTGTCTCCTATTATCCCCCTTCTCTTGAGCTCCTTCTTCCCCTTTACCCCCAGGGTTCCTTGTATATCCTTCCCCTTTTTCCAATTTCACCACTTCCTCCTTGGTAACATCTGTTTCTTACTATACCCCAGTCTCAGGCTCTTTATTTCAATTTACCTCCATGTTTCCTTTCCATTTTCCTGCCTCCTGTGGTTATATCAGGTTATATATTCATATATAAGGATTTGGTGCTAAGATCCATAAATGAGAGAGAACATACATGGCTTGTTCTTCTGAGTCTGTGTTACTTCATTTAATATAACAGTTTCTAGTTCTACCCATTTACCTGAAAATTTCATGATTTCATCTTCCTTTACTGCTGAGTTGAACTCCATTATAGATTGCTTCTATTTCTTTTTTAAAAATTTATTTATTATTTTTATTTTATGTGTATGCATGTATTGCCTGCATGTAGGTAAGTGCACCTATTTCATGCAATGCCCATGGAGGTCAGAAGAGGCTGTCGGATCCCCTGGGACTGGAGTTATGGACAGTTGTTAGCTGCCATGTGGGTGCTGGGATTTGAACTTGGGTCTTCTGCAAGAATAACCAGTGTTCTTAACTGCTGAGCCATCTCTCCAGCCCCATTGTTTCTATTTCTTAGGTATTGTGAAAAGAGCAGCAACAAGAGTGGATGTACAATTATCTCTACAGTAGGATGAGTCCTTTGGGTATACACTAAGGAATCATATAACCAAATCATATGATAGATTCACTTTTAGATTTTAAGAGATCTCCACACTGTTTCCATAGTGGTTGCACAGGTTTGCAATCCCACCAGCAGTGAATGAGCATTCCCCTTTCCCCACATTCTCACCAGTATTTGCTATCCTTTGTTCTCTTGATCTTAGCCAGTCTGACATCAATATCAAGAAATTGAAAACTGCATTTCCCTAATTACTAAGGATGTTAAACACTTTTTAAGGTGTCTCTTAGCCATTTGTATTAGAACCTACTACTCTTTGACAAGCATTACAACGTAGGGACAGTGAAATAGTGTTCATATGACTTTGCAAATAAGCTTGGTGAATTAAACTGAATTTTGAGCATGCATGTCCGGAGAGCCTTGTGTCTCATGAGAAAGTTTATGCAAGAATGCTTGCTGAGAAGATACCTCCAGAATGTCATGGTGCTCCTCTAGTTTCTCATGAGACATGTTGCTCACCCAGAAAGACATATTATGAAGATAATGTTGTCACGCTCACTTCATTTTGCTGAATTTTTATATTCTAACCATTTTATTATTATTCAGTGTTCTGTAAACATTTGGCTGTAGTTCTCATGTATGAGAAGCCATTTTATTGTTCTTCCGCTCTGTAAACATGCGGCTGTGATTCTCATGAGTATGAGAATAAAAACAGATCTGCTGGTGCTATAAGTACTCTCCTGCATGCAAGCCTTGAGTCCTCTGGGTAATTATTAGTTCCGTGGTAATCCATTGAGGTCCTGTGGCTGCCCCCTGGTGGCCACATTCTGAGTATCAAGAATTCACAGTGAGGAAAGGATAGCCTCATCAATGAATGGTATTGAAGAAACTGGATTCATATACACAAGCAAGAAACAAAATTCTAGATGAATATATTAACATCACTTAAGATCATTCATATTAAATGAAAGATTAAATATAGACATGTCCTAAAGCTCTTGGAAGGAAACAGGGAAAAACATCCTTGCCATTGGCTTTGGCAATGATTTCTTGGATCAAGTGAATCAGTTCTGAGAATTTAACTTAGAGTGCACTGAATGTCACTAATACTGTTATATACTTGCAGTTTGATAAGAAAGCAGATGTTAATAATTCTCATCAAAATAAAACATAATTAAATGAGGTGATGATATGTTTACTTGAATATGGCAATTATTCCATGCTATATGTATATAGCAGATCATCAGATTGCATACTTGAAATCCAGGAAACAAATGCAAGTCAGCTAGAGGGTCACATTGAAAGCTGATCAGAACAGGGAAATGATAAACAGAGTGTCAAGGCAGCCTATGGAATAGGAGAAAATATTTGAAAAACTTATTACTGATAAGGAGCTACTAACTATAATATACAAAGAGCTCATAAAATTCAATATTAGCATCAAAGCCCAATAATCCAGTTAAATAATGAGCAAAAACCTGAATAAACATATTTTCCCCAAGAAGATATGTTGATGGGCAACAGGTGCCAAGGGATCTTCACATTCATGTGGAGAGTTCTTATTTCCTCAAGAAAGTGTATCAGTGTAAGACAGTGCATATTGTTAAAAAGTTTCTTTTTCTTTTAAACTTAAATCATGGAGACATGTTGTTTTCTTCAGCATTATAGAATTCTGCTTCTTTTTAAATGTACTTGTTTGAATGAGAATGTCCTTCAAAGGCTCCAAGTATTTGGTCATTTTGTCCCCAGTTGGTGGTGCTGTTTTTGGAGTCTTTAGGAGGTGTGGCCATGCTAGAGGAAGCATATCACTGGGGAGCTGGGGGGAGCTGAGAGTTCTTAAGCCTTGCCAAATTTCCAGTCTCTTTCTGCTTCCTGTGTCTGCTTGAAGACGTGCATCCTTAGATTCTGCTCTACCTCAAGCCTCCTTACTATGCCTCCCTGCCATGATGAACTCTCATTATTCTGGAACTGTAAGCTCAAATAAAGTCTTCTTTCTACAAGTTCCCTTGGACATGGTGTTTTATGAGAGCAAAAGAAAAGTAGCTAATACAGAAGCTGGTACCAGAGAGTGGGCTGTTGGCCATGAAAAGCTTAACCTTATGGATTTTTGGAGGAATGTGGAAGACTTTGGGAGTTCAAACTAGAAAAGTGATTGACTGCTGTAAGCAGAGCTTAGTGGTCCATTCTAGTGGAGCCTGGAAGAAAGTAGTGTTGAGAACAATGTAGTTCTAGAGGGAAATAAAGACTTAAGCAGCAACTGGAATATTTTGGTGAAGAGTCAGGCTGGAGTCTGCCCACAGCCTAAAAGCTAGCCTGAGGCTAAATTGTAAAGTAATGAACTAATTTCTTTGACAGAGGAAATTTCAGGACAGCGTAATGTAGAAATAGTGGTGTGACTATTAATGGTGAATATTATGCAGATCTACATTGCAGAAAAAACAAATGGGGCAGAAAGAAATGTAAAATGTACAGTTTGGATTGAAAAAAGAGCACTAGGAAGATTAAAGTTGGAGTCAAGGCATGTGCTGAAGGAGTAGTTCTTTTTGATAAGGAGATTAGAGTGATTAAGGAGAGGACTAGAGATGTGCACTTAAACAATGGGAAGAGTACTTCCAGGGCAAGACCACACCCAGCTAAGCCTTCAGCTTGTGAAAGGAAAATGCTGGGGGGGGGGCATTGTTTCTACTCCTAGAAAAAGACTACATAGAAGCTGGGAATGAGGATGAAGCTGGCCAGAGTCCACCCCAGGCCAGAAGCCAAACTTGGCAGTGTTGTTTACATGATGCTGGCTTTAAAGGCATGAGAGATTCAAGAGTGAAGGTCTCATCAGTTTTTCCTCCATAGTTTCAGAGAGATGCTGAGGTCAGGCAGGGAACCCAAACTCTCTTCTGGCCTCCATGGGCCCTGAATGCACAGGGTGCATATACATACATGCAGGCAAGACACTGATACATATAAAATAAAAATAAACCTTTGAAAGAAAAATGAAAAGTCTTCTTATGAAGCAAACATTGGTTTCCTTGATTTACAAATACCTGTTTGTTTTTTTAAGACAGGATCTCCTTGGAGCCACCTAGATGGCTAGGTTGATTACCAGTCAACCTAGCCATACTGGCGAATAAAAAGCTTTCAAATGAGATGGTTTTCATGGAATGGGTACTTTTCAATTTTTTCATACAAGGACTTCTGGGAATGTACTAGAAAGTATTTACTGAGTGTCTAATACTTATTTATATCAAAGTACTGGTATTCAAGAGGTGAAGGATGTGGTCTCACAGCTCAAGGAGTTTGCTGTTCACCTAGGAAGGGAGGGATACATTGGAAAATCTTATTTTTTTTTACACTTAAGCAACACCTTCAGAGTTTCTGATTGAAAAAAAATTGACCTTATGTTTCAGATACAAATTGAAGAATATTTACGGACTTTTTGTTTCTTTATATTAAGCCAATGTATTTTTCAGTTATTTTATTTTAATTATAGGTTGTGTGTGTCTCTCTGTGTGTGTGTGTGTGTGTGTGTACATGTGAGTGCAGGTGTCTGAGGAGTCCAGAAGAAGGTGTTGGATCCCCTGGAGCTGGAGTTGCAGATAATTGTGAGCCGCCTGGTGATGTGAGAGCTGCAGTAATGTGTGGGTATAGAGATATGAATTTAGAGGGAAGTGTGCTACTATGTCCATTTATCAAAATAGTTGTAGTAGATTCACTTACTTGGGGCCTATGAGCTCCTAAACCATGGGGTTTGGGTCTATATTTACAGTACCAGGCATGCGTTTCCTTCTGTGGAGCAAATGGTCACCGCAGTAACATTTATGCCACTATTATGCCCATGGGCATATCTTGCTATGGCAGTCATTATTGTAGTACAAAGAGTTCACAGCTGTTGAGACTATTGATAACTTTCCTCTGCAGCCCCCTGACCCCCTCAACGAAACCTGCATAGCATATTTTGGTACTGTAAAACCTAGTCAGTAGGGAGGAAACTTTTTAGTATCAACTTGATTTTTCCATGTCCTGTGGTCAATGTGCGTGTTGCCTTCAGCACAGGCTTACCAACAAATTTTGACAGGCAAATAAGAGCAATGGCAATGGATGGTAACATTTTGTTGATATCTGGGACACCTCTGACCAACAATTCAAGGGGATGTATCCCACACCGGCACTGAGCTTTTTATTTGTCAACCTATAACTTGAGGGAGGATCCTTATTCTTTGTGTAGAATAGTTGGGTAACTCCAGTTGAACACTTCTATATTTATATATGAAGCTTATAAAATTTAGGTTTCCATATGGCCTTTTCAAACATCCTTAGTGTTAATTATCCCTCTCCCCACTCCTCCTCTGCACTACCCTCCCATCCCTCTCCCCACTTAAAGCTTCTTCCCATTATCCCATTATTCTCCCGTTCCCCTTCACATCACCTGTCTTCTACTACCTCCTTTAAGATATTTCCCCTTCTCCACCAATTGCCCCTTTCCAGTCCCCTGATTGCTCTAGGCACTCCAGTTTAGACATATAAATCTAAAGTTTTGATGCTAGGAATTACATATGAAGAAGAATTATGTGACATTTGTCTTTTTGAGTCTGGGTTACCTCACTCAATATAGTGTTTTCTAGTTCCATTCATTTACCTAGAAAGTTCATGATTTCATTTTTCTTTATAGGCAAATAAAACTCCATTTTCCATTTTCATTATCTGTTCATCAATTGGTGGACCACTAGACTGGTTTCCATGTCTTAGCTCTTGTGAATATAGCAAAGATGAACCTGGATGAGCATGTATCTATGTATAGTATAGTCCTTTGGGTATGTACCCAGGAGTGGTGTAGCTGGGTCATATGGTAGACATAGTCCTAGTTTTTTGAGGAATAACCACACTGATTTCCACAGTGGCTGTACCAGTTTGTATTCCCACCAACAGTATATGAGGGTTCCCTATTCCCTGGCCAGTATTTGTTGTTTTATACAGAAAGTCCTTACTTGAGCCTATATCTTGAAGTATACTTCCTACTTTTTTCTAGAAATTTCATATCTAACATTGAGATCTTTGATGTGTTTTGATCAAAGTATTAACTTTTAAATCTATGTTAAGTATATTTTAAATTAAGTTTTCCAAAATGTAATCATAATTGGGGGGTCCAACATCCATAGGTGGCAACCATATTAGAAAATGGAGGTCCTGAGTATTAAGTCATTCTCAAGGCTTTGCTATTGGATGCCTCTACAACGTGGAACTGAAAAAGAGCACAGCTTTGTGTAAAAATGAATTTCACAGTTCATGTAAAAATATACCTATTAAAGTATAAAATATATTTGAAAAACTATATACATCTCAGTGAATGTTCACAAAATAAACACACACATCTAAGCAGCAAACAAGCCACAACCAGAGTATTACAAGCATTCCACAGAGCCTTCTCATGCCTGTCCCTGGCACCAACTAATTTCCAAAGGTAAACACTGACTTCTGTCAGCAGAAACCCCTCTTGAGTTTCAATGAGCTAGGATGATAAGAACACATGTTATGGCATCTCACTTGTATTGCTGTGCTTGTGAATGGGATCTTATCATTGCGTGTAGTGGGAGTTTATTCACATTCATTGCTGCTAAATTGCTTCCTCACTCAGGTTTTCATTGAATTTTTATCAAAGTCCCTTGGTAATTTTTGGTAAAAATGGTTTCCTTCCTTCCTTCCTTCCTTCCTTCCTTCCTTCCTTCCTTCCTTCCTTCCTTCCTTCCCTCCCTCCCTCCCTTCTTTCTTTCTTCCTTTCTCTTTTTTCCTCTTATTTACTTATAGATAGTGGCTCACTATTAGCAAACCCCATATTCTCACATTTCAGCTCCCGAGTGCCATGTTTACAGGCAAGTGCCACCACACCTTACTCAAATGTTTTTGATAATATCTAGATGTTTGATTTTCAAAATTCTTTTTATATTTGATGTATTTTAATTCTCCCCTATCATTATCAGGATATAGAAACACTACTGATAACTGATTCTCCAAGCTTTTTAATTCACATAGTTACAATATCATCTTTTTTTTCTGCCGAGCATGGTGGCACATGCCTTTAATCCCAGCACTGTGGAGGCAGAGGCAGGCGGATCTCTGTGAGTTCAAGGCCAGCCTGATCTACATAGTGAGTTCCAGGCCAGCTGGGGCTACTGGGAGACCCTGTCTCAAAAAAGACAAAAAAAAGAACAAAAAAACCCCTTATCTGTTTTTTATTTGTTAACTTATGCTGTCAGAAAAATGATAGTTTCATTCCTTTAGCCCCAATTCCTATTTTTTTAAAATCCTTTCTTTACATTTTGGACTGCCTCTAGGACAAAGTGAATAGATGCTGTGGTAGAGAGCACTGTTTAGTTTCTGATTGCAAGATAGATTGTGGTGATTGAAAGTTTATTTTTTTCCAAGTGTATATTTCCAAATTAATATAATTACTACTTTAAAAAGAGCTTTTATTTTGTCACAAGTGCTTGGTCATCGTTATTATTGATATCCCTTAAGATGATGACATGATTTTTTTGGTTAGTGTGGTAAATTGGATTAGCTGATATTTACATAGTTATTGCAACCTTGCCTTCCTAAAATAAATCTTTAAGGCATATTATTTCTATGTCATAAGGTATCTCAATTTGCTCATATTTTATTTAATGTTTAATATATTTTTTGCATTGGGATTTTCTTTTAAACTCATTAGCAGGTATTTCTCTTTTAAGCTGAAATCGTGCTCATAGAATGAGCTATGCCTCTTTTCTGTTATCTGGAAGAATTTGTATAAGATGCAAGCAAGCCACTAGTGAGTTCAAATGAACTCTGGAAGAGTTCCTTTTCCTTCTGGAAGATTTTGTTTTTGATGATGATATGAATGGAACTTATGATGGTTTGTATTAAATTCAGTTTTTTGGAGACAATGTCTTCCTGTCTGGACCTTGCTATGTAGACCAGGCTGACCCCAATCTCACAGAGATCCATTTGCCTTTGCCACCTGAGAGTTGGGATTAAAGGGTGTACCGCTACACTGGGTGAGAAGTTCAGGTCCTTTTATATGGGATTATTCACTTTATTTTTTGTTTTGTTAAATTGTGCTTTTAAATATTTTGTTTATTATTTTTATCTTATGTGTATGAGTGTATTGCCTGCATGTAAGTGTTGTGCAATCCACAAAAAGGTCAGAAGAGGACATCGGATCCCTTGGAACTGGAGTTACAGTTGTTAGTTGCCATGTGGGTTCTAGGAATAGAGCCTGGGTCCTTTGCAAGAGCAGCCAGTACTCTTTTTTTAATTTTTAATTTTTTTACTTTTTATTTATTTAGAATTATTTTATTTTAATTAATTAATTAATTAATTAATTAATTAATTTTACACCCACTTCCCAGATAGCACCCTCCCATAGCCTCCCTTCCCCCACTAGAGCCCTTATACTCTGATATCCCTGCTACTGTCTACTGTGTTGTCAGCATGCCCAGCCATTCCCCACTATTTGCCCTTCCGGTGAATCTAGTCAGCCTATCTAGAGGTCTTTGATTTAGGATGGTCAGCTGTTCCTCATCTAGCAATAATCAGTTGTCAGTATTCCTTTGGATAAGATTGGGGTCTGCTGTTCATTTTCCCAGTTCTATGCTGGGTTAATATCTGGAATCCCTTTGGCCAACCTGGTCAACAACTCAAAAGAAGGTATTTCCTGTCTGGCATTGTTGCTTGTTATGTAGCCATTAGGTATACATATGGATTCTTATGAAATTGTATTGGCCCCTTTAATCTTTGGTTATACTTTCCTTTTGGGTGTTTAAGGCCATACACTTGGTCCAGATAAAATTGATATATTTTTACTCTTAAGGTCATTTGAGGATCTGTTCCTCAGGGGTCCATGAGCTTGGGAGGAGCCCCTGGCTTCTTTCTTTTACCAGTTCCACCTATGTGAAGATAAGTCGAAGGTCCTACTCGATCATGGTTGGCTTCGTTTGGAAGCATGGAATAAACGATTCCTCTCTGTTGACCCTCCTTTTTATAGACTGGACACTGGTTCAAGTCCATCTGGTGGGGTTTCCTTGGCCTCCTTGATCAACAGGACAGGTGACCCACCACCACTGCAGGACATTTTGAGAGATGCTCGTAGTCCCCTGGAACTGGTGGAACTGGTAAAAGAAAGGAGCCAGGGGCTCCTCCCAAGCCCATGTGACCCCTGTGGAACAGATCCTCAAATTACTTTAATTTTTATTTTTAAAAAAATATTTTATTATTTTTTATATTATGTGTATGTGTGTATTGCCTGCATGTAAGTAAATGCATCCATGTCATTCAATGCCTGCAGAGGACAGATGAGGCCATCAGATCCCATGGAACTGGAGTTACAGAAAGTTGTTAGTTGTCATATGGGTGCTGGGATTCGAACCCGGGTCTTCTGCAAGAACAGCCAGTGTTTTTAACCACTGAGCCATTTCTCCAGCCCCAAGAAGCCAGTGTTCTTAATCACCGAGTCATCTCCTCAGTTCCCTAAGCTGTGCTTTTAAAGTGAATTTGTTTTATCTAAATTATCAAAATATAACTTTCTTCTGTTTCATAGATGCCTAAGTGATATCCCCTTTCTTTATACTTAATTTTTAGATAGCATGCAAAAATAATCGGTTTTATTAAGACATTTTCCTACAAATCTTTGTGCTTTCTTCATATCTGCCCCTGACACATATCCCCCCTTTCTCTTGTTACTGGTTTTATCTTTTATTTCCTTTTACTTTCTTCATCTGTCTTATTAGTGGTTTGCTGGTTTCCTTTTGTTGTCAATTTCAAAACCAAATCCAAACCCAAACAAACAAAAATCTAACCCTTTGTCTTAGTTTATTGGCCCTATTGGATATATTTAATTATTTTCTTGCTGTTTCCTTGCTTATTGTTCTTGGATGAGGGGTTCTTTTCCAAGTTTTTATAATAAACATAAACTTTATGATTTTGAGAATGTCTTCCTTTAAAATAAATGCATGTATCATTCTAAGTTCACCTGCGAGAATGGCTTTCAGAGAAAACACAGTCAATTAGATTAACTTATGCTGTTCAACCTAGTATGTCTTCTTTTTCCTCCCCCTTCCCCCTTCTTCTTTTCCTCCTCCTCCTCCTCTTCCTCCTTCTCCTCTTTCTCTTCCTTGTTATTGTCAATCTTATTTCAGTTACTGAGGTAGACCTCCTAGATAAATCCACTATATAGATTTTTTTCCCACTTGTCATTTAATTCTTCTTGTATTTACTTTACATACTTTGAGGTCCCATTATTAAATATATGCATATTTAAGTCATTATATCATGCTGGATTGATTCCTTTATCATAATAAAGTCTTAAATAATGTTTTATTCATTAAAGGAGGGTTTCTGTGATTTTAGTTTACCAAATTTCTTTTGCTTAGCTCCAAATTTAGTTAGTTTGGTTAGTTACCAATTTGGTTAGCTTACAAAATTTCTTTTGGTTAGCTCCAAATTTAGTTAGTTTGGTTAGTTACCAATTTGGTTAGTTTACAAAATTTCTTTTGGTTAGCACACGACTCATGTTTTCCCATTTTTGTTACTTTCCACTTTTATATGGCATTTTATTCGAAGTGTTTTCTTAGAAGCAGAATACATTTGGGTTTTGTCTAACCCACTCATATTCAACATAGTGATTGATTTATCTGGATTTAAACACATCTTACTTTTGCTTTAGGTCTCTTCTACCTGCTTTCTATTTACTTTCCCATTTTCTAGATTCTTTTGGGTTAACTTAAATTTTTTTCCTGCTCCTTATTAGTTGCTTACTGTGGTTTACTTTACCATTCTTTTTCCACTTACACCAGATGGAGGAAAATCAGCCTGACAAATGACCAAAGAAACTGTCACCCACCCTGCCTCCCCACTCCAGGAAGATACATCTAGCTCAGAACGAAGGGCCTCTACTCTACACATCTGGTTCCTTATCAACGCACTTGTAGAAGATATCTGGTTTCTCTATGTGAACTTCCCATCTATCCTCAGATTTTGGGAAGGTGCATGAGAACCACCCCAGAAGGCATGACCATCTTCTGGGATTTCAGAAGGAATAAGCCTTCTACCCCATATAAATCTGAGACTTCTCCAACCCGGATGCACAACCTCCATTACCACTGGCGGGTTGCTTGCCCTTCATAGCTAATAAAACTATGTGTATCTGTTGAGGATTAAACTTTTGCTTCTTTATTCTCACATTGCCTTTTCGTCCCGAATTCTAACACCAGGGATTGCCATTTGTGTATGTTGATATAGTATCATAAAATATAAATTAGGGGCCAGAGAGATTGCTCAGTGGTTACGAGCACTGGCTGCTCTTGAAGAGGACCTGGGTTCGATTCCCAGCATCCATATGGTAGCTAGCAACCATCCACAACTCCAGTTTCAGGGGAATCCGACACCCTTTTCTGACTACTGCAGGCACTGCATGACGTGGGTGCACTTACATACATGCAGGCAGTATACTAATACACATAAAATAAAGATAATAAATAAGATAAAAAATAAAATAAGGATTCCCCTGCAGCTCTATTCTCTCCCTGCACGCTGTTCCCCTTCTAGCCCTGGGGCCCAGGTCTGCTCCTGCTTTTCTGCCTCAGATCTTTGGACTAACTTCCTAACCCAAACTAACTTAATCAGCTAGCATAAGTTTTTAGACCCTCCACAGGCTGTACCCACACACACCTTGCCACTGACCTTCTCATCTGCCTGCCCTAGAACTGCCTACCATACTGGTAAGTCAGATCCCCCCAAATGTGCCTTGATTCCCCTGTATCCTGAGCAGCTTTACTCTCTCCCAGCACTGGGTGCCCCTTCTAGCCTTGAGCCCAGGCCTGCTCCCATCCACTCTTCCTAATCCAGACTAGCATAGTTTGCTAGACTCTCCACAGGCTAGCCCCACTCCCACCTTGCCCCTAGCCCCCCATCTCTCTGCACAGACTTGCCTACTACCCCTGGTGTCAATCTTAGCACCAATCCCTTATATGTGAGTATATATCCTGATGTAACACAGAAAATGGAAAGGAAGCACAGAGGTAAAGAGAAAGAGCCCGAGAGAGGGAAATAGTAGGAAACAGATGTTACTAAGGGGGAAATGGGGACAATGGGGGCATTCAACAGGGAAGAGAGGAGTGAAGGACATCCAAGGAACCATGGGGGTAAAGGGGAAGAAGTAATCAAGAGGGGGATAATAGGAGACAGGTATTATCAAGGGGAAAATGGAGAAAATGGGGGAGTTAAACTGGGGAGGGAGAAGGGAGATTAGACAGGGTGAGAGAGGGGAGAAATAAATAAAGCTTAGGTGATGTAAAAACCCAGAGAGAAATGTATTAACTCAACCCCCAACTCCCCAAAAATACACATAGAATATCTGAGCTTGAGTGCGTGTATATACCTGAAGGCTATATAACAAGGAATACAGTGCCAGACAGGAGAAACCTCCCTTTGAGTTCTTGGTGAGGGTAGTCCAAGTAACTCCCCAAATTACACAGGCTGCTGCTACAGCCCTTGATTACCTCCCAGAGCTTGAAGTTAAGACCTGATTGCTGAAGATAGGACACACTTCAGACACAGGACTTAGAGCAATGGAGCTAGAATTGACCTCAAAGTCTTTTCTCTGAAGCATAGCTCTCATAGTTCTAGAGGATACTGTGCAAGCTGCAAAGGGAGAAAAATAAATCAATGTTCTGACCCAACTCTAAACCCTAATAACCATAATTACTGGCACAGCAACCTATCCCTATTGGTGCAGTAGTGGCACTTTTATTTGGGGGATAATATAATTGGACTTAGAGCCCTCTCAATGGGAGGGAACCTATGTATAACCAAATACACATGGCTGGAGAGATTGTAGATTCTAGAGAAAACTCCAAGGCTGTTACATCCTTAGACAAAAGTGTTCTTACTGTATGCTAAATATGGATCCTTATATTTATAGACAAGTATACCATATACCACTCATCAAAGAAACTTCTTTTTGCAACAGATGGAGGCTATTACAGAGTTCCACACCTGGTCATACACAGTGACATTTCTGAGAGATGCCTAGCCCCAGTGATACATCTATAGTGGAACCTCTATACCTAAGGTTCATGGAACATAGTGGAACAGGGGGTGGAGAGAATCCCTCAGCTCTCAAGAGTGAAGCTACCTCACTCAATAGAGCGTGATACACACAGAAGACCACAACTGGCTAACTTTTAAATATTTAAATTTTTTAATTTATTATTTTTATTTTATATGTATGCGTGTATTGCCTGCATTGTAGGTAAGTACACCCATGTTGTGCAATGCACACAGAGGTCAAAAGAGGCTGTTGGATCCCCTGGGACTGGAGTTACAGACAGTTGTTAGCTCTCATGTGGGTGCTAAGGTTTAGACAATAAGAGACTGCAGAGTGTGTGTCTCTGGATAGGATTCCTATATTAAACCTCATTCACCAAGGGCTCAGGGACCATTGCAGAAGACGGGGGAGAAAGAATGGAAGGTTGGTACATGAACATAAGGAAACAAAGGCGACTGGGAACTTGCTCATATGAACTTGCAGCAATGGTGACAGCATGCATAAGACCCAAGCCAACTCAATCAGACAAAAACCCAGCATAGAACAAGGGAAATGGGCAGCAGGCCCTAACACTAGATGAGGATCTATTGGCAATTGATCACTGCTGGGTGAGGGAGAGTAGATCTTCTTTAAGGGAATGATAGGCTGAATAGACTTCTGTAGCCTGAAAATTACTTATTCCTCCGAAAAGTGTAAGCCAGCAAGAGGGCAAGATAGAAGCACCCTGGGAAGAGGAGTGGAGCTGCCCAGGAGATGGAGAGTTAGCAGTGAAGAGGTAGCTGTCAGAGAGTTAGCGGGGAAAAAAGGAGGAGGAGTTGGCCATTTTGGGGATCAGGGAACAGCAAGCAAGCAGGCAAGATAGCCTGCCATGGACCTGAGGGGCACCGTGGGACCCCGTGGACTTTGAAAGGGCCCCGTGGACCCCACACAGAACTCTGCAGGGAGAGGTGGCATGTGCAGACACGAGATAAGGCAGACCATAGGTGAGCTGGCATGTGGGTGCAAAAGCAATCCGGAACAGCAGTCAGCGCAGGGCCTCGGGTGTCTGTTTCTTTGTAAGGCATCCCCTCCCCTCCCAAATGTATAAACTGCAAAATTCAGATAAAAATGTGTTATGTTGGTTTGTACACCCAAGTCAGGAACATAGCCCCTGAGAGAGTGAGGGTGGTCAAACAGAAAGCAGAAAGGAGAAAATTTAGTGGACAACTTCAGTGGATGAACTTGCACCGAGGGACATCTGGGTACTTTACTGGATAGGACTGAACATCTATGACAGAATGCATGAAAGCCAGTGGGGGTATGGAGAGAGTGGATGAGGGAGAGGGGCTAGATTAAGATCTATTATATGAAATGCACAGAAACTCAGTAAAATATTTAGAAATATAAAATACAAATTAGCATTTTAAACCAGTTTTCAGGTAATACAAAAACCTCTCACATTCTGTCATACTTGTTGGGTTTTGAATTCTCTTTGCCTTTGTTTGTCAGTAGCCTTTGTATTTGTTTGTCTGTGCTCCTTTTTGTCTCTTTTCATATCTCCTTCTATTCTTTTATTATTATTTTCATCCTAGCCTATGAACTCCTTTTCCTACTGCTTACAGGTGCATGAAGGGCAACTTCTGTTCCACTGACCCTCTTTCATAGCATTTAGGCTGATAATTACTGTCTTTGACAATGTTGAAAGCTTAGGGCATGGTTCTATCTTCTGCTCTTTCTAATAAGACAATAGCTGGGATTCCGTTGAAGGCTATGTATCTGTTTTCTCCTGCTGCTTTGAAGATTCTTCATTTTATATTGGCTTATCCCCAGTTTTCTAATGATGTGTGCACCTTTAACTTTGTTATGATTTTGCTTGGTTCCTAGTAGTCCCCGAATGTATGACTATACAGAGATGTGTGTGTGTGTGTGTGTGTGTATATATATATATATATAATATTTGAAAAAGATTGAGATTTTCCCATTGGCTAGCTTTATTCCATTCCTTGGTTTCTTTTTCCGAAACTCCAGTTACTCTTTTGGAGCTTTTTGCTGTGTTCTGTTTGTCTTGGAACTGCTTTTTGGTGTTTTATATTCTCTTGACTCACTTTTCTTTAGCCCAAATATCTTCTTCTAATTTAATTTAATTAATGTTTTTTTTCCTCAGCTACTCAGCCTAATACCCTGTTAAACTTATCTACTGGCTTTTAAATTTCCATTATGTATCTGGTCCTACAAATTTTCATTTGAATTACAATTTCTCTAACCACCCATCTCCTTTATTTTTTATGTCTCTATACATTTTAAGCAAAATTCCATGCCAGATAACTGTATTTTTTGGATGTCTTGCTGATTTATTTTGTTGTTGCTGTCTTATTTTCAGTTGAGTACTTTATTTTTGTGCTTGACCCCTCCTTTTTTTTCTTGATGTTCATTTTGTGTATAAATTGGTATACATGTATGACTCTGGAGGAGCCTATGTCTCTGAAGAGAAGGCTTACTTTTCATCTGTCAGGTAGTTGTGGTAGAGAAGATGACCTTCTTTCAGTTGGAGAATAAGCTGTCCAGAGTTAGGTATCAGACATTTTGAGAAGTGGTCTATTTTTGCTTTCCCATAACTCTTTGAGTAGAGCCTTTGAAGTTCCAAGTAAAAATGAAGAATGCGTCACAGGATATAGACTCCCAGCTCCAACTCCAGCCTATGAGAGTTTCCAAAAGTGTGTTCAATTTCCAAATTGTTTAAGCTTCTACTTTGGGGTTAGGTTTTAATTTTTTGTTATTTATTTGCTATTTTTAACCCATTTCCTTGTGATATACTTGCCTAACACCACAAGGGAAAATGTAAAAAAGTTTAAAAGAGTGCTAATTGATACATTGCTATGGTACTGGAGCAGGTGATGGGAAGCCAAAGGGCAGGCAAATCACCGACTCCTCCCAGAAGGAGGACAGGCAGCTGAGATGATGAGGCTACCTTGAGCTAACTGCTTCATGCATAGAACCTTTGGTATGTGCTGTTCCTGTGCCTAGACTATTTTTCTCTTCCTCTCATTCCCCTTGCCTTGTAAATCTATTTTCAGTTTGAAAATCTAAAATGAAAAATCAGTCTCCCAAAGGAGATATCCTACTTCCCAGGCTCACTTTTATTAAGTCTCGCTTTTATTTACTCAATCATTTAAGCGCTTACCACAATTGTATTAAAAATTATTACATAATTAGTAGTTTAATACTTCCCAGTTTATTAGTTTCCTATGGCTGCTGTAACGAATGATCATAAGCTTAGTGACTTAAGACAACACAGATTTATTCTCTTACATTTCTGAAGTCTGAAATCCAACTCTCTGGGCCAAAGCCAAGGTGTTAGCACACAGGGCTGGCTCCTCTTGGGTGCAGGAGGCATCTGCTTCCTTGCCTTTTCTAGCTTCTTCAGGTCTACATTCTTTTGCTTTCTACCCTTTCCTTGTACAATCCATTTTTCCAGTTCTATTCTTATGTCTTTCTTTTTTACCCTTCTAAGAATCCTGGTCATTCTGTGTGCTTTCTCAGATAATTCAGGAGACTCTCCCAATTGTGATATCCTTAATTTAACAACACTTGTAAAGAACCTTTTCCCATTTAAGGTAATATTTATTAACTCTGGGAATGAAGATGCAAGCATCTCCAGGGAGACATTATTTGGCCTACCATGGAACTGTAACTTCCACAAGGGCCAGAATTTCATTCTTTTTACTATTGTATCTCTGGTGTGTGATTCTATAGTAGGTACAAGAAGGTTGCAGAATGAACTCTTAACTGTAGTCAATGAGACACCCAGTTCATGTTGCTATAGAGGCTTTCTCATATGTCCTGTTTTTGAAGAAAGAAGTTACTTAACTAAAGATGATGGGAGTCTGATAAACACAGCACTTGCAGTGCTGCAGGCACCTAGAACTTTAACATTATGCTTCCTTTAATCTCACAGAAGCCTTGTGAGGTAAGTACTGTCATAGCCGTTTTGTAGGTGAGGAAACCTAGGCTCAGAGAAAATAACAGACTTTCTCAAGCTCATACAACTGTTCACTGAAACAGTTAGAATTTAAGGGCAGGAATATCTAGGTCCAAAAAAGCCTTTTGCTTTTTCAATACTCCATGACAACAAAACAAATGGTGACATGTCAGAGTTTCTGTCACGGGCACTCTTCTTAAGTTAGTTAAGGAACAAATTATGTGAACATTCAACTCATTCATGTTTCCTAAAAATGAGTGTTGGTCTGAATTTTTTCAAAGCCAAAAGGATAGGCTTTGTTTCTGATTTTTTTCCTAATCACAAGTTTTGCAATTTGTATTGGAATAGTCCTGATTTGAGAATGCTTTATGTCAAAATAGCTAGAACTAAGCAATTTTTTTCCTTGTTAAATGATGTTATTTTAACAGAAGTGTTCTAAGGTAAACTGAATTTATACAACTAAAAGCTTTTTTTTCACAAAGATCTTCAAGGTTGTCCTAAATGGATCCTTGAGCCTGAGACACTGCTCTCATCTTGTAGGAATAACAACAGGCTGTCTGCTGCATGACTGTCCAACTCAGGACAGATTCCTTTTTGCAATCCTGCCTGTTCCATCAAGAACAAATAAGAGTCCTATTTGACTTCCCTATAGAGTGGAGAAAAGCTCCAAAGTCCCCTCCACAATTTAAAAGTTTTAAATAAAATAACACGTTTCCTTGATTATAAGACCATTACATTTCTTTAGTTTATCTAGAATGTCTCCTAGAGGACACTGTAATTAAGTTTTGGTACCAGCCCATGGAGCTATGGGGTGGGGGAGGGGGAGGTTGGGGGTAGGTCTGGAAAGATTGTGGGGTTAATGATAAAAATTCATTGCATGTAAATTCTCAATGAATTAATCAAAATATATTTTTAAAAAGTGAGATGTTACTCTTCATAGTTCATTTGAGACCTGAGTTTTCACTTAATATGTTGCCACCATTTTTTCAAGTCAGTTTATGTAAATTTGTTTTAAATGGTAATATGAGAATACTATGACATATTTAGCATTTCATTTTTAAGGGTATTTTGTTTTCTCAGTTTTCTATTCTAAACAACACCATCTATCTGTGTTTACATGAATCTTTCTACAAAAATCAAGCCTGCAAATATTTCTTTAGTCCAGGTAATAGAAGTATGTATTGTGTAGTTAATAAACACATTGCCTCTGAGCCAATAGACTTAGAATGCATGGTTGAATTTAGACAGTAAACAAAAGCATGATGAAGTTTACTAAACTCAAAGGGTCATGGCAGTGTGAGTAGATAGCTTTTTTGTTGGTGTTGGGAGATTGCATACAGTCTATCCTAAGTTGTGTAAACAGGCATTAACAGTTTGAGCAGAAGTTTGAGAATGAATTTGGTCTAGAGGAATTGAATGCTTCAGGAAAATAACCAGCATGTTAAAAGCAAGAAATCGGAGGAAGCATGGTACATTCATGACTTCAAAGAAGGCTAGGGGCTGGAGAGATGGCTCAGCAGTTAAGAGCAATAACTACTCTTATAGAGGACCTTGGTTCAATTCCCAGCACCCACATGGCAGCTAACAACTATCCATAACTCCAGTTCCAAAGGATCTGATGCTCTCTTCTCACCTCTGCAAGCATTGCAAAACATGGGTACACTTACATACATTCAGGCAATATACTCATACACATAAAATTAAAAATAATAAATAAAATATTAAAAAAGAAATAAATGAATAGAGATTCAACTTTATCATGAGACAAGTTGGAACCACTCAAGAACAGTCTACTCAGGGCAAGAACAGAGAGATAAGAAATTTCTATGATGGGACCAGGGAGCTTAAGGGGGTTGGAAGGAGAAGGGATAAGTCAGTATTGAGAAAAAATACCCAGTAAAGGAGAAGATCAGTGTGGAGTCACAGAAGATAAGAAAGAAATCTGGCTTTGGATCCAGAGTCCAGTTGATAGAGTGAAGACAGACAGAACTCTCCTGGAGTTAGGCAGGATGGAGAGAGGTTGGAGGAGACTATTTTGAGTTGCTGGATGATAATGAAGAAAATGGAAGTTCTGCTCTGGGTGCAGGGTAATTTCATTCAAGAGAGTTTTATTTTGGTTCTTGAATTGACTATTTTTAAGAGACAGACTTAGCATGTTCAAAAGGTGAAGGAAAGGATGCACTTGCAGAAGGAAGGGTTCAAATGTCTGAGAAAGATGTCATAATAATTTGCATGGAATTCCCGAGAGGTGTTGTGTGGTAGTCAGCTTTTGAATGTTGTGATAAAATATCTGGAAAAACCAAAGTGTATGAAGGAAGGATTCTTTTGGTTTGCAAATTTAGAAATGTCAGTACACAGTTTTCTCACCCTGTTGCTTTGGGCCTGTGATGAAGCTGAACATTAGGGAGAGCAGCAAATGGGAGGGCAAAGCTAGGCACCTCATGGAAAACACAGAGGGAGTTCATTTTCATAATGAAGTTCCATCCCTAAATTCATTAAACTACAAATCCATGAATGAATTAATCTACCCATGAGGTTAGAGCCATCACGGTCCAGCCACTTCCCAAAGGTCTTAACTCTGAACATGGTGCACTGCGGATCAAGTTTTCAACACATGTAGGGAGAGATTTAAGATTCAAATCATAATAGGCTGAAAGGATCAAAGCCAACATATGTGTTAGGTTGCCATGTATGGGCCATTCCTGGTAGAATCCCAGGGAAAAGGGGAGGATGGTTCTGACATCAGAAATTTATTGCATGAGCTTAACAGAGGTTGTTTGATGGTTTCAGTCTTTTATGTGAAGCAAACAGGAATAGAAGTAAGGTAAGGAGGACAGCAGAGTAATAATGAGGAATATGATGGGGTAAGAGAAAAGAATTGCTTGCCAATTTGAAGATGACCATAACACATTTATTGCTGATGTCAATATGTCATGTCATGTGACAGTCATCATTGTCTGGTAGAGTTTAGCTTCTTGGGTGTTGTTGGGGAACGCTGCTGTTAAGGTAGACTCCTTTCTTAGCAGAGGCCTCCTGCTCTCTGCCTGACTTACCTGGAAAGTGCCTCCAAGTACGGATGCCTGACCTTATTTGGAACATGACCTTTGGCATAGTTACCTGTGATAAAACTGTCCCCAGATTTTTTTCTATATGATATTTAGGCATTTCCCTATGGCCAGACGATAGGATCCCCCTACCACATGTAAATAAAGCATACTATGAGCACCTATCAGCTGAAGCTTTGGCTGCTGCCTCCACACTATATTTTTCCCTGACCCCCACTGAATAAACGGAGCTGTATCACTGAATATGACTCCCAAGAAGGTCTTTTCTGTTGTGCTCACTGGCTGTCCTGACCCTGTTCGTTGTTTCTGCTCCCTTTGTTCTCATGGCTCGGTGGCCAATGGCCCACGAGGGGAGGGAGAGACCCCCAGCTGGTGCCCAATGTGGGGCTCCTGGAATGTGCAGAATTTTGAGTACCTCCTCTCTCCAAGAGGGTAGAGGCAGCTTTGCCTTGGCCATCCTACCCTTGAGGATCAGCAGTCTCTCCTCTTTCCTCCTTTTACTTTTGGTCTGAGTCTTTACATGAGACCATTAAAGACGAAGAAGCATTTGAGGCTTTCTGATCAGGGCTACTCCCTGATGTTAGCCAACGGCTCTTAGTCCTCTGAACAGATTCTGACTGCCTGCCTGGGTATAGACAAAGACTCCCTATCTATACATCTTTCTAATGCAAAACCTGGTCACACAATGACCAGTTAAATGCTCTTAGAGCGGGTTGTCATTTCTCTGAAACTTGAGGTCAGGCTTACGTTGTGGACTAGCGAGGAATAGCCTGAGGCCTTTGGTCCTGGGAATGTTCCCCTAGGAATCAGTGTTTCACCCTCTTTCCTTTTCTATCTTGAAGAACACCCTAGAAACAAAGAATCCTGAAAGTTCTATAGTGCAAGGATTTTCACACACATTGAATTCAACTCCTAAGATAAAAAATTTCCTTATCTGTTTGGTTATGTCACCCCAGGGGCACTCAGGCTCAAGCTAAACCAGTTAGGTGAGAATTTAAGTTGACATGCCCCAGGAGAAAAAGGCACTCAGTCTCAAAGTGAACCTATTGGATGAGAATTTAAATTGGCATGCCCCATAATGTAAACAAAAACAAAGGTGGCCACGGAGCACTTAAAGAATTTAAGGCAGCTTTCCCCTTAGACAAAAGGAAAAAAGATTTTAAAAGTCATTTTTTTTCTGTAAACTTTTTCTTGGGGAAAGGGCTCCTCCAAGATGACTGCCCCACATGGAGGGCTTTCCCCATGGTCCTCTGCATCCCCACGGTCTTCCCCTTGGGAGGAAGTGCCTTTGTGCTGCATGCACCCAGATGGCAGCTGGCTCGCACTGAGGGTGCATGCGGTGTGGGTCATGGCCTTTCCCCCCCCCCAGGAGACAAGCTACTACCAACACATAGTTACAACTATGAGAGGTTAAAATGGATAGCCTACTTGGATATGAGACTTAAGATTCAGACTCCACTGGTCCCAATTGCTTCCCTTTTCTGCATTGCGATTCTAAGCCTGTTTTTCTCTGGAATAGAATATTTCTCTCTATGAGGCTCAGTTGCTGTATGCTTGCTTTTGTCCCTGCCTCATCATTCCCTGGGTACCTTCTAGTTACAATGTCATGGATAGACTAAAAAGAAGAGTATTATGATATTGTCTCTTTAAATTTTCTTCTAGATACCGTTGTTTTCAGTGTTTCTTATTCCCCAGGTCATGGGTACTTAATCCAAGATCATGTATAATAAATTATAAATTTTTTTTTCTGCAATCCAGACTGACAGCCCTCTTCAAAATAATTCACCATGCAAGTTAACAGTCTTGCCTTAGTTAAAAGTAAAATATGGATAAACAATTTAAAAAACTTTCAGGCTAAAGAAAAACAAATGGCTTTTGTATTAATTATATTGGTAAATTGTCACGTGCTGTTTGAGCTCACTGAGACACTGACTCTGGAGATAGAATTGGCCCTTCCACTTCAGACTCAAGCCTATTATATCCAGATATGTTCTCCAAAACTTTTCCAGGCTCAGGCTGGCCCCCTGGCCCTGTATAGATTTATGTTTAATACTAATAAAACAATTGTTAAATAATAATTTACTAGATATCAAATTGACTTGTAAGTTCTCTTATAAACTAAAATTGTTAAATTACAACATGGTTCCTATTAAAAATAAAAATTAACTTTTAAGGAATGATTGCTTCTGCTCCAGGGTGCAATTTATCTTTATGTTTAGATGTGTTTTATATAGAATAAACATTTTCAAAGTCTGTGTAAAATATCTCTAAACCTTTAAAGGAGACTTGGTTGTTTAAAACCTGCTTCAAGGCTTACAAGGGCATCTCAAAGTTTATACAGCATAATAATATATTTCCAGACCCCACCTCCAATACCCCTGCCCCTGTGTCCCCTCATGGATAGGAAACCCCTCCCATCTCTCCCACTCCAACAGTTATAAAGTCTAAACAGGGTTGTAGTACAGTTTTCCTGAATTGATTATGCTGGAGGTTGTAATCATCAATTCAATAATTTTTAACTATTTACCAATTGCTTTTTTCCACCTAAAGCAAGGTTTTGGTAGACCACTCTCTAAACTACATAAGGTAAAAGATTTTTAACTGTCTTGTGTTTTATACAAGGTTTGCTTGGAAACTTATAAAACACAGTGTGTACATGGGTAATATTAATTTATTACATTATCTTATTATGTAATTTAGATTCCATGTTCTTTTAATAAGATGGTGCTACACTCTACTTTCTTCTGAGTCAAACAACTACCATCTTCATGACTTCAACTGTGTCCACTAACAAAAGATCATCACAATTGGACTTGCTAATTAAAGGAGGAGGGGTAAACAGAGTCATTAGACCCTCACCTGAGTATCCAGCTGCTCTTCCCAACCAACTGTATGTAATTTGGCCCTAATCATACATGGTCTCCTGGGTTTGGGGAGGACTAAAGTGTATTATCTGGGGAAGGCTAGGAAGAGAAGGCTTGATCCATGCTAGGTTAAAGCTTTCCAGTGTAAATACTTTCAGGACACCCATATACCTCAGCAACCCCTCAGTCATCTCTGTAACTAAGTTCAATAAATTCATTGGTTCTCAGCAAAACTTTAATGTAATCAAACATTGGTTTGATATTACAACCTAAAAAGGGGAAAAAACATTGCTTAATATCCCTAGAAAAGAATTCTCACAACAGATGGGAAGTTTATTTGTTAATGTTATTATGTCTCATGGTTATTAAGAAAGAGAATGGTAAAGTAAAAGATGTTAGAAGGATACAGGAATGGAGGTATTTTGTTAAAAATGAGGAAACCTAAACAAGTGATGGAGGTCTATGTAGGTTTGTTACGATTTATCAAGCATGAGAAAAAGATCTTAAAATTTCTAAGGTCATAGTTTACTCAACTAGGTTAAGGACGTCTCATCAAGGTTTATTTAAAAATGTTTGGGTTTTGCAGCTCTACCTACATAACACATGGTAATTAAACGTACCAGATTGGTGTAACTAACCTTCTTGGGTGTTTAATAACCAGACTTTGAGGCCTATACTAATCTGGTCAGAGGGACTGAAAGGAACAAATTTTTGTTCCTTGCCCTCCAAGGTCAAACAAGTTCTGGGAGCTATGGAGCATCTCTCAAAATGTCCTGTAACTGTGGTGAGTCACCTGTCCTCTTGTTCATGGAGGCCATGGAGACCCCAGAAGATGGACTTGAACCAGTGTCCAGTCTGCAAAGAGGAAGCCCATGTGCCCACTGAGGAATAGATCCTCATATGACCTTAAAAGTAATAATATATTGGTTTATTTGGGCCAACTGTATGGCCTTAAACACCCAAAAGGAAAGTATAACCAAAGATTAAAGTCATCATTATATTTCTTTAAGAATTCAAGGTATTACACACCCCAGACATTAGACTTAAGCTCTTATAGGATGTTATTTAGACAATTATTTCTCCTTGGTGATTTTGTTCCTAATAGGACAGTGCTACTCAGGTGTAGGACTTTAAACCTTGGTCGACAATACTGTAGTGCCCACTTGCAGCTGAGGGAAACAACTCACTATTGTTCTAAAATGAGGGCTAAATTTGTTTTCTCTCCCTGTCTAGAGGCCATTTAAGAGGGAGCTGATTCTAGCCACTCCAACAGTTATCAAAGTGCCTGACAACAAATCCCGAGTTCATCAATCATCAGTCCAGCCTTGGCAGACAAAAGAGAAATGAGAAACCCGTTAGATGGATGCTTTTGAAAGCCCTCATCAAGAAATTCCAATGGACTTTAACTTGGACATTTTCTGGTTCCCTGCCTAGAAATTGTAATACTAACTGCTCTTATCCTTACTCTTACCTTTACTTTTCCTTCACATCTCCCAGGCACCAGTCAAGCACCTTCCTTTTCTCCCTATAGTTAAGAGTTATGCAATTTGGGAGTCTTTTAGATAGACCCACTGAAGGGGGTACCCCAATTGCTTCACTCTGCATCCCTGTTCAGCGTGGAAGAAGCCAAAGAAATCTGCATACCAATTCCCTATTGGCAATTTGGGTAAGCCTCTTCAGAGGGTGGTATGATAAGAATAGGAGATAGAAATTGGCTAGGCAGCTAGGGTAGAAAGACCACAAGGAAAAGTAGCCAGTGTCTTTCCTGGCTGAAAGTCAAAATGTCTTTGGGCCTTTTAACAAAGTACTCTGTCCCAAAGGCCAAAAACGTTAAAAATATTTGGGAGCTCTTATCCCAAAAACATTTTGGTGTTACCTCTTCAGAAGGGGGAATGTTATAATATCAATAGCCCTCTGATTATGCTGTGCTATTTTGATGCTTGCTCCCTGTTTCATACAAGTTCTTACAAATTGTCACCATTGCTAACATTACTACCAATTAGGTCATGGTCAATTATCAGACTTTGGGTTCTCCTGAGATAGATGAGTTGGCTCCTAAAGCTTGTGATGACACTTCTCCATTATTAAACAAAACAGAGGGAGATGTTGGGGAGCCCTACTGTTAAGGTTAACTCCTTTCTTAGCAGGGGCCTCCTGCTCTCTGCCTGACTTACCTGGAAAGTGCCTCCAAGTACGGATGCCTGACCTTATTTGGAACATGATCTTTGGCATAGTTACCTGCAATAAAACTGTCCCCAGGTTTTTTTGATATGATAATTAGGCATTTCCCTATGGCCAGATGATAGGATCCCCCTACCACATGTAAATAAAGCATACTATGAGCACCTATCAGCTGAAGCATTGGCTGCTGCCT
>NW_008352648.1:574755-597207 GCF_000622305.1 Nannospalax galili
CCCCTACCACATGTAAATAAAGCATACTATGAGCACCTATCAGCCGAAGCATTGGCTGCTGCCTCCACATTATATTTTTCCCTGACCCCCACTGAATAAATGGAGCTGTATCACTGAATTTGACTCCCGGAAGGTTTATTCTATCCATGCTCACTGGCTGTCATGACCCCGTTTGTCACTTCTGCTCCCTTTGTTTTTGTGGGTCGGTGGCCAACAGCCCACAAGGGGAGAGCAAGACCCACAGGGTGTGGCTTTAAAGGAACTAGCTCAATTTATTAGTGGCTATATATTTTCTCAGAAAGAAGTAACAAAACAGAGACAAAAGACATTTGGAAATACTATTACTTTAGACTGTTAGTAAGATTGTTATTAAAATGATTGATAAATGATTGCTGAGGCAGCACAATGGGAAGAATGCTTGTCTAGCATGTACTGGTGTGTTGATGTACATATGTAATCCCAGCACTCAAGAGGTGGAGGCAGGAGGATCAGAAGTTCAAGGCATTTGTTGGTTACATAGCAAGACCTAGTTTCAATAATATAACACAGGGTAACAATAGACTAGAAGTTGAATGAGATGGGAAAAGTAAGTGGGATGACATTTTGGGGGATATTAGAAGGATCCAGAGGCCGAAGGTCACATGGAGGTCAAAGAGGGAATAGTTGGCAAAGCAACAGAAAAGTGTATAAATGACTGATCGAATGTAGCATAACTTTGATGATAATAAAGGTGGTTATGAACTTGAGTGGCTGAGGTTTCAGAAAAGTTGGTAGAGATGAGGAGATAAAGAAGTAAGAATTCTGGGTAGGTGAATGTTATAGTTAACCTGTGCTTTCAAAAGTCTTGATTTGAGAAAGAAGGCCTTGACCCAGGTTTGTATTATTTACATTATGCCACATATGTTATATATATGGGGTCATCATAGGAAACAGCTAAATGTTTAAATTTTCAAATTTTGCTCAACAATAAGAAAGAACTATCTTCCCCATATTGTAGAACTCTCATTTGGAAGAAAAAAGTATATTGTTGCAGATCTGAAGGAGGTGGCATGGTGTGGAAAACAGCAGACTGGGAAGTGAGTTAAGACTGAATTTGACTGATGACATTATCAGGTAATTTAACTCACTCTTTTAAGCCTGAATTTTTGAATGACTAGCATGCGATTTCTAATGCCCACTTTATGGAGGTGCTGTCAGCATGAAACCAGGGAGAGTGGCACAACAACTGCTCTTGACAGAGTGCCTGTCACTCTGTCCTCAGTAAAGAAAAGTCTTCCCCTGTGAAGAGGCTTATCCAGGGAAATACCAGGTTCAGAGCAGGGGGCTGCTAGCTGCCCCACTGAGTTTTAGCAGAGAAAATAGTTCTCTAAATCATAATTTTGTACAAAAAGACAAGCAAATGAACAGTTTCCTAAGAAGGCATGACACCTTTCTTCCCAAATTCCTTTATAATATGAAAATTTAATTCCATTTTCTGGTGATTACGATTCAGTCTCTGGAGGTAATTATATCTAATTGTGATCTTGTTATGAATAACTTTATAGAAGCAAATGCACCTAAACAACGTGGTTGATCACCTGAGGCTTGTAGCTCAGAGAGAAATGACAAAAATCCTCCAGAGTCCTTGATTGAGTATGGATTAGTGATTGCGAGCCAGAATTTTACTGAGATTCAAACATTTCTTCTAGTTCAAGTGAGGTTCCTGAGCCGTAGACACATTACTGAGCATCCTAATGTACTTGGAGGTAAAAAAATATATTGGATTTATCAAATCCAAAATTTGCCAAAATTCCCTCATGAATCCCCATCCCTGGGTGAGGAGCCATTGGTAAGGATGGTTTCTGGGGAGGGAGAGTGTCACTTTCCTTCAGTGATATGCCCCAGGGAAGGTTGTCTGCACTTCAGTGGATGGCCCTATACCTATTTACACCATGACAACACTAAGTGAACTCTGTGGTCATGTAGTTATGAAGGAAAAGTTGAGGTAAGGTATTGAAGAAATTGGAGAGGAGGGAGAAGGGTAGATTTGATCAAAACACATTATATACAACTTTTAAATTCTTAAAAAATATTGGCTCTGCTAATTAGTAATGTTAAGTATAATTTATTGAAAGTTTACTCTGTACCTTTGAGTTTTCTAAGCCATGGTTAAGTCATAAGATCAATCGATGCCTGTTTTCCATAGAGGAAGCTGAGGCTGGGTGAGATGAAATTTCTTGCCCAAGGCTGATGGCAGAGCCGAGTGTGAGTCTTTGTCTGTCTTTAAAGTCCTTGTCTATGTCCTGTATCATCATCCCTAGGCAATGCTCTTGGAAGTACAGACTCAGAAGGTTTCTAAAAGGAATAATGGCTAATAAAATTTCTTAGAAAACTATATTAGTTTGTGATCTACAGGGAAACAGAGCCAATAGTATGTTTAGCATTTATAGAAAGATTTATTCTAAGGAATTAGCTAAACAATTGTGGGGTCTGGGAAATACCAGATCTGCAGTGTGGGTAAGAGACCCAGGATCCCTGTTGGTGCAAAAGAAGCTGGAAGGCCATCTTTTGGGGGTTGCCAATCACTTTGTGGTTCTACAAAACTGACTGGATGAGACCCACCCACATCATGGAAGGCAACCTGAATATTCAAAGTTTGTTAATTAAGTGTTGATCTCATCCTAAAATGTGCTCCAAGTATGTATGCAGAATTAACGTAAGAGAAGTAGATATGAACTGGTACTAATGTAATATCCTACCTTAGTAAGTAGCAGAGTCCTTGTAATGGTTGATGGGAAATTACATAGGTTAGATGGTGCTACAACTTTTCAAGATAAACTTTTCAAGAAATAAACTTTTTTAAAAATAAATCATGAGTTCAAAGAAACACTTTCCTTATGAAACCCAGCCTCTTAAGATTTACTTTGAAAAGGAATTACTCTAGGGATGAGAATAGCTCCTTTAGGTTTTATTTTGTGTAACAATGATGATAACAACAATAGAAAATTATCGTGATAATAGTTAACATTCATTGTCTTTTTCTTCTGTCAGACATAGGTCCTGAGTGTGTTTCATGTTTTTGTTGTTTTGTTTGCTTGAGACAGAGTCTTTCTTTGTAGCCCAGTCTGGTCTTGAACTCATAATCCTTCTGTCTCAGACTTTTAAGAGTTGAGATTTCCATTGTGTGCCACCACATCCAGGTCTCCTGTGTTATTTTTGCAAGCAAGCACTAGGACGATTTTGTTCTCCTCCCTCCTCCTGTTCCTGCTCCTCTTCTTCCTCTTCTTCCTTTTCCTCCTTTTGAAAAAGAGTCTAACAGTATAGCCCAGGCTACCCTGGAATTCAAATTCACCATGGTTTGGGCTAGTCTTTTTTTTGTTTTTTCTTGTCTTTTTGAGACAGGGGCTCCCTGTAGCCCCAGCTGTCCTGGAACTCACTACGTAGACCAGGCTGGCCTTGAACTCACAAAGATCTGCCTGCCTCTGCCTCCTGAGTGCTGGGATTAAAGGTGTGCCCAATGGGCTATTCTTTTTAAGAGTCAAAAATATGAGTACACTCAATTTCAGCCACCTGATATTTGACAAAGTGGCCAAGAACATTCACTGGAGGAAAGACAGCATCTTCAGCAAATGGTGCTGGCAAAACTGGATCTCCACCTGTAGAAGAATGAAACGAAACCCCTATCTTTCACCTTGCACAAAAGTCAATTCCAAATGGATCAAAGACCTTCATGGGAAACCTGAAACTCTGAAACTATTAGAAAAAAAACATTAGTAATAACCTACAAGATATAGGTATATGAAAGGATATTCTAAACCAGACATCAATTGCTCAAGAAATAAGGTCAAGAATCAACAAATGGGACCTCATTAAACTAAAAATCTTCGGTACATCAAAAGAAGCAACCAAGGAAGTGAAGAGAAAACCCACAGAGTGGGAGAAAATATTCACCAGTGACACATCTGACAGACGTTTAACATCCAGAATATATAAAGAACTCAAAAAACAAAGAATCAAGAAAGCAAGCAACCCAATTAAAAGATGGGTGAAGGAGCTGAACAGAGCATTTTGAAAAGAAGAAATAAAGATGGCTAAGAAGCATCTTAAAAGATGTTCAACATCATTAGTAATTAGGGAAATGTAAATTAAAGCCACTTTAAGATTTCATCTTACCCCAGTCAGACTAGCTAAGATCAAGAGAACAAATGATACCAAATGTTGGGGAGGATGTGGGGAAAGGGGAACACTCATCCACTGCTGGTGGGGCTGCAAACTTGTTCAACTCCTATGGAAAGCAGTGTGGAGAACTCTAAAAACTACAAATGAACCTAGCATTTAACCCATTTATACCACTCCTTGGCATAAACCCTAAAAACTCATCCTATTGCAGAGACACTTGTACATCCATGTTTGTTGCTGCTTTTTTCACAATAGCCAAGAGATGGAAGCAACCTAATTGTCCCTCAATTGATGAGTATTTAATGAAAGTGTGGTTCATTTCAATGGAGTTCTACTCAGCAGTAAAGAAAGATGAAATCATGAAATTTGCAGGTAAATGTATGTAACTAGAAACTTTTACACTAAGTAAAAGTAACAGAGACCCCCCAAACAAATGACTTATGTTCTCCCTCATATATGGATCCTAGCACCAATTTCTTATAAGTGAGTATGTATACAGACATAACTACAGGAACCAGAATAATGAAAAGGAACCAGGGAGGTAAAGGAAAAGAAAGAGAGGGAGAAGGACAGTAGGAAACAGGTGTTACTAAGGGAGATATGGTTAAAAATGGGGTTAGTTAAGTTGGGGGGGGGAGGGAGAGTTACACAAGGAACCTAGGGGATAAAGGGAAAGAAGGAGCTCAGGGGAGGTGGGACCATAGGAGAAGGGTGTTATCAAGGGAGAAGTGGGGAAATGGGGGCACTTTAAATGGGGAAACCATGGCAGAAGGGTTTGACAGTGAGAGAGATAAATAATGCCTAGCTACTTTTCAAAAACCAGAGGGAATCATATTAGCCCAACAACCTACTGACAAATCATACATACATTATCTCTTTTTGAGTCCATGTGTATAGCTAAAGGCTACATAACAAATAACAGTGCCAGACAGGAGATACCTTCCTTTGAGTTGTTGGCCAGGGTGGTCCAAGAGACTCCCAAAACTACTGAGGCCACAGCCCTTGATGGCCTCCCAGAACTTGAAGGTAAGACCCTACGCCAAAGACAGAATATTCATGGGACACAGGATTTGGAGAAATAGAGCTGCAACGGACCTGGAAGCCACTTCCCCTGAAGGCGAGCTTTCATAGCTTTGGAGAATGCTGTGAAAGTGCCACAGGAAGACATCAACGGATGATCCAGCACCAGCTTCAAGACTAAATAACCACATCAATGGCCAGCATAGCATGCCATTGGTACAGTAGTGGCACTTTTATCTTGGGGGCAATCAACAGCTACCTAATTGGCCTAAAAGCCCACTCAAAGGGAGAAAACTCAAGTGTGGTACTGTAACATAACCTAATACACATGGACAGAGTGGTCATAGATCTCAGAGAAAACACCCAAACTCTCACATTGCTAGACTAATGTGATTTCTTACTATGTGCAAAATGTGTATTCTTATATTTACAGACAAATATCACAGTCACCACTCATCAAAGAATCTCATTTTGCAGCAGTCAGAGACCAATATCAAGTACCACAACTGGTCACAAATGGACATTGCCTATAAATTTCCCAGGCCTAAGGGACACATCTGCAATGCAACCTCTATACCTAAGGCCCATGGAACATAGAATAAGGATAAAGAGGACACTAAGGAATCAGTTCTCAATAACGAAGCTCCTTCATGCAGCGGAGGGCCAGGAACACAAAAGGTCACAAATGACCAAAGTGTAGAGATCAAGAATCTGCTAAATAATGGCCCTTGGACAGGACCCCTTTATTAAACTGCATCCGCCCAAGGCTCAGGGACCATCAAAGAAGAGGGGCCAGAGAGATTGTAAGAGCCAGGGAGGATGTGCATGACAATATGGAAACAGAGTCTTACAAGCTCCTGGGAACCTGCTCATATGATTCCTTGGCATAGGTGTCAGCATACCCATGCAAACTCAGGCAGACAGTAACCCAGCATAGAACTGAGGAAATGAACAACACTCCCCAATCTTATATAAAGGAATGTTGGCAACTGACTGCTGCTAGATGAAGAAGAGCTGATCTTTCTATAACAAGGGGCTCTAGATAGACTGACTAGATTCAGAGGATGGACTTGCACTGGGGAATGGTTGGGGGTACTGACAACACAGTGGGCAGTAATAGGGATGACAGATTATATGGGTTCCAGTGGCGGGGGTGGGCAATGGGAGGGTGGTGGTGGGGATGGGCGTATAAGGATGATTAAGATTGTTTGAGATGTTCTGTATGAAATACAAAAAAAAAAAATCAGTAAAAAAGAGCACATTAAGATGGGAGAGAAGAGTTAGAGGGATTAGAATGCAGGAAATGGATGTGTTTGATCAAAACACACAATAGTCATGTGTGAAATTCTCAAACAATAAGTTTAAAAATAGACATCAAAAAATAGCAATCCTCTAGACTCAGTCTTTTAAGTGCTGGGATTCCCCATGTGTACCACCACAGTCAGCTCTCTTGTGTTGTCTAAGCACTTTTCCTCCTTTTTTTTGGTGGTTTTCTTTTCCTCTTTCTTTTGAGACAGGGCTTCACAGTGTAGGCTAGGTTGGCCTGGAACTCACTACATAGCCCAGGCTAACCTCTCAAACTAGTAACAATCCTCTTGCCTCAGTCTCCAAGTGCTGGGATTACAGATGTGACCACCACACTTGACTTCCATTCTTTCATATCTTCTGTTGTGTGTGTGGAAACGGATTCCCAGTGAGGTCAACATGTTGGCCAGTAAAGGTCAGATCCAGTATTCAGAGAAAGACAGTAGGTTCTCAACACATGAAGGAGATTTGGGGCATCAAAGTGCATTAGTCCCTAAAGCTTTCCTTATTATCAGTGTCTGAGCTGTCACCATGAGAAAAATGAAAATATTGGAAGTAAACAGTTAACATTTCTTAATTATTTTAATGTGTTCAGCACTTGAGATGGTTCCATGATAAACTGAAGTCCTGTGGCCTGCACGAGACTTCAGTGGACTGGAGGTAGAGTTCAGGCTGAATTGATGCTATGTATTTTTTTTTTTTTGGCATGTTGTTTCCATTTAGGGGGTGAAAATTCTCTCTGTTTTTCTGTCTCTATATCTCTGTCTTTCTCTCTCTTAATAATTTTTTATTGCAATAAGAACACAATATTTTTAATTGTATAGTGGACACAGTTCCTTATTTATGATGGCTTGTGTTTCTTTCAACTTTTAGATGGTGTGGAGTGACATGTATTTCATGTAATATGTCAGATTTTGAATTTGGTTCTTTTCCTTGTGAGTGACAATGTAGTCTGATGCTTCTGATGATGAAGTAGTAGAAAGTCTCAGCTCCCGTCAGCCACAGGATCATGAGAGAAACGCCTGCACAGTGCACTGTGCTGTTATGCTATGCTGTTTGGTAGCTTAGAGGCATTAAGTACATTTTTTGCCTATCGTATTTTCAACTTGAGATGTAGCCCCACGTAAGCCGAGGAATATCTGTACTTCTCTGGTGACTGTCTTGACGTATAAGCAAAGTTGGAGGAACAAATCTGCATATGGCTGTTGTATTGGTATATCTAAGGGGAAGAAGAGTCCAAAATTTCCCATTTTTTCACCTTGCTGATGTCATTTCTTACACTATTATTATTTTTTTCTTTTATTTGTATATATGTGTATTGTATATTCTCTTGTGGGCAGGTACATGTGTGTGTGCAGGTCCATGTATACATGTGTGCTCACACACGTGGAGCCCCAGGTTGATACTGGGAATCTTCCTTAAGTGTTCTGTTACATTACTGTTTGAGACAGGGTCTCTCAACCAAAGTCAGAGCTTGCCAATGTGCTTCTTGCCAGCTAGCTTGCTTGAGGCATGGTTTGTCTTTACCTTCTGAGCCTGAACTTACAGGTGGGCACCACACCCACCTGGGATTTATATGTCTTCTGGGGATATGGACTCTAGTTCTCTAGCTTGTCCAGCAAGTGCTTTAACTGCTGTCATCTCCCAACTCCCATTTCGTGCGCGTGCATGTGTGTGTGTGTGTGTGTGTGTGTGTGTTTTAACAATCCCATTTTAGTTCCCTCAGAAGACTTGAGTGGGCCAGAGGCAAAGAATCTGGAAGATTTGGAGGACGTTTAGAGAAATGCACTTATCAGGGTACTTATGAGGACTTGTCATGTGAAATAAAGTATAGTAACAATAGCTATAATTTGATGAGCACTCTCTAGCTCCTGAACTTGGGCTGGGGCATCAGGCACATTAATTATTTTACATTCTCTCTTATATTCCAGTAAAATGTGAGCCTCATGAAGTGTGTGTGTATGTGTGTGTGTGTGTGTGTGTGTGTGTGTGTGTGTGTGTGTGTGTGTATGTATGGGGGGGGCTGACCTTCCTTGTCATTGCTGAATTCCTAGCCCCTGGTAGAGAGCCAGGCATATAGAAATAATGGGACCAATCTTCAAAACAGATGAATGACCACAGCAGCTCATATGAGCATTCTTTGCTCTGTCAAAATCTGTCTCAAAATGTGAAAGTCAAGCTAGATAGTGTTAGGCATAGTCCTAGGAAAAAGAATGCAGCTTTTGGTTAAGTAAATTGGTTATTTACTTACAATGTGAACAAAATTACTTCACTCTGAGGCTGTCATCTCCCATTCTGGTTCTGAAACGATAGCAGAGGCTGAAGTTCATATTTTCATAATGTTTTCTAATCACCCATTGTATCTGCAAACAAGACGGTCAGCCAGGTAGCAAAGCAAATAACCCAAGAACAACTTTATTTATTTATTTATTATTTATTTATTTATTTATTTTATGTGTCTGAGTGTTATGCCTACATGTATGTAAGTGCACCCATGTCATGCAGTGCCCATGGAGATCAGAAGAGGGTGTCAGATATCCTAGAACTGGAGTTACAAACAGTTGTCAGTCACCATATGGGTACTGGGATTCGAACCCAGGTCCTCTGCAAGAGCAACCTGTCCTTTTAACCACTGAGCCATCTCACCAGCCCCTCAAGAACAGTTTTTTCAACAAAATAGTGATAAGGTATCTTTATAAGCCCCAAAGAAAAATGGAGGGAACAATCTGGAACCACCAGCATGGTATCAATGGCTGTATGGGAAGAAGAAAGCACTGTTTAGTGGACGTCAAAACAGGACATCCTCCAAATGAAGTTATTCACAGCCTTACACTGGAGGTAGACTCATCATTAGTGGGAGAGAGCTTATCTTTCACGAGTGAGCCTCTGGGTTCCATCCTCAGCACCACAGATAACTACAAATTCTCCAGTACAGTAGCTGCTGAAATTAAGAGTAGTTCTGCCCAATATGATTGCAGATGGGTATAGAAGATGAATTTTTCAGCATTGAATTTCTATATCACCTTTCTACTGCTGCATTAACAAATTCTCCCACACTGCCTGCTTTGAAACAACTCAAATTAATTCCTCAGTTCTGTAGTGTAATAGTTCAACACAGTCTCACTAGGCTGAAGGTGATGGCAGAGCATTTTCCCTTCTGGAGACTGTGCAGAATCCACTCTCCAGTCTTCTCTAGATCTAGAGGCTGCTCATGTCATCAGCCCTAAGTTTTCTTCTCCAAAGCAACGTCAGGACTTTTTCCTTGTACCACATCACTGCTCCATTCTTCTGCTGCCACTGCTGTTACTTATTTCTTGAAGTAACATTCACACAATTCCAGGGATTAGAATATAGGTATTTTGGTGGGGGACTGTCTTAGTTTCTTTTTATGTTTCTGTGACAAAATACTGTGGAAGGGCTGAGTGTGGTGGTGTATGTTTAAGACCAGCCTGGTCTACAAAGTGAGTTCCAGGCGAGCTGGGGCTACAGGGAGACCCTGTATCAAAAAGACCCCCCCCAAAAAAAATACCGTTAAAAAATCAATTTAAGGGAGGGTTTATTTTAGCTCAGGGTTCCAGATTGCAGTCCATCATGGCAGGGAAATCACAGCAGCAGGAACTTCAGAGAACTGGTCACATGGTCAAGAAGAGAGAGAGAGAGAGAGAGAGAGAGAGAGAGAGAGAATGTTGTGCTCAGCTTCCTTTCTCCTTTTATTTTTACTTTGTTTAAAAATATTTATTTATTTATTTATTTATTTATTTATTTTGGATGGTATCATTTCCAGACTTCTTTGAGAGTGTCATACAAGAATATTGTATCTGCATGATTTCCATTCCTTCCAGTGCCCCCCCCAATCCTCCCATGCCCCCTCCAACTCCCTCACAATTTCTTCTTATCTTCTTTGATTATTATTACTTTTACAAACACACACACGTATGCACTAATTATAAATATATAAAAGTACACTAATTACACACACGTGTGTGTGTGTATGTGTGTGTGTGTATGTGTGTGTGTGTGTGTGTGTAAAATGCACTGACTTCCTTTAGTGGTGCTCATATGTACCTGTGTTTAGAATTGTCCACTTCAGAGCTAGACCCTGGAGAAAATTGATTCTTTCACTCAGCATTCATTTAAAGCCTGTAGTTCTTCATTTTGAGGTGAGACCCCATGAAATTTCCTTTATCCACCTTGGAATATCAACTAGTTTTGTCATTATACAGATCTAGTTAGACCATCCTGTAGGGATTTCATTGGTGCAGTTTCCCTATATGTCTAGAATGTATTAATTAGCAGAAGGCATCTTTTTCTTAACTATTACAATCTTTCCACTCCCTCTTCCATGATGTTCCCTGAGTCTTAGGTGTAGAGGTTGCATTGTACGTGCATCCCTTAAGGCTGGGCACCCCATAGTCACTTATTATCCATATTTTCGCCGGTTTTGGAACTTTGTAATAGTCTCCATCTGTTGCGAAAAGAAGTTTGTTTTATGAGTAATAAGAGACACACTTGTTTGTAAATATAAGGATATAGTATCAGAATTGGGAAGGGGTATAAAGCTGATTAATATGTTCAGTATGAAATACACAGAAATTCAATAGAAAATTTATGCATCTTGAAAAAAAAAGAAATTATGTTGGCCTAGGAAAGTGACATAAATATGTTTTTCTCTAGGGTCATGACCTCTCCTCCAACCATACATGAATTCCCTCCTTTTGAACAGGTCTTAAGTCCAATTAGGCAGCTAGTGATTACTCTCCAGATTAAAGTTCCACTATTGTGCCAGTAGAGGTAATGTTCTGGGCCACACATTTTGGTTCATAAGCTTTGTAGTTGGGTAGGATCATTCACTGGTTTTCTCCACTGGAAACTTACATAGTATCTTCTAATACTACGAGAGACAGTCTTCAGGGAGGAGGCTTCCAGGTCAATTCTAGCTCAACTGCACTAAGTCCTGTGTCTGAAGTATGTCATGTCTTCAGCAATAGGGTGTGTATTAGTCAGGGTTCTCTAAAGAAAAAGAACTGGTAGAATGATTATATATATGGATTTATCAGATTAACTCACAGGATATACTCCAAGTAGTCCAACGATGGCTGCACCACACTAGAGAGGCTGAGAACCTGTAGCCAATCAGTCCACGGGGCTGGATGTCTCAGTAGTCCCAATCTGGTGTGGAAGGTCTGATGAATTCCAAAAGATTGGCTAGTCTTCAGTCTATAGCAGCAAGATGAATTCACCATCAAGAGAGAAGGCAAGCAGCCAAAATCACACACGTTCTCTTCTGCAGTGGCCTTTTATACCAGTTGCCATCAGAAGGTAACAACCACATGTAGGTGTGTCTTCCAGCTTCAGATGATCCAATTAAGAAGATCTCTCTCATTCCAGTTAATCCCAGATCCAGTCAAGTTGACACCCAGGATTAGCCATCACAGGGTCTTAACCTTCAAGTTCTAGGAGGTAGTCAAGGGCTGTGGCAATAGGCTGTTATTTTGGGAGCCTCTTGGACTACCCTGACCAACAATTCAATGGGAGGTTTCTCTTACCTGGCGTAGTGATTTTTGTTACATAGCCTTCAGCTATACATACGAGCAATGCTGGAGAGATTATCATACCATAATTTTAAACTATATTACAGAGCTATTGTAATAAAAATAGCATGGTATTGGCAGAAAAACAGACACCTAGGTCAATGAAACAAAATGGAAGACCGAAACACAAGTATACACATACTGGAGGAAAGAGTACTTTAACAAATGGTGATAGGAAAACTGGATCTCTACATGTAGAAGAATGAAATTAGATCTGTATCTATCATCCTGCACAAAAATGAACTCCAAATGGCTCAGAGACCTTAAGGTGACACCTGAAACCCTGAAACTGTTTGAAGTAAACTTAGGCAGTACCTACAACATACAGGTGCAGGAAAGGACTTTCTAATCCGACTTCATTCATTCAGGAATTAAGGCCAACAATTGATAAATGGGACCTCATTAAACCAAAGTACTTCTGTACAGCAAAGGAAACAGAGGAAGCCCACAAGAGGGTGGGAATCTTTTCCAGTTATATATCTGATAGAAAATTTCCAGATTATACAGAGAACTCAAAAAAAATCAAGAAATCATATGACCCAATTTAAAAAAGTAGGCTGTACATCTGAACAGAGTTCTCAAAAGAAGAAATAAAAATGGCTAAGAAAGACCTTTAAAAGTGTTTAATATCCTTAATAATTAGGGAAATACAAACTAAAACTAACATTTCATCTTATTTCATTCAGAGTGACTAAGATCAAGAATAGTTCAAAGTTCTACTGAAAAATACACATACAATAAATATATGTGTGCATGTGTGCAGTTAAAGGCTAAATAACAAAAAACATAGTGCAAGGCAGGAGAAATCTTCCTTTGAGTTACTGGTCAGGGTAGTCCAAGAGACTCCCAAAATAACATAGGCTATTGACATAGCCCCTGATTGCCTCCCAGAACTTGAAGGTAAGACCCAATTGCTGAAGACAGGCCACACTTCAGACAGGACTTGGAGCAACCGATCTAGAACTGACCCTCTCCTCCCTGAAGACTAGCTCTCATGGCATCAGAGGATACTATACAAAACACCAAGGGAGAAAACCAATTAATGTTCTTACCTAGCTTTAAAGCCTAGTAAACAACAATGGCTGGCCCAGCAAACTATCTCTATTGGTGCAGTGGTGGCATTTTAACTTGGGGGTAATCAATAGCTGTCTAACTGGAATTAAGGCCCTTAATGGGAGGTAATTCATGTGTGGTACTATATACATAGGCAAGTACACATGGCTGGAGAGGTCATAAATCTTAGAGGAAAACCTACTTTTGCCACATCCCTGCAGCAACAGAATTTATTACTATATTCTGAACATGCATCCTCATTTTACAGACAAGCATACCTTTCACCCCCACCCCAACTCCCTGCCAAAGAAGCCTCTTTTTGCAACAGATGGAGACTATTACAGAGTTCCAGAACCAGTCAAATGCAGAGTATCTTATAGGGATGGGACTCTTGGTGGGTCCAGTGCATGGATCTACACTGAAGAATACTTGGGAAGGCAAATCAGACTATACAGGCAGTATTATATATAAGAGAATACATTAAATTGGGTGGGCAGGGGGAGGTACGGATAGAGGATTGATTTAAATACCATCAAACTATATTAAATGAAAATCACAAAAAATCAATAAAAATACAAAATTGAAAAAAAGAAAAAAAAAGACAATGCTAGAGAGGATGTGGAGAGAGTGGGGAATTGCCAAAGGGTGAAGCCCCTGTGATAGTACTCCTTTTTCCTTTAAATTAGTCCAGGGCCCCACCCATATTTGGGGCCAGCTTACTTCAGTTAACCTAATTAAGAAAAGTCCCTCACAGTTTTGCCCCCAGGCCAACTTAATCTAGAAAATTCCTCATTGAATTTCCCTTCCCAGGTGAATCTAGATTCTGTCCAGCTGACAACACTAACATGGCACATGCGGGGGGTTAGTACCAGCGACCCCCGCACAATGATGATTGGGGATGAGTAAGTACGCCATTCGCCAGCCCGCGCTGCCCCCAGTACCGGGGACACTCAGATGCAATGGGGAGTATAGACAAGCAGGGACTCATTTATTGCAGGTGTTACAGAGCTTATAAAGGCACTTGGCAATCCCCTCTCCTCCCCGAGGGTGTATCTTAAGGATGGCCATGCATTGATCATGCACTCCTCAGCAGTGTGGAAGTATTCTTCAGACTTTCAAAGCAAGCCAGGCCGTGCCCCCAGTAACTTCCTTTCAGACCTATGCAAGGTGGGGCCTTTAGGTCCCCACATATCCCCCTTTTTATTTTTATTTTAAGGCTGGGCTGACTTTATTTCATGGGTTACCCACCTCATAGGCGGATCCCTGAGGAGAGATGGCTATCTCCTTCCTCTAATCCTATGCATTTTTGCCTTTCTTAGTTTGGGTCTCCTCTGATCAAGCCTTGCCCGTCATTGGATCATGCACCTGGCTATGTGCATGTCCTGTTTTAGGAGTATTTGTCATGGGACATCTTACCCATCTTTGGCTAAAAATGTGTCATGATTAAGGGCAGCCACATGGGTAATGCCAGCCTGTGACAGTTTTAGTCTCTGCCTAACTCAGTTAGCCAACCATGGGCAACCGGAGGGGGTCCTGGGGGAGTCCGTAATCATGAGGAGGTGGGTCGTGGCAGTTCCAAGGGTCCTCTGTCACCAAATTATCTGGTAAAGACACTTAAAGGTAAGCATTATCAAGAGAAACAAAGCAAGTCATGGCATAGGACAAGTTGAAATACTTCTGAGACCACCCTTTAGCCAATCAGCCAGTTGTAGAGGCTGACTGGCAATGAAGCAAAGGAACTGAGTCCTTTACCTCAGATGGATACAAATAAAGAGAGGAATTTTGTCTCATGAACTATTGTCCATGGACCGTCTTGTTAGTCAGCCCGATCCTGGCCTACCCAATTAAGGTTTTTCGCAGGCACCCATATGGAGTCTGAATCTCCTGTAGGGTAGACACACCAAAAGCCTTGACCCATGGTTAGCAATGGATCTGGGCCTTTCCATTGCCCCGTAATGGGGTCTTTCCATCTTACCCGTACCTCAGGTCTCTGCTCCTGTAGTCCCCAATGCTTCTGAAACCAGGATTCCAACTGATTTTTTTGAAAATTAAGAACATTAATAGTGAATAAGGCCATACCCAACTGTTGGTGGGGGCTTATTCCCCCTTTTTGTTTTTGTAATTGAATTTTTAGGTTTTGATGGGTGCATTCTATAATGGCTTGACCTTGGGGATTGGAGGGAATTCCTGTGTTGTGTGGAATTACCCAAAGTGAAAAGAAATGTTGTAAATTTTTACTCACAAAACATGGTCCATTATCAGTTTTAATTCATTGGGGCAATCCCAACATAGCAAAGCACTGGAGAAAATGAGACTGAGCGTGTTTAGACTTCTTTCCTGTATGAGCGGTTCCCTGCTGACTTGTCTCCTGAATTAATAAAATACAATGCTACTTAAAAACAAGCCTGTCTTTGTGCCAGCGTTCCAAGTCTGAGATAGTGGAGTTCAGCTTCAATATAATTAGAACCACATGTTATCTTCAACTTTCTAGTGCCATATTAAAAGAAAGTAAAAGGAAGCAGATAAAATTTAAGACTATGTTTTAAATAATCTAGTTTGTTAAAAGTATAATTTCAAAAGCTGGGTGTGGTGGTATTCACCTTTAATCCCAGCCCTTGGGGAGGCAGAGGCAGGCAAATCTCTGAGATCCAGGCCAGCCTGGTCTACCTATGGGGTTTCAGGCCAGCTGAGCCTACAGGGCTCAAAAAATATTTTAAAAATGTATAATTTCAAATAATATATGATCACTATGCAAATTGTAAATGAAGTATTTTACAAAGATTTTGTTTGGACAAATGTTTGTATCTATTTTCACACACAGCACCATCCATCCGTACCTGCCACAACTGAAATGCTCAGTGGCCACATCCGGCTAGTGGTGACTGCACTGGACAGCCCAGCTGTAGCACACCCTGGGCATAGTGGCACTCAGTGTATTTTGTCCTGGAAGGGGTACATGCACATAGCTTAAGCTTCATTAGAATTTGCATAAAAATCAGCAAAAAAACAAGTTCCTAGTGAACAAATCTATTTCAGTTTCTAGTTTGGCAATCTGAACAATTTGGATTAGGTACCATCAACTTCCTGTGATGAGGTGATGAGGAAGTCACCACTACAGTAAACATTTATGCGAGCCTCTTTTAGGAGTCCTGGGAGTGGGAGGCAATTAGCTTGGGAGGGAAAGCAAAGCATATTTTCAAACATTTCCAAAACTTTGCTTTTGCTTTCATGTATAGCTCCTTTTGAATATTATCTTGAAACTGCAATTTAAAAACTGACCCTCCTAACCCTGTCTTTCCTTGTCTTTGAAGCCATTGAACAATCTGAACATAAAACATTTCTTTTCACAGCCTTGTGGCAGGAAAATAAATACACATTCCTCCTACAGGGAGAGCCCAGCCTCAGAGCTTCAGAGCAGGGTCTTTAAAAAAAAAGGAGGTTGGCTGGTGTCCAGGGACCTCAGTTCTATCAAGTTTGCTCCAGGATGGTTTTTATTTTCCAGTACTCTTTCCAAAAGACTCTAGAACTCTTAACACAGGCATATATTTCCTCAGAAGCATTGCTCATGCACAGTTATCTGAACTCAGCTTACAAATAGAGCACTGTGATCAGGCAGGATATTAACTACACTCAAGAAAGAAGCTGCTATTTCTCCCATCAGCAGATGGACTATAAAGGGAGGAAATTCACATAGACACATTATCCTGTGTTGTTTCCTTCCTGTACAAACACCCAGCAGCAAGGCAAAGAACCAGCACAGATTAGATTGCCAAATGCTGTAAAATGAATGAATGTTGTAGATTCTCTCTTCCATGGACTTGCAGGGGGATCAGAGGAGGGAACTTTTGCTAGGGATTGCTCCCTCAAATACAATGTGTGTACAGCAAAGTCACACAAAAAACAAATTTCCAATCAAATCCATTATAAAGGAGAAGAGAAAGAAAAAGGCGACAGAATTTTACATGGCCTAAATTGGGATGTCTGTAGTAAACTGGGCTCTGCCTAAGACCTAATCATCATTGTGTTTCCCAGTGTGAGTGTCACAGGTTGTTTGGTTGTAGCCAGAGCTACCCAAGAGGCAGTGATGGTTCTAGAAGTGCAGGGAATGTAAAGGGAAATTGAGACTGTATCTACGCATGCTGAGTAAGTAATTGACTTCTATGCGTCAGCCTCAGTTGTTCATGGCTTTACTTCTCTGTAGTTTGCCTTTATGGATCAATGTGTCCAATCATCCTTTGACCCACTATACTTAAAATACATATTTTTTATTATTTTTAAATTATTTTATGTGTGTGAGTGTATTGCCTGCATGTATGTAAGTGTACCCATGGCAGGCAATGCCTGTGGAGGTCAGAAGAGGGTGTTGGATCCCTTGGAATTGGAGTTATGGATGGTTGTTAGCTGCTATGTGGGTGCTGGGAATCAAACCCAGGTCCTCTGCAAGAGCAGTCAGTGCTCTTAACTGCCGAGCCATCTCTCTAGCCCCAACCCACTTAACAAAACACACACACACACACACACACACACACACACACACAATCACATGTGGGGGGGATATGAAAATTAAAAATAGAAATGATACCAATGTCTTAAATATCTTCATTCTACTATCTTCAATGCCAAGGTAGAAGGCTGTTAGGGTCTGAATACTCATCTTACAAATGATGTAGGTTACAATAATTGCAATGTCTGTGCAATGCCACTCTTCCAGAGTGGGTGCTCATCTTTTCTATCCTGGGAGAGGAAGGTTACTGTACAAGAATAGCTCTGATAGGGTGTGTGCAACAGTAACTATAAAACCCAACCCATACTCCACTCTACCTGCTGTAGCTCTAACCTCTCTATCTCACTTCTTAACTGTTGTCACATTGGAAAGGACATATAGGAATGCCTCTGTGTATGTGCGTATGTGTGTGTGTGTGTGTGTGTGTGTGTGTGTGTGTGTGTGGTTAATTTCTCTGGCTTAGTTCATCTTAGGACCCAGACAGAAGAGAATGTATGATTACTTCGATTCACTATATGCTTTGATCCAAAATATATCAGTGTCTGAATTCTGAATCAAAGTATACCAATCTTTGATTCTTTTCTTTTCCTTATCTGATTTGCAGAGGAAAATTTGCATGCTTTCTTGAAATCATCACGTTTAAATCCCAACTCTTCAATTTGATCATAAACAAGTAACCATGACACAGACACAGAAAATAAAATCACTGACTTGCCTGTTAATGTCAGGTGACAGCTCACTGAGGATAAAGTCAGGTTAGGAGTCTAGTGTGGCTGGTATGCAGTAGCTTACATAGGTAATCATAAGAACTATGAGGTATACGCCAATTTCAGAGTCTTCTTTTTTATGTATTTATTTTTTGTTTTTTAGAAGAAGCATTTCATTACAGCTTTAACATACTCAATAACAATTTCCAGAGCAAAGATACATCTCTTTCAAAAGTGGCTATAAAATTTTTAGGTTGAGTCTTCTTTTTTCAATGTAAGCATGGAATATAATAGAATACAATGGATTTTAATTAAGCCAGAAGAAGAGAATAGTCAGAAAGCAGATGTTGGGCAGGAGGAAGTTGGGAAAATTTCCATGGAATCAAAGAAAGTGAAGAAGAACACATAAGACAAAGCAAAGGAACACCACCACTGAATCAAGGTTGGCTGCTTCCTGCTGTGTCCCACAGAGGGAAGGCACATTTACATTGGCAGGAACCTGCTACAAGCCAGAGAGGAAGGATTGTAGTAAGTCTTGTTTCTGGCAACTAGAAGGCTGGCACACTCTTTGCTCAAATTTTATTCATTGTAATCATAGGATGGGCTGGAGTCCCATCTACTTGAAACCTCCAAACTTTGGGTAGAAAATTAAATGTTTGGATTAGTGATCTGAGGCTGGCATTTTAAATGTTTCCCTAAAATTAGAGCATTCAATGGCATTGGGATGATGTTTACCCTGGGCTTACTTGATAGAGTGCTTGGCAGTGGTGTCTACATCACAGCCATTGCCAGCTCACTGTCTCAGTTGAAGTGCATGGTTCAGGAATCAAGATCAGCTCTCATCATGTGCTAAATGAATCTAAATGATGACAAGCTCTGGTTTGAGGGCAGGAACAGGGCTATGTTTCTGGGTCACTTGGGGAAAAGCCTTTTCCTCATGGAAAGTAGCACTAGCATATTCCTAGCAAATGATTCTGTATAGAACATCAGCTGCAAAAATTGAATTACTCATAATTCAGAGTTTATATTAATCATACTTTTTTATTTACTTTCCTTTTATTAACCAATCTTGATCTGAAAATCTATCTTTCCCCAATCATAGGCACCACCCGCATGCTAACTGACTTATGTATGTGTTAAGTATCTTATACTTTTTCTAAAAAATATTTTATTATTTTTATTTTATGGATATGAGTGTATTGCCTGCATGTATGTAAGCACATCCATGTTGTGCAATGCCCATGGAAGACAGAACAGGGCATCAGATTCCCTGGAATTGGAGTTACAGATGGTTCTTTGCTGCCATGTGGGTGCTGGGAACCAAACCTTGGTCCTCTGTAAGAGAAGCCAGTGTTCTTAACCACTGAGCCATCTCTCCAGCCCCTAGTATCTTATTCTTTTTCTTTATATATTAAAATTTTCTACCCTGTCATTGGTGTGTGAATGTGTGTGTATGCACACACATACACAAATGAAAAAGTAAATAAATGAGTATATAGCTGTTTTAGAACTGACATAAACTTCTTTAAAACACCTTGCCTAGGATTTATGGTCATAAAGCCCAATGTCTAGTCAACAAATTAGAGATGTTTATTATTGAATAAGACAGATGTCCACTGGAACACATAATCTTACCCCTCAGTTTGGCTAAACATGATTAAGACCCATTTTCACAACTGAAGTTAGCCCTAATTGTCCTCATATTTTTATGCTTCATCTCATTCTTTTCTGCTTCTCTTGCTTTCCTTGAGGATATTTTATTGTTATTTACAAGCTTCCTGTGTTAGAAGCTTAGTTCATTAATTTTCAGTATTTCTTGTTTTCAAATCTATAAGTTTTCCCCCAAATGCCTTTTTTTATTAATATTTTTTTTGTGTGTATGTCATACAGAGCATCCCAAACAATCTTATTCATCTTTATACCTGCATCCCAAATGCCACCCTCCCATATCCCCCCCGACTGGAGCCCATATACTCTGTCATCCCTGTTACTGTCCACTGTGTTGTCAGTGTCCCCAGCCATTCCCCAGTGCAAGTCCATCTGCTGAGTCTACTCAGCCTATATAGAGTCCTTTGTTTTAGGAAGATCAGCTCTTCCTCATCTAGCAGTAATCACTTGCCAACATTCCTTTAGATAAGACTGGGGTCTGCTGTTCATTTTTTTAGTTCTATGCTGGGTTACTGTCCGAGAATCTCTTGTGCCAACCTGGCCAACAACTCAAAGGAAGGTATCTCCTATCTGACATTGTTTCTTGTTATGTAGCCTTTAGCTATACACATGGACTCTTAAAGATATATACTGATCACTTTAATCTTTGGTTATATGTTCCTTTTGGGTGTTTTAAGACCATACAGTTGGGCCAGATTGACCAATTTACTTTTATTCTTAAGGTCGTTTAAAGATCTGCTCCATAGTGGTCACATGGGCATGGCAGAAGCTCCTGGCTCCTTTCTTTTACCAGTTCCACCTATGTGAAGATAAGTCAAAGGTCCTGTTTGACCACTACTGGCTTCACTTGGAAGCATGAATAAGATGTTTCCTTAGAGGAAACTTAGAGTTGACCCTCCTCTTTGTAGACTGTACATTGGTTCAAGTGCATCTTGTGGGGTCTCCATGTCCTCCCTGAACAAGAGGACAGGTGACTCCCCACATTTACAGGACATTTTGAGAGGTGTTCCATAGTCCCCTGGAACTTGGTCAATTTTTTTTAAGTCCCTTTGACCAGATAAGTATAGGCCTCAAAGTATGGCTGTTAAACATCCAAGAACTTTAGTTCCACCAGTCAGTACTTTTAATTACCATGTGCTATGTAGATAAAGCTTGGACAAAAACCAAACATTCTCAGATAAACCTTGACCAGACATATATTTTGTTCCTTGAACTAGTTGTATGTATAATTTGTCAGTAGGTTGTTGGATTAATATGGTTCCTTCTGGTTTTTAAAAACTAACTAGACATTATTTATCTTTCTCATTGTTTAACACTTATACCATGGTTTCCCCATCTAAAGGGGTTCCCATTTCCCCCAATTTCTCCCTTAATAGTACCCTTCTCCTTTGGTCCCACCTTTTTTGAGCTCCTTTTTTCCCTTTATCCCCAAGTTTCCTTGGATAACCCTCCATCTCCCCACACATTTAAATAACCCCATTTTTATCCATATCTCCCTTAGTAACACTTGTTTCCTACTGTTCTCTCTCAAGTTCTTTCTTTTCCTTTACCTCCCTGGTTCCTTTTCATTATCCTGGTTCCTGTAGTCATGTCTGGATACATACTCACTTATCATGATTTTGTTCTTCGATCCACATATGAGGGAGAACATTTGTCGATTTTTTTTTTCTGAGTCTGTGTTACTTCACTTTGTATAACAGTTGCTAGCAAATTTCATTATTTCTTCTTTCTTTACTGCTGAATAGAGCTCCATTGTGTAAATATATCACATTTTTGTTAGCGACTTGTCAATTGAATCGCACTTATGTTGCTTCCATTTCTTAGCTATTGTGAAAAGAGCAGCAACAAACATGGATGTACAAGTGTTTCTGTGATAAGATGAGTTCTTTGGGTATATGGCAAGGAGTGGTGTAGCTGGGTCAAATGGTAGGCTCATTTTTAGTTGTTTTTTTTTTTTTAATTTTTCATTACAACTTTAACATATTCAGTAACACATTCCAGAGCAAGGATACAGCTCTTTCAAAGGTGGCTGTAAACTTTAAGGTTCACAGTTGAAATAATACAGTCATACGATATTGAACACAGTGTACAATATTGAACCCTGTAAGATATAGAATTGAATGAGTTTTTACCCTTTAAAGAAGATCTCCATTTCATTTTAAGATATGCTGTTTCCTACATTTTTAATGCTACTAACACTTACATGTTTGCACATGTGTCTTTAATCTCTGTGTATCTGATTATTACTAGTCACAGTTGGTTACTCTTGGATCCTTAGTACCTGAGAATGGATATAAAGTTATCAGGTAGATTTCACTGGTAATATTATCACCTCTATTATTTAGCATGAAATAAATGTTTTTTTTTTTAATTTTTAATAACTACATGATTAGAAGAAGAATTTCATTACAGCTTTAACATATTCAGTAACACACTCCAGAGCAAG
>NW_008352648.1:597541-599592 GCF_000622305.1 Nannospalax galili
TATTCCTCAAATATAATACATTTTCTTAAATTTATTTTGTGTGTGTGTGTGTGTGTGTGTGTGTGTGTATCACACAGAACATCCCAAACCATGTTATTCAACTATACACCCACGTCCCAGATGGCACTCTCCCATAGCCTCCCTCCACCCACTAGAGCCCTTATACTCTGATATCCCTGCTACTGTCTGCTGTGTTGTTGGCATCCCCAGCCATTCCCCACTACTTGTCCATCTGGTGAATCTAGTCAGCCTATCTAGAGGTCTTTGTTTCAGGAAGGTTAGCTGTTCCTCATCTAGGAGTAATCAGTTGGCAATATTATTTTGGATAAGATTGGGGCCTGCTGTTAATATTCCAAGTTCTATGCTGGGTTACCATCTGGGAGTCCCTTTAGTGACCCTAGCCAACAACTCAAAAGAAGGTATCTCCTATCTGGCCTTGTTGCTTGTTATGTAGCCTTTATACATACATACATATATATATATATTCTTAAAAAATTATATTGGCCCCTTTAATCCTTGGTTACACATTCATTTTGGGTGTTTAAGGCCATACAGTTGGCACAGATAAACCAATTATTTTTTACTCTTAAGATTGTTTTAGGATCTGTTCCTCAGGGGTCACATGGGCTTGGGAGAAGCAACTGTCTCCTTTCTTTTACCAGTTCTGCCTATGTGAAGATAAGTCAAAGGTCCTTCTCGATCATGGCTGGCTTTGCTTGGAAGCATGGAGGAAATGATTCCTCTGTGTTGACCCTCCTCTTTGTAGACTGGACACTGGTTCAAGTCCATCTGGTGGGGTCTCCTCGTCCTCCTTGATCAAGAGGATAGGTGACCCACCACAATTACAGGACATTTTGAGAGATGCTCATAGTCCCCTGGAACTAGTTGACCTAGGAGGGCAAGGATCAAAAACTGTCCTTTATATCCTTATGACCAAATTATTATAGGCCTCAAAATATGTCTGTTAAACATCCAAGAAGGTTAGTTCCACTAGTCTGGTACTTTTAATTACTGTGTGTCATGTAGATAAATCTTGGACAAAGACCAGTTGTTCTCAGATAAACCTTACCAGACATATATTTCTTGATCTGCTATGTATAATTTGTCAGTACGTTGTAGGAGTCATATGGTTCCCTTTGGTTTTCAAAACTCGCTAGGCATTATTTATCTCTAGCATTGTCTTACCTCTCCATCATGGTTTTCCCCCTTAAAGTGCCCTCATTTTCCCCTTTTCTCTTTTAATAATCCCCTTATCCTATGGTCCTACCTCTCTTGAGCTCCTTTTTTTCCCTTTATCCCCAAGTTTCCTTGGATAACCCTCTCTTCCCCCACCCATTTAAATAACCCTATTTTTTTCCATATCTTCCTTATTAAGGCCTGTTTCCTATTGCTCTTCTCTTTCAGGTTCTTTCTTTTCCTTTATCTCCCTGGTTCCTTTCCATTATTCTGGTTCCTGTAGTTATGTCTGGATACATACTCACCTGGCTTTGGTGCTAGGATCCACATATGATGGAGAACATACATCATTTGCTTTTCTGAGTCTATGTCACTTCACTTAGTATATAAGAATTCTAGTTCCAGCCATTTACTTGCAAATTTCATGATTTCATCTTTCTTTACTGCTGAGTAAAACTCCATCGTATATATGAACCACATTTTCATTATCCACTCATCAATTGAGGGACACTTAGGTTACCTCCATCTCTTAGCTATTGTGAAAAGAGCAGCAACAAACATGGATGTACAAGTGTCTCTGCAACAGGACGAGTTCTTTGGGTATATGCCAAGGAGTGGTATAACTGGGTCAAATGGTAGGTTCATTTGTAGTTTTTTAAGAGTTCTCCACACTGCTTTCCATAGGGCCTGAACCAGTTTGCACCCGCACCAGCAGTGGATGAGTGTTCCCCTTTCCCCACATCCCCTCCAACATTTGGCATCATTTATTCTCTTGATCTTAGCCAGTCTGACTGGGGTAAGGTGAAATCTTAAAGTGGTTTTAATTTGCATTTCCCTGATTATTAGTGATGTTGAACATCTTTTAAGATGTTTCA
>NW_008352648.1:599853-601106 GCF_000622305.1 Nannospalax galili
CTGTCAGATGTGTCGCTGGTGAAGATTTTCTCCCATTCTGTGGGTTTTCTGTTCACTTCCCTGGTTGCCTCCTTTGATGTACAGAAGATTTTTAGTTTAATGAGGTCCATTTGTTAATTCTTGACCTTGTTGCCTGAGCAATTGATGTCTGTCTTAGAAAATCCTTTCCTACACCTTTATCTTGTAGGTTTTTGTCAATGTTTTCTTCTAATAGTTTCAGAGTTTCAGGCTTTACATTGAGATCTTTGATCCATTTGGAATTGACATTTGTGCAAGATGAATGAAAGGGGTTTAGTTTCATTCTTCTACAGGTGGAGATCCAGTTTTGCCAGCACCAGTTGCTGAATGAACATGCTGTCTCTCCTCCAGTGAATATTCTTGGCCCCTTTGTCAAATATCAGGTGGCTGAAATTGTATTTACTCATATTTGAGTCTTTAATTTTGTTCCATTGATCTATGGGTCTATTTTTGTGCCACTACCATATCGTTTTTATGACTATATCTCTGTGATACAGTTTAAAATCTGGTATAGTAATCCCCCCTGGCATTGCTCTTAGTGCTCAGGGTTGCTATGGCTATCCAAGGTCTTTTTTGCTTCCATATGAATCTTAGGATTTTTTTTTCAATTCTGTTAGAAATGTCATGGGGATTTTGGTTGGCATTGCATTGTAACTATAAATGGCTTTTGGTAGGATGGTTGTTTTTACAATATTAGTTCTTCCAATCCATGGGCAAGGGAGGTCCTTCCATCTTCTGATATCTACCTCAGCTCTTTAAAGATTTAAAAATTTCATTGTGGAGGTCTTTAATGCCTTTGGTCAGATTTATTTGGAGATTTTTTTTCCATTATTGTGAAGGGGAGTGTTTCCATGTGCTCTTTCTCTGATTACTTGTTATTGGTATATAGAAAGGCCACAGACTTTTGTAGACTAATTTTGTAACCTGCCAGTTTACTGAAGGTGTTAATAATTTTGAGAAGTTTTCTGGTGGAATTTTTGGTGGCTCTTAGATATAATATCATATCATCTGCAAAAAAGTATAATTTGATCTTTTCTTTTCCAATTATTACTCCTTTAATTTCCTGCTCTTGTCTTATTGCTCTTGCAAGAGTTTCAAGCACTATGTTAAAGAGAAGTGGGAATGGTGGACAGCCTTGTCTGGTTGCTGATTTCAATGGGAATACTTCCAGTTTTCCTCCACTGAGAATGCTGTTGGCTGTGGGTTTGTTATATATGGCTTTAATTATGTTGAGG
>NW_008352648.1:601802-603005 GCF_000622305.1 Nannospalax galili
GATTTTGTTGATTTGAAAGTGCTCCTTCTTTTGTTAACTGGGCTAGCAGTCTGTCAATCTTGTTTATCTTTTCAAAGAACCATCTCTTGGATTCATTGATTCTTTGTATTTTTTCTTCATTTCGATTTCATTAATTTCTGCCATGATTTTTGTTATTTCTTCTTGTCTGTTCGGTTTGTGTTTCATTTGTTGTTGTTTTTCAAGTGTCTTGAGTTGCAATGTTAAGTCATTTATTTGTGTTCTTTTCGATTTTTTGATATATGTACTTAGAGATATAAATTTCCCTCTAATCACAGCTTTCACCATGTCCCAGAGGTTTTGTTGTGTTGTATTGTCCTTTTCATTTAGTTCCAGGAATACTTTTATTTCTTTCTTAATTTCTCTTTTGACCCATTCATCATTTAGGAGTGTGTTGTTCAATCTCCATGTGTTCATGTAGTGATTAGGGCATTAGGGCTTCTTCTGGTGTTGATTGTAAGCTTTATTGCATTGTGGTCTGAAAAAATGCATGGAATTATTTCAATCTTTTTGTATTTGTTGAGGTTTGTTTTGTGCCCCAGTATATGGTTGATTTTGGAGAAGGTTCCATGGGGTGCTGAGTAGAATGTATGTCCTTTGGTGCTTGGGTGGAATACTCGGTAGATATGTGTTGTCCATTTGATATATGGTATTGTTTAATTCAGATGTCTCTCTGTTAACTGTCTGCCCTGTTGACCTATATAATGGAGACAATGAGGTATTGAAGTCCCCTGCTATTAATGAATTGGGATTAATGTGGGTCTTAAAGTTCTGTAGTATTGTTTTTATGAAGTTGGGTGCACCAGAGTTTGGTGACTATACATTCATGATTGGAATATCTTCTTGATTTATTGTTCCTTTGATCAGAATGAAGTGGCCCTCTTTATCTCTTCTGATTAGTTTTAGTCTAAAGTCTATTTTGTCAGATATCAGAATTGCACCATTTGCTTGGTATATTTTTTCCATCCTTTCATTTTAAGATAATGTCTGTCCTTGAAAGTGAGATGAGTTTCTTGCAGACAACAAAAAGATGGGTTTTGTTTCTTAATCCATTCACCTACTCTGTGTCTTTTGACTGGGGAGTTCAGTCCATTAATATTTACAATTATTAATGAAAGATGAGTATTGAATCCTGTCATTTTTATTTCTGTTCACATTCTTGATATAGCTGTACTTTTCCACAGT
>NW_008352648.1:603044-606476 GCF_000622305.1 Nannospalax galili
CTTGGGTATAGTCATTTCTTTCTTCAGCTCTTTGTATTGCTTCCAGAACTCTATGAAGGGCTGGTTTTGTGGACATGAATTCCTTTAGTGTATTTATGTCATGGAAGATTTTTCTCTTTTGACTATAATAGACAATTTGGCTGGGTATATAATCTGGGTTGGCATCTGTGTTCATTTAAAACTGGGAATATTTTGCTCAGGCTCTTCTGGCTTTCATAGTTTGCACTGAAAAGTCAGCTATAATACTAATGGGTTTTCCTTTATATGTGACTTCTTGTTTCTTTTTTGCAGCTTTTAGTATTGTCTCTTTGTTTTGTCAATTTAGTGTTTTTACTATGATGTGCTGTGGAAAATTTCTTTTCTGTTCCTTTCTGTTTGGTGTTCTATATGTTTCTTGTATTTGTATGGACATGTCTTTCTTTAATTTTGGGAAATTTTCTTCCACGATTCTGTTGAAGATCTTGTCCATGCTACTATCTTGGGATTCTTCTCCTTCCTGTATGCCTATGATTCTTAAGTGTGGTTTTTTTATGGTGTCACACAATTCCTGCATATTCCATTGTTGTGATTTCTCAAGTTTTTCATAATCTTTGCTTGAGTGTTCTAGTTCTTCCACGTTATCTTACAGTCTTGATACTCTGTTTTCCATTTCATTCATCCTATTGATGAAGCTTTCTCCTGTTGTTTCTAATTGGCTTAGTGAGTGTTTCACTTCCTTCTTCATTCCAGTCTGAATAGCCTTCAATATTTCTAGCTCTTTTCTGAATTCATTCAGAAGTTTATCCATATCTTCCTTCTGTTCTTTGATTTTTTTGTTTGCGTGTTCTTTAAATTCACTGAATTCTTTTATCATGTTTATAATTTTCTTTTGAGTTCCATGTTTTGCATTATCTCTAGAGGGTTCTCATTGTACTCCTCCAGAGGACTATTGATATTTGGTGGGGATATGTAATTTTGGTTTTTCATGTTATTATTTTTTTCTCTGTGATTTTGACATGTGAATTTCTTTTGTATTTTCTGATTCTTGTGTAAGACTCAAGCCTTCAAGTTTAGGTCTGCTTCTTTTTTTGAACTTTATTTGTCTTTGTGGTTTACTTTTTGGGCATGAAAGGCTAGTTCATCTAAGCTTCTGGTTCTGTCTTTCGATTTTATATTGGACTGGCTGGATTGCTTTTGTCTTCAGGAGTTCCCACAGAGGCCCAAGTCAGATGAGCATCAGATGCTCTGAGGTTTTCTCCTAAGGTCTGGATCCCTCCAGGAAAGATTTTGGCTTTCAGAATTTGGGGGTTGGACAGGCCTGGGAGCAGGGCCCAGGAAAGATGCTGGTCTAGGACAGCTGGTGGTTGTGCCACCCAGAGATGCAAAGGGACATGGGGTCTGGAAGAGGCCCCAAGGGCTCCTGGGGACTGCAGTTCGGAGCTGGGTTGGTCTGGATGCAAAGGACCCAGAAGAGGAAAGGTCAGCCCCCGCATCCAGGAAAAAGGCTGGTGAGATGTGCAGCTGAGCAATGCAGAGGGAGGTTAGGGTGGGACCAGGCCCCGAAGGCTACCAGGAGAGGGTCTGGCAGGTTGTGCAGACCAGGGAAGTGGTAGGAGGTGAGGGTGGGGCCAGGACCAAAGGGCTCCTGGGGACCCAAGAAGAAACTGGGTTGGTCTAGATGTAAAGGATCAGGAAGCAGTGGTGATTCCCCTTGTGTCTGGGTTGCCAAGACAAGGAAAGGGACAGGACCCAGGCTAGGAGGAGAGGGCAGGCAGGGGAGATGGAGGGTGAATGAGGCCAGGGGGGAGGTAAGGCATAGAAGGCACGATTGACTTACCCTGGAGAGTCCTGCTGGGTGGGAGAGAGGCCCAGGGAAACAGAGGGAGGTGAGGGTGGGGCCAGGCCCAGAGGGCTCCTGTGGACCCCAGAAGGAACTGGGTTGGTCTGGATGCAAAGGATCAGGAAACAGTGGTAGTTCCCCTGGTGTCTGGGGTGCCAAGAAAAGGACTGGAACAAGACCCTGGCTAGGGGTACAGGGAGGGCGGGCAAGATGGGAAGGTGAATGAGGCTGAGGGAGTCAAGGCAGGGAGGGCACGATCGGCTTATCCCGGAGAGAGGCCTGCAGGTCGTCCATTTTTAGTTTTTTTAAGGGTTTTCCACGCTGCTTTCCATTGGGGTTGAACAAGTTTGCAATTCCACCAACAGTGGATGAGTGTTCCCCTTTCCCCACATCCTCTCCAACATTTGGTATCATTTGTTCTCTTGATTTTAGCCAGTTTGACTGGGGTAAGATGAAATATTAAAGTGGTTTTAATTTGCCTTTCCCTAATTGCTAATGATGTTGAACACCTTTTAAGATTCTTCTTAGCCATTTTTATTTCTTCTTTTGAGAAATCTCTGTTCAGTTCCTTTGCCCATATTTTAATTGGGTTACTTCCTTTCTTGATTCTTTATATATTCTGGTTGTTAAACCTCTGTCAGATGTGTTGCTGGTGAATATTTTCTCCCACTTTGTGGGTTTTTTCTTCACTTGAGGTTGTCTTTTTTATGTACAGAAGTTTTTCAGTTTAATGAGGTTCCATTTGTTGATTCTTGACCTGTTTCCTGAGCAATTGATGTCCAGTTTCAAAAATCCTTTCCTACAACTATATCTTGTCGGTTATTTCCAATGTTTTCTTCTAACAGTTTCAGAGTTTTGAGCTTCACATTGAGGTCTTTGATCCATTTGGAGATGAATTTTGTGCAAGGTGAAAGGTTGGGGGGTTTAGTTTCATTCTTCTATGGGTGGAGATCCAGTTTTGCCAGCACCATTGCTGACTTTCCTCCAGTGAATGTTTTTGGCCCTTTTGTCAAATATTGAGTGGCTGAATTTGCATGTACTCCAATTTGGGTCTTCAGTTTTGTTCCATTGATCTATGGGTCTATTATTGTGCCAGTACCATGTTGTTTTTATGACTATAGCTCTATAATATACTTTAAAATCTGGTGTAGAAATCCCCTCAGCATTGCTCTTAGTGCTCAGGTTGCTTTAACTCTCCATGGTCTTTTCTGCTTCCATATCTTAGGAAAAAAACAATCTTAGGGTGGTTTTTTTTCAGTTCTATGAAGAATGTCATGGGGACTTTGATCGGCATTGTATTGAGTCTATAAATGGCTTTTGGTGGGATGGTCATTTTCTCAATACTAATTCTTCCAATCTATGAGCATGGGAGGGCCTTGCATCTTCTGGTATCTTCTTCATTCAGTCTTTTTCTTTAGAGATTTGAAATTTTCATTGTAGAGGTCTTTAATGTCTTTGGTCAAGTTTATTTGGAGATATTTATTTGTTTATATATTTTGTGAATGGGAGGTTTCCATGTACACTTTATCTGATTGCTTGTTATTGTTATATAGAAAGGCTACTGATTTTTGTAGATTGATTTTGTAACTTGCTACTTTGCTGAAAATGTTAAT
>NW_008352648.1:606510-608933 GCF_000622305.1 Nannospalax galili
ATGTCTTTTAGATATAATATCGTATTGTCTGGAAAAAGGGATAATTTGTTCTCTTCTTTCCCAATTATTAAGCCTTTAATTTCCTTCTCTTGTCTTATTGCTCTTTCAAGAGTTTCAAGCACTATGTTAAAAAGGAGTGGAGATAGTGAACAGCCGTGTCTGGTTCCTGATTTTAATGGGAATGCTTCCAGTTCTCCATTTAGAATGACGTTGGCTGTGTGTTTGTTATATATGGATTTAATTATGTTGAGGTATGTTCCCTCCAGTCCAACTAGGACTTTGAACAGAAATACATGTTGAATTTTCTCAAAGGCCTTCTCTGCAGCTATTGATATGACCATGTGGTTCTTGTCTTTGAGTACTTTTATGTGATTTATGACGTTTATTGACTTACATATATTGAACCATCCCTGCATGCATGGAATAAAGTCGACCTGATCATGGTGAATGATCTTTTTGATGTGTGTCTGTATGTGGTTTGCAAGTATTTTGTTAAGAATTTTTGCATCTATGTTCATTAAGGATATGGGTCTATAGTTTTCTTTTTTGGTTGTATCTTTAATCTAGTTTTGGTATTAGAGTGATATTGGCTTCATAAAAGGAATTTTGAAGTTCTCCTTCCATTTCTATCTTTTTAAAATAAGTTAAGTACTATTGGATATAGATCTTCTTTAAATGTCTAGTAGGATTCTGCTGTAAATCCATCTGGTCCTGGGCTTTTTTTAGTCAGGATGTTTTGTATTACTCTTTCAATTTCCATATGTGTTATGGGTTTGTTTAAGCTGTTGATCTCTTTTTGGTTTAGTTTTAGTGGGTCCCATGCTTTTAGATACTTGTCCATTTCCTTTAGGTTTTCAAATTTAGTAGTATATAGGTTTTTAATGTTTTCCCTTACAATGTTCTGGATCTTTTTGGTGTCTGTTGTGATGTTTTCCCTTTCATCTCTGATTTTGTTGATTTGGAGTTTCTCTTTCTTTCTTTTGGTTTGACTGGGCTAAGGGTCTGTCAATCTTGTTTATCTTTTCAAACAACCAGCTCTTGGATTCATTGATTCTCTTTATTATTTTCTTTGTTTCTATTTCATTAGTTTCTGCTATTTTTTTGCTTTTCAAGTGTCTTCAATTGCAATGTTAAGTCATTTATTTGTGTTCTTTCTGATTTTTTAATGTAGGCACTTAGAGCTATAAACTTTTCTCTAAGGACTGCTTTCAATGTGCCCTAAAGGTTTTGTTGTGTTGCATTGTATTTTTCATTTAGTTCCTGAAATATTTTTATTTCTTTTTTAATTTCCCCTTTGACCCATTCATCATTCAGGAGTGTGTTGTTTAGTCTCCATGTGTTCATGTGGTGACTAGGGCTTCTTCCGGTGTTGATGTAAACTTTATTGCACTGTGGTCTGATAGAATGCATGGAATTATTTCAATCTTTTCGTATTTGTTGAGGCTTGTTTTATGGCCCAGTATGTCATTGATTTTGGAGAAAGTTCCATTGGGTGCTGAATAAAAAGTACATTCTTTGGTGCTTGGATGGAATATTTGGTAGATGTTTGTTAGGTCCATTTGATGTATGGTATTTTTTAATTCAGGCATCTCTCTGTTAATTCTGTGCCCTGTTGACCTATCTAATGGAGACAATGGGGTACTGAAGTCCCCTACTATTAATGAGTTGGAATTAATCTGGGTCTTAGCGACCTGTAGTGCTCTTTTTATGAAGTTGGGTGCACCAGAATTTGGTGAATATATGTTCATGATTGTAATATCTTCTTGGTTTATTGTTCCTTTGATCATAATGAAGTGGCCTTCTTTATCTCTTCTGATAGTTTTTGTTGAAGTCTATTTTGTCAGATATTAGAATTGGAACTCCTGCTTTTTTCTTAGTAACATTTTCTTGGAATATTTTTTTCCATCCTTTCACTTTAAGATAGTGTCTTTCCTTGAAAGTGAGATGGGTTTCTTAATCCATTCAACTAGTCTGTGTCTTTTGACTGGAGAGTTCAGTCAATTGATATTTAAAGTTATTAATGAAAGATGTGTACTGATCCTGTCGTTTTGATTTCTGTTCACATCCTTGGTGTAACTGTGAGTTTCCACAGTTATACCTTCAATAAGCTTCTTTCTGTTATCCCTTGGGTATAGTCATTCCTTTCTTCAGCTCTTTGTATTGTTTCAAGAACTCTCTGAAGGCCTGGTTTTGTGTACATGAATTCTTTCAGCCTATTTTTGTCATGGAAGATTTTTCTTTCCCCTTTGAGTATAATAGATATTTTGCCTGGGTAAAGTAATCTCAGTTGGCATCTGTGGTCATTTAGATCTGGGAATACTTTGGTTCAGGCTCTTCTGGCTTTCATTGTTTTCACTGAAAAGTCAGCTTAAATTCTGTTGGGTTTTCCTTTATATGTGGCTTGTTTTTCTTTTGCAACTTTC
>NW_008352648.1:609111-618883 GCF_000622305.1 Nannospalax galili
GTTTCTTCTCCTTCCTCTATGCCTATGATTCGTAAGTTTAGCCTTTTTATGGTGTCACATAATTCCTGCATATTCCATTCTAGTTTTTTCTTAAAATTTTCATAATCTTTGCTTGAGTAGTCTAATTTATGCACTTTATCTTCCAGTGCTGCTATTCTGTTTTCCATTTCATTCATTCTAGTGGTGAGGCTTTCCCCTACTGTTTCAAGCTTGCTTATTGAGTTTTTCATTTCCTTCTTCATTTCTCACCTGAGTTTTCTTCAATGTTTCTATCTCTTTTGGAGGTGCTCTTTCTTTCTTTTAGTTAACTGGGCTAGCGGTCTGTCAATCTTGTTCATCTTTTCAAAGAACCAGCTCTTGGATTCGTTGTGTGTGTTCTTTAAATTCACTGAATTCTTTTATCATGTTTATAATTGTTCTTTTGAATTCCATGTCCTGCAGTATCTCTAGGGGGTTCTCATTGTACTCCTCTAGAGGACCATTGGTACTTGGTGGTGATATATTATTTGGGTTTTTCATGTTATTATTTTTTTCACTGTGACTTTGACATGTGGATTTCTTTTGTAGTTTCTGATTATCATGTGAGGTTTAAGCCTTTGTTGAGTTTGGGTCTGCTTTGTTTGTGAAGTTTATTTGTCTTTGTGGTTTACTTGTTGGGCATGAAAAGCTGGTTGGTCTAGGCTTCAGGTTCTCTCTTTTGATTTAACATTGGCCGGCCTGATGGTTTTCACCCTGCTACTCAGGAGTCCCCACAGAGGCTCAAATTGGTTGTGGATCAGATTCTCTCAGGCTTCCTCCTAAGGTCTGGATCCCTCCAGTCAGCAGGCACAGTAAAATTTGGGAGAACTGCTAGGTAGAGGTAGGATTCAGGACTCTCAGACAGTCAGGGAAGGAGGCTGGTCTCAGAACTCAAGAGCAAGTGGGAAAGGAAGGGTGGTCTCAAGAATCCAGGTTGGGGGTGGGACAGCCCTGGATGAAATCAGGTCTCATGTATGAAAAGGCAAGGTGGGGAAGGGAAGAGGTCTTGAGGGCTCCAGGGGACTAGACTGAGGAATCGGTTTGGTCTGGGTGCAAAGGATCAGGAAGCAGTGGGGAATCTGTGCCAAGAGAGTAGTCCAGAGTCTGGGGTGCTAAGAGAAGAAATGGGCCAGTGCCCATGCCAGGAGGAGAGATGGGGTGGGGGAGCTGGGAGGGTGAACAAGGTTGTGGGAGTCAATGTGCAGTGGGCAGGGTCAAACTTACCCAGGAAAGATGTTGGCTTCAGGAAGTTTTGGGTTGGGCTGGCCAGGAATGAAGGCTGGTCTCAGGTATGCAAAGGCAAGGCAAGGGAGGGAACAGGCTTTGAGGGCTGTAGGGGACTAGACTGAGGAATTGGGTTGGTGTGGGTGCAAAGGATCAAGAAGCAGTGGAGAGTCTGGACCAAGAGGGTAGTCCAGAGGCCTGGGGTGCCAAGACAAGAAATAGGTCAGTGCCCACGTTAGGAGGAGAGATGGGGTGGGGGAGCTGGGAGGGTGAATAATATTGTGGGAGTCCCCAAATGCCCTTTTAACTCCATTTATATTTGAACTGTGTTCTTATTTCTAACTAATGTTAAATATTTTATAAATTCCATTAAACTTTTTCTTTAACCTATTAAGTATTTAGAATTGTGTTTCTTGGTTTCCAATTGCATTAAAGAGAAAAGGAAGTTATTACTTTGACTATATTTTTTAGAAACATTTCTGATGTATTATGTTGTAGATTAAAAATGTGGTTGGTGAAATATTCTTTGGAATGTTTTGAGCCTTCTTGTGCTTCTTAGAATGTTATCAGTTTTTTAAGTGGTTTCATGTTGGCTAAAAAGGAATGTGACTTTTCTTTCTGTTGGATAGAGAGTTCTGTGTGGTGTACCTATTGAATAAAGCATGTTAATTCTGTCTGTCAAAACATACAAATCTCAAGTCTTCCTGATATTTTAATTTCTCAAATTTTCTACTTCCTAGCTATATTAACACCTTCTTACACTTATTATACATTGCTTATATATATTTAATGATAGATTTTCAATGACTATAAAATCATGGTTGTTAGGAAAAGCATGTCATATTTTTCAATACTTTAGTCTTACCAAGCTTTTAACTTCAAAAATGATTATTTTGTTACTAATTCTTAGTTAGATTGATATGTTTTAATGTCTTTGTAACTTACCATTGATTCTTTTTCACTCATCTTTGACTTTGAAATAGCATACTCAGAAAAAAGTTGCTGCTAAAGCGAAGAACTCACATATATTTTTTGGGTTGTTTCTCCTCCCAGTTATCAACAACTAACTCCTTCTGCTTCATAGACACTATACACATATATATATATATATGTATAGTGTCTATATATATCACTATATGCCTTTATATAATATCTATATCTATATCATCTGTATAAAATCTTTCTGAGCAATTTAAAAGTACTATGCAGACAGATAAGAACACTCTCTTATGAAGCCAAGTTTCAATGAACAAAACTGGGACATTAACATTGGTGATTTTACCTAATCTATATCCCATTGTCACCAAATTTCCCAATAATTTCCTTTGTAGCAAAAAAATTAAAATGTTTTTGTTTATTTGCTTGTTCAGAATCATGTGTTGATGTCATTTTAATCTCAAGTGCTCAAGTGATTCTTTGGTTTTTTAAAAAATATTTTTATTGAACTTTTGTGCATTTTATACATAGTTCTTAAATTTAGACTCCTCCCCTATCCATGGCCCCCATATACCCCCATCAAACCTCATGCATTCCGTCATACATGTTAAGTCCTATCTAGTCAAGCATTTGTACCCAGATGTCCTTTGTTGCAAGTTCATCAAGTTCATCAGTCTATCTAGAAATCTTAAGGAGGATCTACTTTCCCTCATCCAGTAGTAATCAGTTGTCAATATTTCTCAGACTAGGGCCTGCCCACTGCCAGTTTTCTTCGCTCCACTCTGTGCCCTTGTCTCATTGAGTCAGCATTGATCTTGTGAAAGATGCCACCACTGCCACAAGTTCACATAATCAAGCTTCCAGTGACCTGAAAGCCTCTGTTTCCCTAAGTTCATAGACAACCCTGGCTCTTACAATCTTTCCATGCCCTCTTTCAAAATGGTCCCTGAGCCCATGGGTTGATGAGGTTTAATATAGGAATCCTATCCTGAGACACACACTCTATAGTCTCTTAATCTCTAAAACTTAGCCCATTGTGACCTTCTGTGTGCATCACACTCTATATTATAAGGAAACTTTGCTGGTGAGAGTTGAGGGATGCACGAGTATTCTCTCTGTCCCCTGCTCCACTATGTTCTATGAACTTTAGGTGTAGAGGTTCCACTGCAGATTTGTCACCTAGGGCAGTGCATCTCTCAGACGTATATTCTCTGTGTGTGACCAGCTGTGGAACTCTGCAGTAGCCTCCATCTGGTACAAAACCATGTGTTTCATAAGTATGCTAGTACAAGGATTATATTATGTGCTTCAGTGACTTGGTGTTGTTTCATGATTATATTCAGGTTATACACTTCATGGCAAGAATTCTACAGAAGCAGTGCTTTGTTCTTTTTAATGTATTGTGTCATGTTTGTGCATTACTGCTAGCATTAACTGTGATTGCATGGCCAAGCTGGTATGTACGAGTATTCTCCTCGGTAAAGATACTACTTTTCCCTTTGGAATTACTAAGTATTTTACAGAGAGATGCTTGGAGGTGTGAAGAGGTTCTTAATTCATGATTTGACAAATTTTCACCTACTAATTTTAGCCTTTCTTCCGTGATTGTTATCTGAATCATTTGTTTTCAGATCACTGCCAAATAGTGACTTTTCTAACTCTGCCTTTGGATCTATAATTATTAGTTGGCCTTCTACTCTAAAAACGCATTTGCCTTTCTCCCTCAGGGTACCAACTACTGCATATCACAACACTCTCACACAATGCAATACCCCAAACTTACTGGCATAAAGCAATAATTATTTTATGTTCCAAAGGGGTCAGGAATCCAGAAAAGACAGAGTAGAGCTGTAACTTCTCTACTCCATGATGTTGGAGGCTTCAAACAGGAAACCTCAGATGGCTTCTTGTGACCTGAATAACTGTTCCCTGGAACAACTGGGGCTGGATGGTCTCTTCTTCAAACACATATCCAGTACCGAGCTGGGGATACTGAAGAATGGGCTCAGCTGGCACTGACAACTGTAAAAACTACATGTGATCTCTGCTTCTGGCTCGCCTGCTCATGGCAAGGTAACCAGCTTCTGGAAGGGTATATTCTCAGGGAGGCTTCCCCAGATCAATGAACCCAAGCCAGCCACACAGGGCTGTATGGACCTAGGCCATTAAAGCTTATTCCTCATGTGATAGGTGAATACAAAGAAACTGTATTGTCTGGATGCCATAGAAGAGTTGCACAGATGAGCCTACAGTGCTTGTGCTAGAATGCACAAGACCTGTGTGAACTCAAGCCAGGAAAAACCCAGCATAGACTGAGGAGGTGGGCATGAAACTGCAACCTTGGCTAAGGATTTGTTGGCAATTGATAGGTGCTAGGATGAGGAGAGTCAATTTTCCTTACTGGTGTATTGTCTGGTACATTGACCAGATTCCAAGGGAAAGACCTGTACCCAAGAGCATTTTGGAAACACAGATTAGAATTGATAGGCCTTAAAAAAGACAAATAAGAATATAGAGGACATGAAGTTGGGGAGGTAGTAAGGTGGGAATGGGCAGGGGCCTGAGTAAGATCAAAATACCTTGCATGAAATCCTCAAATCATTACAAATGTTTTAAAAAACCTTATTCTTCAGGAGAGCATTATATAGCATTTTGCATTGTGGTTCCATATCTAGTCAGAGGCCTGGAAAGGCTTGTGTTTTATTCCTGTGCTGCCGTGCACATTCTAGGATAATTCTATTGACCACTGGCTAATGTTTCCCATGCGTGGCTAAACTCTGGACTGCAGAACAAAAACAAGTCTTTATCTGCTCAGAAGAATTTGTTCAGAACATTTACTGTTCTTCTTTCCAAATGACTATCTATACCTTCAGGGTCACCTGTAATGTGATGTCCAGCTATAAAGATGAGTTGATGCACCTTTGTCTTTTGTTATCTGAGTCTGAGACCATCTTTGACATTTTGAATCTAAATTCTTTGCCTTTCACATAGTAAATATTTGGGTTTCATATTATAATTCAAATTGAGTGACACCTTTTTATTCAGCTGAGGGCATTACTCAATAAAAAAAAATTTGTTTCCAAAAAATAAAAATTTACTTCAGGATTGGAATTCACTATCATTTCAGGGGCTAAGGGAATACATCAAAGTAGATATTATGTTCAACTCAGTTATAACATTTTGTAGACAGCTGTTCTAGTATATAAGGAATGAATTCTCTCCCTCTCTCTCTATCTCTCTATCTCTCTATATCTATCTATCTGGATTGTGTTCTCAGGACTGTTCAGAAATGCATTATCTAGCATGGTTGCCTAATATACCCCAAGACTATAGTTCCCCTCTGCGTTTCTGATGCAATCTGGAGAAATAAAAACCAGAAGCAAACACAATTCTGTCCTTCTATTTTTATGAGAAGCAAGGCAGTTATTATTTGGTTTGGGAAAAATAAAGGCAGCATTTCAAATTTGGAAAATATCCCAGATGAAAAAAATAATATTTGACAGCGTGAAAAGTAGGGCCAGTGCAGCTTCCTTTGTGTAGAGGCAAAATAGTTTATTTGTAGTTGGATTTTCTCCTTTTATGTAGTCAAATAAATCTGTCATGTGTGGAGGCAATGGTAAGGACACTAGAAATAAGGCCAAAGAACTACCTTTTGGCAGAGTGCTGCAGGGGACGAACTCATTAAGGGCATCACTATAGAGCAGTAGCTAAGATTCAAGTTTTAGGCTGAGACGTGTATGAATCTGGATATATTAATGATTTGTAAGGATGGGACTATATTTTGAATTTCTAAAATCAGAGTGACCATAGTGTCTGTGTGATTGCTGCTCATCAAGTGATACAGGTGTAGCGTATAACGTTTGAAACCGTGCCTGATTCACATCAACCCACATCAAAATGCTCTCCTTATTTCCAAAGACACCACTAGCCCAGAAAAAGAAAAACAGAATCAAATCAAGTGTGGTATCCCACACCTGTGATCCCAGCACTCAAGAGTCTGAGGTGGGAGGACTGGCACAAATTCAAGGCTAGCCTCAGGTACACAGTGAGACCCTGTCTCAAAAAAACAACTGAGCTGGGCATGGAGCTGCATGCCTTTAATCCCAGAACTTGAAAAGCAGAGGCAGGTAGATCTCTGTGAGATTGAGGCCAGTCTGGTCTATACATTGAGCTCCAGGTCAACCGGGACTGCAGTTGACCCTGACTCAGAAAACAACAAACAAATGTAAACAAACACAACTGATAAAAAACCCCCATAAAACACACAAAACACCAAGAATTATTCCACTGTTCACAAGAGACTTTCAATATTTGAAAACTTCTGATGAATTTGAAAACTGGAAAGAAAAACAGCAGAGTCACAGCAGCAGGCAGCGCTGGTAATAGTGGTGTCTGGTTCCATGAAAAAATACTGTTATTGGAGGAACCAATGAAAGGGAGTGAGAGTCATGTAGGTATAATACAGTCTGAAGATGACTATGGTCTCTTATAAGCCACTGTTTGAAGAACACCCTGTGCATCTGAACCAAGCCTATCTCCTCAGTCTTGTCGAGGTCCAGCTTGCCTAGCACATACCATTACTACTGCCCTCTCATATAACCCGTTGTGTGCAAATGAGTCTCTACGACACTTTTCTGAAATAACCTGTTCTTCCTGACATTTCTGGTATTTTTTTCTATCTACCTAGTTTACTCCTTACTTGCTTCATCTTTACATTTCCAGCTGCCCTCCCCATTCCACCTAAAATCTATCCTCCTTTGCAGCTTATGACAATAATATTTAATATCTAACACTTTTGAATTCCTTCAGGACTTTTTGGATCTTTTAATGACACCTACATAATTCTTTTCAGATTATAGCTATTGCAATTATCTTATTGTTCCTGTTCTAAGCAATTCAGTGAGTAAAGATATCTAATTTATCATTGTTTCCCCCAGCATGGTACTTGTAGCATGGCAGACACTAAATGCATAGTTGTTGATAGTCACACCAGAGATATACTTCTGAATGGACTACTAATGTGACCAGACATGATGAATTTTATGATTATATGATAGTAAAATCTACATCAAAATTTTATTAATATCTACTATGTACCACAGGCACTAGGCTAGATTCTGTGATCAAAACAGGCTTCATTCTAACTCTCTTGTGGCTTACAGTCTGGTGAGGAAACCAGATTTTAGACAATTAATTAGAACTAAAGTGAGCCAGGAAAGAGAGAGGAAGAAATAGGCCCTAGGAAAATAGCTCATTTCTCAGTATGGGGAAAGCTATTGTTAATATGGAAAATTTAAAGTAAACAAATTCCCAGTTCTGAAAGTCCTGTGCCTGTGACTTATATATCTGTGACGTTACAACACCATATGAACCAAAGGAGCTGCTCTGTGCACTAGAGGACACAGGTTGTCTATAAATTCACATCCAGTAATAAAGAAGGTAGGCTGGGAAGTCAGGATCATTAGCTGGCTGAAGCAATGCACTAATGCAGAATAAAACATCCTGAGGCCTGCCATTTATTGTCCCCTTGGCTGGCATAAAGCTATTGTTGAGTTGTGGGCTCTAGCATACTATACATCATATACAAACGCAGGCATAAATGCTCCGAATCAGCAGGCAGATGCTTCCATTTTATTCTCATTCCTTTAACTTAACTTGGTGTTAGGAATAGAACTTGAAGTATAATAAATCATTTGAATGATCACAGGACAGTTACACAGAGCAGTGCTATCTCTTTGGTTTAAAACCAATCTGATTACTCCTAGTATATCTTAGAAAAAAAATCCTACTTAACCAAATGGTCCCCATTCTCTTGAGATTCATCTTTGTAAAAGTAGGTGCCATAAAAAATTGACTTTGAATAATATAACGATTCCTAGGATTTTAATATTTAACTTTAATAGTTTCCATAAATGAAGAAAGAATATTGGCCCTTTGAAGTTTCTTTCCATTTTACCTGAGTTTATACCAGCCTGCAAACATCTGGAACACTTTCTGGGTAAAGAGGTTGCTTTTTTTTTTTTTTTTTTTTTTTTTTTTTTGGTCTCCCTGTACCCCCGAAAGTTGCTAATCAGCTAAAGTTATTAACCAGCCAACTCAACTCACCGAGTTTCCTTTCTTGGGGGTTACTAGAATATCTCAATACAACTATTGAAGCTTCTTCAGAGTTATAGTTTAAAACAGTAGAAGGAGTGAAAGATTTCATCTACTCTATACAGTCATGATATACATAGTGTAAAGTGGTAGCGAAACACCCAGTTTCTGAAACACAAAGAATTTGTGTTCTAATTTCCCACTACTTATGGGCTTTGTGAATGTAAATTAAGAAATCTCCCAAAGCCTCAGTTTACTACTTTATAGCACATAAGTAGCTTACCTACTCAATAGAGTTGCGAAGATTTAGAGAAGTTAATGGTCAAGAGTGTGTAACATAGGGCCTGGTATATACTGTTGTCATTTACTTTCCCATTTCTTTTTCAGGTTCTATACAAAAACTTCTGGGAACTGCTTCTGAACCAAGCACTCTCTTCTCAGGCTAAGCGCTGTGAACAGGGATTGGGGCACCACAACTGCCCTCACTTGGGTCATGTGCTTATTTCTGTTGTGATAAATCACTGACCAAAAGCAACTTGAGTGGGGGAGGAGGGGAGGGTTTAGTTCATATTACACTTCCAATACACAGTCCGGGGAAGTCAAACAGGAGCTCAAGGCAGGAACCTTGGAGCAGAAACTGAAGTAGAGACCATGGAGGAGCCCTGCTTACTGGCTTGCATTGCCTGACACATGCTCAGCTCCCTTTCTTATACAACCCAAGCCTACTTGCCCATCCACAGTGAGCTGAACCCTCCTATATCAATTAAGAAAATGAAATGCCTCATAGTGCCACAGGTCAATTTGATGCAAGAAATGCCTCAATTGAAGTTATTTTTACCAAGTGAGTTTAGTTTGTGTCAAATTGACAAAGACTAAGTTGTCAATAAATGATAATAGTTATTCCTTTTTGTTTGTTTTTAAATATTTTATTTATTGTTTTTATTTTATGTGTATGAGTGTATTGACGACATGCAAGTGCACCTGTATCATGCAATACCCACGGGGGTCAGAAGTGGGCATCAAATCTCCTGGAACTGGAGTTACAGACAGTTGTTAGCCATCATGTGGGTGCTGGGAATTGAACCTGAGTCTTCTGCAAGAGCAGCCAGTGCTCTTAACTTCAGAGTCATCTCTTCAGCCCATTTTAAGTTTTGTTTGTTTGATTAGGCAGGGTCTCATTTGCATTCCCAGTTGGCCTGGAACTCACTATGTAGACCGTCCCAAGAGATTTACCTACCTCTGTCCCCCAAGTCTTAGGATTAAAGGTGTGCACCACCCACCTGGCAGGTTATTATAATCCCATCCTTATTATCATTACATCTCCCTTTGCCTAGGGGAATGCATGGAGAATACTCCTAACAGTAAGGAATGGGGTGTGAGGGGAGGAGGGGAGATGCACTCTTAGTTCTCCTAGTTGGATCACTATGGGTTAAAATGTTCAGTCTTCAGGATTCTTTTTGGTTGCAAGAAACAGATACTCAATTCAGTCTCCCCAGAGCAA
>NW_008352648.1:619564-620613 GCF_000622305.1 Nannospalax galili
GTAAATCATTAACATCAGAAAATCAAATGGCAGACTTGAAAACCACCAGGTACATCTCTACCCATCTCCTATCTATGCTTGATATATTATTGATTAACCTTTTTCTTGTATCATACATCACAGCCACTGACAGCTCCCAGGGTTTAGTCTAGTAGCTTGAAAACCAGTGAGAAAACAGAGCATTTCTTTATCAAGTTCTATACAAAAACTTATGGGAACTGCTTGGCCTGAACCAAGCACTCTCTTCTCAGGCTAAGTGCTGTGAGCAGGGATTGGGGCACCACAACTGCCCTCACTTGGGTCATGTGCTTATTTCTGCTTTCCGAAGCAGGCTGCCAGTTTAAGTTTAGGAGTCGGGTATCAGAGGGGTTGAGCGTGGGATATCTTTAGCACATACTTGATCATTTGGGTTAGCAGAGTACAGTGGTTAATCTTGGTTGTCAAGTAGGCATACCTGAGAAGAGGGAACCTCAACTGAGGGATTCCCTTATTGGACTGGCCTATGGGCACGTCTATGGGGCATTTTCTTGATTATTGATTGATGTGGGAAGGCCCAGTCCACTGTGGGCAGTGCCATACCTGGGCAGGTGGGCCTGGGCTCTTTAAGAAAGGTAGCTTAGCAAAACAAATGAAGTAAGCCAGTAATCATCATTACTATGGTCTCTGCTTCAGTTCCTGCCTCCAGGTTCCTGCCTTGAGTTTCTGCCTTGGCTTCCTTCAACCATGGATTATAACTTGTAAACTGAAATAAACCTTTTCTGTCAGGACTCAGGTTTGCTTTGCTTAGTGGGGGACCTGCTGGCTTTGGGGCAGAGGATCTGATTGGTGACAGTCAAACTCTGGGAACTGTGTCTTTCCAACAGGATGATTTATTTTAGAATTCAGATGGTTTTTATACATCCCAAGGAACTAGCAGTCACGTGGGATATGACAGTCACATACAAAGATTTAGGGTACAAAGAAACAGGACATTTAGTCTATTAGTTGGCGCCAGGATTCTTAAACTTTTACTCAAGGTTATCAATGCCCATCCAGTAATTTATTGGCCA
>NW_008352648.1:621588-623742 GCF_000622305.1 Nannospalax galili
GCCATAGGGACTGTAGTAGTGTAAAGTGGTAGCGAAACACCCAGTTTCTGAAACACAAAGAATTTGTGTTCTAATTTCCCACTACTTATGGGCTTTGTGAATGTAAATTAAGAAATCTCCCAAAGCCTCAGTTTACTACTTTATAGCACATAAGTAGCTTACCTACTCAATAGAGTTGCGAAGATTTAGAGAAGTTAATGGTCAAGAGTGTGTAACATAGGGCCTGGTATATACTGTTGTCATTTACTTTCTGTGATAAATCACTGACCAAAAGCAACTTGAGTGGGTGAGGAGGGGAGGGTTTAGTTCATATTACATTTCCAATACACAGTCCGGGGAAGTCAAACAGGAGCTCAAGGCAGGAACCTTGGAGCAGAAACTGAAGTAGAGACCATGGAGGAGCCCTGCTTACTGGCTTGCATTGCCTGACACATGCTCAGCTCCCTTTCTTATACAACCCAAGCCTACTTGCCCATCCACAGTGAGCTGAACCCTCCTATATCAATTAAGAAAATGAAATGCCTCATAGTGCCACAGGTCAATTTGATGCAAGAAATGCCTCAATTGAAGTTATTTTTACCAAGTGAGTTTAGTTTGTGTCAAATTGACAAAGACTAAGTTGTCAATAAATGATAATAGTTATTCCTTTTTGTTTGTTTTTAAATATTTTATTTATTGTTTTTATTTTATGTGTATGAGTGTATCCCTGGGCAGGTGGGCCTGGGCTCTTTAAGAAAGGCAGCTTAGCAAACCAAATGAAGTAAGCCAATAATCATCATTACTATGGTCTCTGCTTCAGTTCCTGCCTCCAGGTTCCTGCCTTGAGTTTCTGCCTTGGCTTCCTTCAACCATGGATTATAACTTGTAAACTGAAATAAACCTTTTCTGTCAGGACTCAGGTTTGCTTTGCTTAGTGGGGGACCTGCTGGCTTTGGGGACGACATGCAAGTGCACCTGTATCATGCAATACCCACGGGGGTCAGAAGTGGGCATCAAATCTCCTGGAACTGGAGTTACAGACAGTTGTTAGCCATCATGTGGGTGCTGGATCTTCCCAACAGGGCAATTTATTTTAGAATTCAGATGGTTTTTATACATCCCAAGGAACCAGCAGTCACGTGGGATATGGCAGTCACATACAAAGATTTAGGGTACAAAGAAACAGGACATTTAGTCTGTTAGTTGGTGCCAGAAGGATTCTTAAACTTTTACTCAAGGTTATCAATGCCCATCCAGTAATTTATTGGCCACAGTGTTTTCTTTCTTAAAGCTAAAAGCATGGTGAACTTTTAGCTTTTAGCTCAGGAGTAAACCTTTAACCTGGCCTAATTTCTTAGCCAGGGATAGCTCAGTTATTTGTTTAGGACAAGGAGATGAGCTAAGGGTTGTTGACCAAGACGTTTTCCCACGGAGCAGGGAGCCTGCACTTTTATGACTGGGCCGCTTCCTCCTGCCAGTCTAGCAGTGTTCTGCAGGACAGGGATTATCAGAGCCACTGTTTTCAGTGCCCCCCACTTTAGCAGAGAATGCTGCCTGGACCTATAGGTTTTAGGCTGACCTCACCTTAGGGCCTGGCATCCTCGTTTCTTACACTTTTCCTCTACAAGTTTGTTTTGGTCAGTGTTTTATGACAGTAACAAAAAAGCAAACTAGAACACAAAGAGGCATTTTTGCTAAACTCTATAGATAAGAAACAAAGAACCCAAGGACATCCAGTCACAGTTTCAAGTTAGCAGGCAATAGTCCTCAAGATGGAATATCCTTGGCTGATCAGAAGAAGGTTTTGCTTCATTTAGTTGAGTAGGATGCTATTAAACAAAAGGACTCAAAATACCACTTTACTACATGTCCACCAGCACTCTGGAAGAAGGTTGTTTTAGTTAGAGTCTCTGTTTGAAGATAGGGATGGAACACTTCCCACATCAATCAGTAATCAGGAAAATTCCCCCAAGAGGACAGAGAGACATACAGACATGGAGATTGCACTGTAATTGGATTTACTTCCTGAAGACAAGCTGTGTGAACATAGATTCTATGTGACTGTGAGAGATATTGGTCACTGTAGTATCTTAGGTATGACTAAGTGAAAGCCAGGGAAAACTTCTCAAACTGCGTGCAGGACAGGGATAGGGTGAGAAAAGGGAGAATTTGCAC
>NW_008352648.1:623908-627450 GCF_000622305.1 Nannospalax galili
TCTTTCTAGGGTAAGAAATTTACAATATGACACATGGGGCTAGGGTCATGGCTATCAGTAAAGTGCCTGCTCTGTAAGCATGAAGACCTCAGTTTGGATCCCCAGCACACACATAAAAGCCTGGAGTGATAGTGTGTGTCTATAATCATAATTCTGGGGCAGGGTAGATCTAGGTGACTCCTGGAATTAGCTGGATAGTCATCCTAACCAATCAATGAGCTCTGAACTCAGTGAGCCCCTGTCTCAAAAATTAAGGTGGAGAGTAACCTAGAAAGACACTAGATATTGACTTGCCCTCTACATGTGCACATACATGTGTGCATACTTACATACATATACACACACATACACCCCAAAACGTTTAAATGTGGCATAATTAAGTGTTGTAGTTATTTTCTATTGCTGTGATAAAAACACTGACCAAACCAACTTGGGGAGAAAAGGGCTTATTTTATCTTTCATCTCCTAGGTCACAGTTATAGTATCTTAGGTATGACTAAGTGAAAGCCAGGGAAAACTTCTCAAACTGAGTGCAGGACAGGGATAGGGTGAGGACAGGGAGAATTTGTACCTTCACCTCAAAGCTCTCTTCTTTTTAAGCTCTAGGTTCCACTGAATTCTATGAATCTTGTGAGCAATTTGGCCTCTTTCTTACCTGGTTCCCACACTAGGGTTCACAGAAAGCATATAAGAGGCCTTGGGAATATGGGGACACATGATAAAGAGCTCTTTCTGGGGTAAGAAATTTACAATATGACACATGGGGCTAGGGTCATGGCTATCAGTAAAGTGCCTGCTCTGTAAGCATGAAGACCTCAGTTTGGATCCCCAGTACACACATAAAAGCCTGGAGTGATAGTGTGTGTCTATAATCATAATTCTGGGGCAGGGTAGATCTAGGTGACTCCTGGAATTAGCTGGATAGTCATCCTAACCAATCAATGAGTTCTGAACTCAGTGAGACCCTGTCTCAAAAATTAAGGTGGAGAGTAACCTAGAAAGACACTATTGACTTGCCCTCTACATGTGCACGTACATGTGTGCATACTTACATACATATACACACACATACACCCCAAAATGTTTAAATGTGGCATAATTAAGTGTTGTAGTTACTTTCTATTGCTGTGATAAAAACACTGACCAAATCAACTTGGGGAGAAAAGGGCTTATTTTATCTTTCATCTCCTAGGTCACAGTTCATCACTGAGGGAATAAGGGAAGGAACTCAGGGCAGGAACCTGGAGGCAGGAGCTAAAGCACAGACCATGCTTCACCATCACAACTGAAGCTATCCAGCACATTAAGATATATCTAATATCATTAAGATATATCTAATATGATGGAATAGAATTTTAACAGTATGTCAATGTTTGTGATTGAATCAGGAGGCCTAAAAGTCACTGTAATTTTGTTGGCAATGACATGGCTGTGCTCTTTAGGAAGGTTTTCATTATCATCAATGATTAGGGGTATCTTAGAAGGAAAGTTTGAGAATCACTGGGGAATAGTTTTACCCTGAGTTCAGTTCCATAGTCTATAAGACATGATATCCCATAATCAGTCTTGAGTTCTTTAGTTAGCTTATAAAACCAGGAAAGAACCCGACTCTCAGGATTTTTAAAACTGTATCCTACAAATTCTGGAGTTTTTTCCTTTTCATTATTGTTTTCTAAGAATTCTAGAAAAATTTGTAACTTCTTTTTGTCCTAAGGGCTATTTAATACACATACGTTCGTATATCCTGCCTCAGTTCTTGTGCATCAGTTTTCAGTTTTTTTGAGATAGAGATAGTCTTACTGTACAGCCCAGACTGGCCTTAAACTCAAGATCCTTCTGCTTTGGCCTCCTGAGTGCTGAGATTATAGGCATGTGCCATGCTGTCCAGTTTCTTTTATGTATTATTATTTTTTTAACTTTTACAAAAACTTCACTGAGAATTTCATACATGCATATAAGTTGTTTTGCTCAAATCCATGCCAACTCCCTCCCTTCCAACACCTCCCATATCTCCCCATCACTTTTTTTCTTTTTCTTTTCTTTTTTTCTTCTTTCATTTATTTATTTTTATGGGGATTTTGGGTGCTGTAACATTCCCCTCTCTGAAGAGGTAACCCTAAAATCTTTTAAGGGTTAGATACAAGCTCCTAAACACTTTTGACATTTTTGGCCTTTGGAACAGAGTATATTGTTAACAAGACCAAGGACATTTTGACTTTTAGTCAAGAATCTGGTTACTTTTCTTTAGGGTATTTTTTACCCTAAATGCCTAGCCAATTCCCACCTGAAATTCTTATCACACCATCCTTTGAATGAGTTACCCAAATTTCCAATAGTGAAGAGGGACAAAGGCTGCTCTGCTTTCTTCCATGCTGAACAGAGATGCAGGGTGAGGCAATTGGAGTACCCCTTCAGTGGGTCTATCTATGAAAGACTCCCAAATTGCATAACTCTTATCTCTAAGGGGAAAATAAAGTCCTTGAATTGTGACTAGGAGATGTGAAGGAGAAATAAAGACAAGAGTAATTAGCATTACAAGTTCTAGACAGGGAGCTAGAAAAAAAGCCAGTAAAAAATATTTCTAGATCAGAAGAGATGCCTCACTCAGTAAAGCGTTTGCTGTACAAGCATGAAAGCAAAAGTTCAGATTTCCAGCACCATGTAAAAACGCTGTGCACGACAGCATGTACCTGTGGTCTCAGCCCTGAGAGGCAGAAATAGGAAGATAGCTGGGACTTGCTGGTTAGGCAGTCTAGTCTGTCAGTGCGCTCCAGGTTTAGTGAGAGATTCTGTCTCAAAATATCTGACAGGAAATGATTGAGGAAGACACCTAATGTTAACATCTTTCCTTAACACACATGCACATACATGGATATGTACATATAGACAAACATATGGACACTCACATACCTACGCATTTGCACACACAAAACCTTTCCAATTTTATGAATTATTTAGTTTGATGTATATTTTGCATAATACTAAGTTTTTTGCATTTTTATTGATTTTTTGAAATTTTCATGCAATATAGCTTGGTGGCATTTAGATCTCCTCTTTCCTCACTCCCCCAGCCCTCACCTAATTTAATGTATTCATATATATATAATGTACATATATATATATATATATCCTAAAGAGTGTGATTTGTGTCTCCCACTGTCCTTCAGTGTGACTCCATCCCCTGAGCCCACCGAGTCCCAAGCCTGTATGGCACTGTCTTTCTGCTTCCCAGCAGCCATTGCAAAAATTTCCTTAGGTTGGGGTTGGGATTTCTTACCCACTTTCCCATGTCTATGCTGGGATTTTGTCTGGTTTGAGCTCACATAAAATTTGCACATACTGTCACTTTGCTGTGAGTTCATATGAGTAACTGACCAGCTGTCTGGAAGATTGTTTCCTTGTAGTCATCTGCTCTGGCTCTTACAATCTCTCCACCTCCTCTTCTGCAATGATCCTTGAGCCTTGGGAGGAAAAGGTTTTAAATAGCTATGAATGTTTTTTGACATATCTAGAAATGTTCCTTGTAGAGGATTCCAGTATAT
>NW_008352648.1:627641-629525 GCF_000622305.1 Nannospalax galili
CTTGCTAAATGAATACTTTTATTACATAATGCCTTTAGTTTTCCATAAGATATTTGGATATTATCTTCTGGGTTTCCTAACCTGAGCCATACTGAGATTAGTTATAAAGTATTTCTTCTCTTCCTCTTCTTGCTCACAAATTTGGAGTTTTATGATTGTGATCTGAAATAAGTATCTCTGATTTCTCACTTCCAAGTGGCATCATTTCATTTTCACATAATAATCAGAAACCAGGTCCTTATTCTATTTTATACTTAATGACTTTTTATTCTTCCATTTATAGTCAGTTTCATGATTTCTGTGTTATAACAACATATGATACATAGTCATAGCTTTGTTTACATTTTGCCCATGTAAATATTTTTATTTTATTTTTTAATTCTAGATTCCAAGTATGAGATAAAACATGGGGGTATTTATTTGCCTTTCCATGCCTGGCTTATTTTTATTAACATAATGATTACTACCAGTGGCATCCATTTTCCTGCAAATATCATGATTTCATTTTTCTTTATGGCTGCCTAAAATTTCATTGTGATTATGTACCATATTTTCTTTATCCATTCATCTGTTGGTCAACATCTAGGCTGGTTGCATTTCCTGGCTACTGTGAATGAAACACCATTCAGCATAGGAATGCAAGTATCTCTGTGGTGTGTAGCACTCATCTGCTTGTCTTGTTTATTTTTTATTGACTTTTTGTGCATTTCATATAGAACATCTTTATCATCTTTATAGTGTCTTCCCCAGTGATACCCTATCATAGCTTCCCCCTCCCCCGACTGGCATTCATGCATTCTGTCATTTGTGTTAAGGTCTATGGAGTCAAGTTAGTATCCCCAGATGTCCTTCAATGCAAGTTAATTCACTGAGGTCTAGTCAATCAGTCTAGAGTCCCTCCCTTTAAGATCAGCTCTTTCTCACCCAGCAGTAATCAGCTGTCAATAGTTCTTCAGCTAAGATTGGGGCCTGCTTCCCATTTCCACAGTTCTGTCTGTGCTGGGTTTTTGTCTGCTTGAGTTTATATGGGTCTGTGCATGCTGACACAATTACTGTAATTTCATATGAGCAAGGTCCCAGGAGCCTGTAGGACTCTATTTCCATAAGGTTATGCACCTCCTAACTGGCTCTTACAATCTTTCTGCCCCTTCTTTCACAATGGTCCCTGAGCCCTGGGTGGGTGGAATTTAATATAGGAGTCCTGTCCAAAGGCCCACACTCGGCAGACTCTTATTCTCTACACTGGACATTTGTGGCCTTTTGTGTTCATTGCCCTCTACTGTATGAAGGCGCTTCATTGATGAGAGTTGAGAGATGCATTAGCATTCTCTCCACCCCTTGATCCACTATGTTCCATAAGCCTTAGGTGTAGAGGTCCTACTGTAGATGTGTCACTTAGGGGTGGGCATATTTTTCTTATCTTGGGGCTGCAGGGCTGTGCTGTTGCCATGTTTTCCTGCTCCTCTTCCTCATGTCTTAGCTCCTGTGCTTTGCTATATATACTGCTCTGGTGGTACACCAGTGACCCTCCTGGGCTTTCTTCCATCACAGCCTACTGTGTGATGTTGGAGCCTTGTTTTTTGGTTGGAGTATAGGACTGACTTTTGCCCAATGGGTTGAAGATGTTCATGGACCAGGAAGGTAATTGTGTCAATAGCTCCCTGGATAGCTATAAATGGCACCCTCTATTGAGTTCCTGTGAGGGTCTGGACTGCACAAAGCCCAGGTAGTTAGAGTAGGACACCTCAGATTATGACCTTTCCTTGGACCTTCAGAAGAAGAAGGAGCTGAGTAAGGTGGGCTCCATCTGAGGGCCACACCTGTTTCAAACAGGGCCACCTCTGGTTTGTCATGAGAGTGAGACTCCTTGTGATAAAAGAAGAG
>NW_008352648.1:630939-633594 GCF_000622305.1 Nannospalax galili
TATCTTATCTATCTATCTATCTATCTATCTATCTATCATCTATCTATCTATCTATATCATCTATCATTTATCTATCTATCATCTATATCTATCATCTATCTATCTATCTATCATCTATCATCTCTATCTGTCTATCTATCTATCATCTATCTATCTACAGATGTCCTTCAATGCAAGTTAATTCACTGAGGTCTAGTCAATCAGTCTAGAGTCCCTCCCTTTAAGATCAGCTCTTTCTCACCCAGCAGTAATCAGCTGTCAATAGTTCTTCAGCTAAGATTGGGGCCTGCTTCCCATTTCCACAGTTCTGTCTGTGCTGGGTTTTTGTCTGCTTGAGTTTATATGGGTCTGTGCATGCTGACACAATTACTGTAATTTCATATGAGCAAGGTCCCAGGAGCCTGTAGGACTCTATTTCCATAAGGTTATGCACCTCCTAACTGGCTCTTACAATCTTTCTGCCCCTTCTTTCACAATGGTCCCTGAGCCCTGGGTGGGTGGAATTTAATTTAGGAATCCTGTCCAAGGACTCACTCCATAGACTCTTATTCTCTGTGCTTTGGTCATTTGTGTTCCTGGCCTTCTGTTGCATGAGGAGCTTCATTAATGAGAGTTGAGAGATGCAATACTGTTCTCTCTTATTCCACTATGTTCGATGAACCTTAGGTGTAGAGGTTGCATTGTATATGTATCACTTAGGTATGGGCAATTCACAGATAATCTCCATGTATGATCAGTTGTGCAACTCTGTAATAGTCTCTGTCAGTTGCAAAAGAAGTTTCTTTGATGAGTGGTGACTGGGATACTTGTATGTAAATATAAGAATCCATATTTTGTACATGGTAAGAAAACATTTGTCTAGGGATATGACAGCCTTGGGGTTTTCTCTAAGATCTATGACCTCTCCAGCCATATGTATTTGGCTATGTTTATAGTACTACACGTGAGTTTCCTCCCATTGAGTGGAATTCAAGTTCAATTAGATAGCTGTTGATTACCTCCAAGATAAAAGTGCCACTACTGTGCCAATATAGTTTGCTGTGCTAGTCATTGATGTGGTTATTAGGCCTTAAAGCTGGGGTTGGACCTCTGAGTGATGTTCTCCCTTAACAGCTTGCATGGTGCTCTCCAAAATTATGAGAGTTACCCTTCAGGGAAGGTGGCTTCCAGGTCAGTTCTTGCTCCATTTCTCCAAATCCTGTGTCCAAACTATGTCCTGTCCCCAGCAATAGGGTTTTACTATTTCTATTGATTATTTGAGAATTTCATACAATGTATTTTTGTCATAGTCAGGCTCCCTCCCCAGTCTCCTTTCAGATCCACCCTTACCTTCCTCTTCCTCTCATTTTATGTACTCTATTTTCTGAGGGCTCATTTTTACAATTTCATTCATCATTTATGTATACTTAATATTAGTACCAACCTCTGTACTCATGTTGAAACTTCCATTACAGTTTTGAAGTCACCTGAAATGTGGTATGTGATATATTACTGCACATTTATGGGTGACTGACTATGAATTTTATAGTTAACTTTTTGAGACTAGATCTCAATATATAGCCCTAGTTGGCCTAGAACTCACTGTGTAGCTCAGGCTGAGCTTGAACTCATAGAGCTCCATCTGCCTCTGCCTCTGCATCCTGAGTACTAAGTGCTGGTATTAAAGCTGTGTACCACCATGTCTGGTAACACATAAATATTTTTTAATACCTTTAGAATTCGACCTAGTAAATCATTGATTTTATTCTGTTACAGAGCATTTACCCCCTTGTAAGTTTAAAGGGTTGAGACTGCTCCTCAGTTTTGCTAATCAGCTCAGACTCACCAGTCAGGAGTTCTGCTCAGAAAAGTGTTTAAGGAGTTAATTTTCAATTTTCCCATTTTTGCACCTGTCTGATTACTTTGTTGTCCTTTTGCACTTCCTGCAGCTTTTGCCTCTGAAATAATGATTTTGTACAGTTTCTTCTGCCTTTTGCCTGTGCCCAGTCATATTCTAGGGTCCGCATAGTTACTCTAACCTGATGGACTTGATGAGATTATTTACAGACATTTTTAATTGTATATAATTTTCCTGTTTGAATTTTAGGAAGAGTTTTGGTGATATAAAAAACAGTACTCAACCCATGACATTACCAGAAACTACAATCTAGAGTTAGAGTAATACATTCAGTATTGTTATCAAAAACATCATGTATTGGGCATCCTCTCATGGACAGGGGAGGGTCTCACATGTCCTCATGACCCTTAAGCATTATAGACAGTTAATGGTCACTGGGAGAGAAAGAAACATTTTATTCAGTGGTGTAGCCATGGAGCAGTACCCATTCTTTTGTAAATAACTTCTCATCCGTGGAGATTAGTTGGGAAAAGGAAGGGAATCAGAGGGAGAAGGAAGGACAAAACAGGGTAATGGGGGTGAATATGATCAACATACATTATATACATGTATGAAAACATAATGAAGCCTATGATTATGTATAAAAATAGTTTAAAAAGCATCAAGCAGATATAGTTCTGTGATTGTAACTGAAGAAAGTAAGCCTTTTATTTCAATTCACATCAAACTATATGTTCATAGCAGAAATATATCTTCTGTCAGAAGCTTCAAATCTGCTTCTATCATCTATCTATCATCTATCAAGCTATCTATCTATC
>NW_008352648.1:633826-639954 GCF_000622305.1 Nannospalax galili
CCTACCTACCTATCATCTGTCTGTCTGTCTATCTATCATCTATCTATCTATCATCTATCTATCATCTATCATCATCATCTGTCTGTCTCCGTGTTTGTCTGTCTACCCACTTACCACCTATCATCCATGTATCTTCAACATTTTGGGGACATCTTTCTTGGAGCTCATGCATATAAATGTATACCCATGTTTAGCCTTATGATCAGCAGTCAAACTTTTCATCTGCTGAGTCTCTAATTATATTGTTCTCCATTTTCCACCCCACTAGACTCAATAAAAAGTGGTTTCCCTGTTATGCACTTACAGCATCCTGTACTTTCATTTTTTGCATTCAACACAAATTATAATTATAAGCAATTTGTGTGCAGAATTGGTTTCCTGGGACTGCAGGAACAAATTACTTGGGGACTTAAATTTATTCTTTCAGAGTTCTGGAGGCTGGAAGATTGAAATCAAGGTGTTGGTGGGGCCACACTCCCTCTGGAATCTTTGTGGAAGAATCTCTTCTTTGCTCATGATTTCTGGTGTCAACATTGATTCTGTGGCTTGTGGTCCTCACTCTGCTCCATCACCTTTTTCATGTGATGTATGTGTGTGGTGTGCATACTTGTGAGTGTGTGCATGTATGCTCTACCTTATTCATCAACTCAAGGTCTCTCCATTGTATACAGAACTTGCTGAAAAGGGCTAGTCTAGCTACCCAGCTTGCTCTGGGGATCCCCTGTCTCATTTTCCTGATGGTGGAGTTACAAGTGGGCCCCCACATCCACCCAGCTTTTACATGGATTTTGTTGATCCAAACTCTGGGCTTCAAGCCTGAGCAACGAGCGCTTTACTTGCTGAGCCATTTCCTCTGCCTAACCTTGGTGTCACCTTGTTTGTTAGTCTAATTTCCATCTGCCTATCTTATTAGTATGCATATGATTGTATTTAGGATTAAGTCAGATAATTCAGGAAAAGTGCCTCTTCTCAATATCCTTTACCTGAAACACATCTTTTGCCACAAAATGTAATATTCACAATTTACTGGAATTAAGGCATGGGCTATTTTGGAGATCACCATTTAGCCCACTACATAGGCCATTTCTTCCTACCAAGTATCTGGCCCCTTCATTTGTTTCTAAGGAACTTGTGAGGTCAAAGTCCTGCCCTTTTATCTCCTGATATGTCTCTATTTCTCAGTCGAGTCCTCAGTTCATAGCTTAGTTGAGCCTCTGTGCCCATGGACAATGCAGCCTCAGATTTGACCAGCTATGCATCAAAAAACATTTTGGAAAAGCCTACTCTGAACTGAAAATTATGACCTTTTTTCTTAATATTATAACAACTATTCATACAGATTTTGCATTGCATTTAGAACTATACATAATCTAGAGATTATTTAAAGTATAAAGGAGAATGTATGTAAGGAATATGCAAATAAAACCCCATTTTATATAGGAGTTGAGATCCTCCAGAAGCTTGGGAAACTACAGAAGTCTTCAAAACAATCCCTGTGGGTATCAAAGGACATAAATAAATAAATAAATAAATAAATAAATAAATAAACAAATAAATAAATAAATAAATAAATGTATTGAGTTTCTATGTTTAAGGCTAGTTTGGGGCTTTATCCTGAAATTATCAGTGGTACCTGTAATTGAATGGGGAAATACAAATTCTGACAGACCAAGCCAGCATTTGTATGGAGAATGATGTAACTCTTCCCGAATTGCACGTCTCCATTTTACCATACTTGAGAGTTCCTGGGGATTAACTTGCTGTGTGACCTAAGGTGATTATTTGAGTTCCTCTTGTCATCCAGCCTCTTTTACTCCAGCTCTGTGGCGTAGCAGGCGCTGCTTCAGCACTGATAGATTGATTCTCTTAGTGGCCTGCTCACTCTACTACTGGTGTTTAGTATTTCTTTAAAAAATTAATGTATTTCCTCCTACGTCCAATGCAATTTTGAAGTAACTTTCCTATTTACTATGTATAAACAAGGCAATATATATATATATTCTTTTTAATCTTTTTGAGACAGGATCGCCTTGTAGTCCCAGCTGGCCTGGATCTCACTATGTAGACCAGGCTGGCCTTGAACTCATAGAGATCCACCTGCCTCTGCATCTTAAAATTCTGGAAATTAAATAAAAAGGAGATGTGTGGGTGTAGTTGTACTTAGAATAAAATAATTGTTGTGATCATGTTCTAAGTTAACCAATGACACTGATGTTTGAAAATGAAAGAAACATTAATTATCAAATTAAAGAACAAAAATATATACATTCACTAGGAGATAAAAAGTATTTTCCTTGGCCTCCTGGATTTGGGGAGTGCTAAAGTATACAGTCTGGGGAAGGCTAAGAAGAGAAGGCATGACCCATACTGTGTAAAGTCTTTCCAGTGTGCATACCCGCAGATCATACATACACCTCAGCAACCCCTCAGTTATCTTGGTAAGTAATCTCAATAAATTCATTGGTTCCCCAGTAAAACTTTAATCAAACATTGACTTGACACTAGAACCTTGAAAGGGAATAAGCATTGCTTGGAATCCCCAGGAAAAGAAGTCTCACAACAGATGGAAAATTTATTTGCAAATGCTATTATGTCTCATAATTATTAAAAAAAAAGAAAAGAAAACAAGATTATAAAAGATGTTAAAAGGATATGGGAATGGAGATATTTTCCAAAATAGAAAAAATGAGAAAGCCTTAGCAAGTGATGAAGGTCTGTGTGATATGTAAAGGATGAGACAAAAATAATATACACATGATCTTAAAATTTCTATGGTCATTTAGTTAACTAGTTTAAGGACAAAATATATATCTAGTCAAGGTTTATCTGCAAATATTTGTTTTTTTTACCCAAGCCTTAGCTACATAGCACATGATAATTAAAAGTACCAGACTGGTGGAACTAACATTATTGGATATTTAACAGCCATAGTTTGAGGCCTATACTAATGTGGTCAGAGGGACTTAAAGGACAGTTTTTGCCCCTTGCCATCCAAGGTTGACTAAGTTCCAAGGGACTACAGAACAGCTCTCAAAATATCCTGTAACTGTGGTGAGTCACATGACCTCTTGTTCAGGGAGGCCATGGTGACCCCATGAGATGGACTTGAACCAGTGTCCAGTCTACAAAGAGGAGGGTCAGCTCAGAGGAAACATCGTCCTGTAACTGTGGTGAGTCACATGACCTCTTGTTCAGGGAGCCCATGGTGACCCCACGAGATGGACTTGAACCAGTGTCCAGTCTACAAAGAGGAGGGTCAACTCAGAGGAAATATCTCATCCATGCTTCCAAGTGAAGCCAGACATGGTGGAGCAGGACCTTTGACCTATCTTCACATAAATAGAACTGGTAAAAGAAAGGAGTCGGGAGCTCCTCCCAAGCCCATGTTACCCCCAAGGAACAGATTCTCAAATGACCTCAAGTGTAAAAATAAATTGATTTATTTGGGCCAACTGTATGGTCTTAAACACCCAAAAGGAAAGTATAACCAAAGAGTAAAGTCATCAGTATATTTCTTTAAGAGTTCAAGGAATTGCACTTCACAGACCTGAGGCTTAAGTGTATATAAAAAGCTATTTATACAATTATTTCTCATTGATGATTTTGTTCCTAACCAGAAAGTGCTGCTCAGATGTAAGACTTCAAATCTTGGTTTCTAATACTGTAGTGCCCACCTGTAGTTAAGAGAGACAACCTGCTATTGTTCTAAAATGATGGCTAACTTTGTTTTCTCCCCCTACCTAGAAGCCTTTCAGAGGGAACTGACACTGATTCTAACCACTCCAACAGCTATCAAAATACCTGAAAGCAAATCCTGAATCCATCCCTCCAGAGTCCAGCCTGGAAGACAAAAAGAAAAATGAGGAGGAACCCAATAGAGGGATGCTTTTGGAAGGCCTTGTCAAGAAATTCCAATGGACTCTCATATGAACATTTGAAAATTGACCTGTTCTGACTTTTTTCTAGTTCCCTGTCTAGAACTTGTAATGTTAATTACTTTTGCCTTTACTTCTCCTTCACATCTCCTATTCATGATTTGAAGACTTTCTTTTCCTCCTTGAGATAAGTTATGCAATTTGAGAGTCTTTTAGGTAGACCCACTGAAGGGGTACTTCATTTGCCTCACCCTGCGTCCCTGTTCAGCATGGAAGAAGCCAGAGCCCTCTGTGTCCTGATTCCCTATTGGCAATTTGGGTAACCTCTTCAGAGGATGGTTTGATAAGAATAGGAGGTAGGAATTGGCTAGAGAGTTAGGGTAAAAAGACCCCAAAGAAAAGTAGCCTGTTTCTTGGCCAAAACTCACGATGTCCTTGGGCCTCTTAGCAACCTACTCCGTTCTAAAGGCCAAAAGTGTCGAAAATATTTGGGAGTTTTTATCTAATCCTTAAAAGATTTTAGGGTTACCTCTTCAAAGGGGGGAATGTTAGAGTAGCCACTCCCCCCCGCAAAAGCCCAATAAAAAGAAAAAGAGTTCATGAAGTTGTCAGAAAAAAGTGATGGGGAGATATGGGAGGAGTTGGAGGGGAGGCAGTGGGCATGGATTTGATCAAAACACCTTATATGCATGTATGAAATTCTCAATAAATTATTTATTAAAAAAAGTATTTTCCTGACTCTGAGTTTTAGAATGAGCAATATGGTGTGTAAATTTTACTTTCAAAGTGCCATTGATTGGGACTGCAGAGATAACTCAGTAGTTAAGAGCACTGGTTTATCTTGCAGAGGACCCACGTTTGGTTCCCAGCACCCACATGGTGACTACCAACTGTCTGTAACTCCAATTCCAGGGGATCTGATGCCCTCTTCCTGGCCCCTTCAGGTATTGCATTCACATAGTGTACTAACATACATGCAGGGAAAACACTCATACATATAAATAAAAGTGCCATTGATTACTAACCAAATCTAACAACTCTTCCCATTTCACCTACTGTGTCCTTTCTGAGGTAACACTCAATTGTGTCATAATAGTACATGGGAATCATGGGGAGCAAGAGTGGCAGATAGTAGCAAGTGTGTTTCCCCAATTTATTTTGCTTCTATTAATATTCACTTAAATAATTATATTAAAAAAGACTACACTGCAGATTAGGGAGTCCTTAAAGCAGTTCTGGGACTGACATCCTCCCTTCGCTGTTGGTAGGAGCCACTGGCCTATAGCTAACTGCTCCTGTACTTAGAATATTGTTGGCATGTCCAATCAGTCATCCCACGAACTAAGCACATTCACGGCTTGTTCTAGTGTCTGTTGTGGTGGGAAAAATGTACCCTGACAAAAAGAAACTGGGGAGGGGGTATTTTGTAATCTATCCAAGGACCACATAGAACTAGGTAGGCATCCCAAGAGATGTGGCCTGCTACCACTTTGGACCCTTAAGGCTCCAAAGTGCAAGAACAACAATAGATATGTGTATTATTCATGTTTGTTTTAAGCTCATATACTACCACCTCTGTTGAAATGCAAGGTTCTATACTGAATAATGTGGCAAATGGCACATGGACCTCTGCACTAACTGCAATGTTTCCCCAGTTCCCATCCTTGGAACATTTAGTAAATGTAGTAAGCGTACTAGAGAAACATTACTCTATGTTCAAATAAGTTTGAGAAAGACTATGCTAACCAATGTGAAATCTAACCTATTTACTCTGACCACCCTGAACTTTTAATATGTTGGTGTTCTTTATAAACCACAAGTGGAAATTAACCAAGACACTATTTTTTCCTCATATATTAACTGTCCTGTGGTATGTCAGAATGGAAATTGCAATTCTATGTGCTTGAAGCTTTGAGTAAAATGAGGGAATATAGAGAATTATGAGAGATGGTGGCTTTGCCATTTCTTCTTAGAGATGATCTGGCATAGTAGAAAATGCACAGGTTGTGAGATCTAGCAGCACAGAAGTTAATCTTGCTTTTTCATTTTAACTGCTTGTTTGACATTGAAAATTCCTTTCCTTTTCTGAGCCACATTTTTTTTTATCTGAAAAAGGGAGTGAGTCTGAATTTTCAGCTCAGTGATAGTGAAGTTCATACTCATGATACACAAGGATGTAGATTTATCCCCAGTACTAAATGCAAAATAAAATAAACTAAGTCAGGAATTGATCTGATAGATCATATATATATA
>NW_008352648.1:640025-643032 GCF_000622305.1 Nannospalax galili
CAGATAAATTCCTGATATATGAATATTCTGTAGAACCCCAAACTTAATGAACTTATACCAACATAGATTTTCTGGGGAGAAGATCCACACTGTCTTACTAGAGTCTTAAAGAAGTGACTGTCCACAAAGAAAACAGGTATTACTAGACTATATGTCCTGGTTTATTTCTCCATTGCTGTGACAAAACACTCTGACCAATACCAACTCGGGAAGGAAAGGGTTTATTTATCTTACATATCGCAGGTCACAGTTCATCTGGGAGCCCAAGGTAGGAACTCAGTGCAGGAACCTGGAGGCAGGAGCTGGAGCACAGGCCATGGAGGAACGCTGCTTACTGATTTGCTCTCCTGACCCCTGCTCAGCCCGCTTTCTTATGCAACACAGGCCCACCTCCCCAGGGGTGGCACCACCCACAGTGGGCTGGGCCCTCCTACATCACCAGCAATCAAAAAGATGCCTTACAGACATGGCCACAGGCAAGTTCAATGGAGGCAATTCCCCAATTGAGGCTCCCTCAACCCAGGTGTGTCAAGTTGACACTAAAGCTATCCAGCACACTATATTATTTTTTGAGACTTGTCTAGATGAGTGTTAATCCAACATAGTTGTAAAAAAAATGGAAAGTGCTAATTTGGCCACTGCTGTGATTGGATGGTGAGGATCTGCAGGCCCATATGAAAACTTTAGTCTTTAGAGTGGTGACTTTGGGAGGTGCTGAGGACCTTTGTGAGGTGAATCCTAGTGGGAGGCCCTTAGGGCACTGGGGATAAAAGGGTATTCTGAGAACCCACTATCCCACTCTTGCTGGTTTAAAATGCTATTCCTTGCTCTGTGTGCTGAGACTGTTGACATCCATGTGAGGTGATGTAACCAAGGAACAACTACTGAGCCCAGGTTTTGCCATTTGGACTTCCAGCCCTTGTAATTTTATAGTTTGCTGCCTCAGGAATTCTATTGTAGTTGTGAAAATTTAATATATATTGTCCTGTTCATTTTTAAACAACGTGCTTGCACTGGTTTAAATGAGCAGTTAAATTGAAAGAAAATAATTTTATTATTTTATTGTAAAAACTTAAAATATCTAAAATTTCATCTTTTCTTTCAAATTAGAAAACTGCCAACAGATTTAGTGTGCTTATAGAGTAATTGGAACTCCAGAACCTAAACAATTACCTAAGCGTATGCAAAAATGATCTAGAATTTTCAAGTTAGAATTGAGTTTGCATTGAAAATACTTTAAAGGTAGTTTGGCTCTTGAGGTTTTAACTAATTTCATTTTGAATCTTGTTTATTAAAGAGTACTATATGGAGTGAATGAAGAATCTCACTAATCCAAAAGAAACAAAAGATTCCATTTTAGTATGGTTATAAAGCAAGGTGTAAGGCAATTATGTAAATATGTAATATCTAGTTTAAACTATTTAAACACTTGCCTTAATTACTCATGAGGGAAGCATGATTAAGCTTTTAGGGCCTTTATTTATCTAGTTGGGGTGTTTGTACTGATTAAATTAATTAAATGGATAGGTGCTTGTTCTTATTTTTTACAGTGACCCCAACACATATATTTTATAGCTGTTTCTATATTTGCAAATAAGCAAAATTAATAGGGAGGAGAACTTTATTTTTAGATATTAATTTTTTCACTACTTAATCTGAAGCTAGAGTTGTGCTTTTTGTAGGCTCCTGATGGTTACCTTTTGGTATCAACTTGGGCAGCCATCAAAAAGGGTGTCTATTTACCAGACAGGGTTACAGACTGAGCTGTATTTCTGACACTGCAGCTTATCTCATGATCAGATCTTCTACTTCTTTCCTGAACTCCATGTCCCATTAAAGCACTAATAGCTGCTGGCACCCACTTGAGGTGGCGTATAGAGGATCATTCCTGCATTGATCTTTCAGACAATCACCTGATTCATTCCTGAACAAGCCAGAAGGAAGTCTCTGGGATAATGATAATCTGGTTCAGGACTTCTACAGGGCTGATACAGTTAGGAGAAGAAAGACAAGCTCTCATTCTGAAGGGCAACTTCTACATACTAGAGCCTCCTGTGACTTAACTATATTACAGAAATCTGGACGTTCTGGGGAAGGGAATAATTAGAGCCCCACTAGTGCTCCAGGGCCAGTGTAGTACCGCCAGTACATGTTCCCAGTCCAGGAGATTAACAGGGAGAACTAGTCATGGGAAGGATACACTTCAAATCAGAGGATGTAACTTAGCAGTACTGGGTTTCACACAGTGGTTTTATATCATGGGACAACTTCTTCATGATGTTTATCTTATTGTCCTGCTGGGAAAGAATCATGTTCAGATGTAGAAAAATAAAGAGCAGGATCTTGCTCACTGAAGTACAGAAATCTAGAAGGATGCCTTGACTAATCAGGCACTCAGATAAATTAATGGCAAAAGGTAGTTTGTTCTGTAAGAGAGCAAGTAGTGAAGGATTCTGTGAAGCTTACCCTGACCATCCTACTTCATACCAGACACACAGATCCTCCTTCGTCTGCTGTATTTCACTTTTCCATAGTCCTTATCTTTTCCGTATAATGTATTTAACTTTCTTGATTCCCACTTTCTCCTCCACTAGGATGTAAAACTCCATGCTGTAAGAGGTCTTTGGTTCATGAAACTGGCAAGTCACTTGAAATGAAATTTCCAGTTGGGGTCATGGTGCTGTCTCCCAAGATTAGAAAGTGATGCCTGACATATAAAGGGCCCCCAGCAAATGCTTATTAAATGAATAATAGTGAAGGAGTGTTCATTCTGCATGTCAGCAGGATAACAAGAAACTATGTGAGAATGGTTGAAATTGTTCTTACAAACTCTTTTTAAAAATTTTTTAATAACTACATGATTAGAAGCAGCATTTCATTACAGCTTTAACATATTCAGTAACACACTCCAGAGCAAGAGTACATCTCTTTCACAACTGGCTGCAAGTTTCTAGGTTCACAGTTGAATTGCTACAGTTATACAATATTGAACTCAGTATAAGCCCTG
>NW_008352648.1:643050-666189 GCF_000622305.1 Nannospalax galili
CCTTTAAAAAAGATCTCTATTTCATTTTAGAATATATTGTTCCTTGCAGAAAGACTCATTGGTTTTGCTACTGAGATGTTGGCGCATGCATCTCTAATATGTATGTATATGATTATTACTAGTCATAATCGGTTGCACTTGAATCCTTGATGCCTGTGTACGTCTATAAAGTCATCGGGTAGATTTCAATGGTAATGTTTATCACCTCTACTAATTAACATGACGTAAATCTTACAAACTCTTAATGGCTCTTCAAGAAAAAAGAATGGCTCAAAATATTCATTAAACAGCATATTTTAATACAATTTATTTATCCATTTTGTGCGCGTGTGTGTTTCCTCAACCCGGTGCCTGTGTGGAACTGTAGGGAATCAGGGGCTCCATGGCCTGTTTATGCTTAGAAAAGATGGTGCTGATATGGATTTCCAGCATGGACCAACGACTGACAGTAGATATGAGAAGGGGCTACAAGTTGGCACAGGATCTGGGGACCTCAAAAGTAAACAGTGACATAATATTATCTAACCAGTTTTGGCAAGAAGCCACCTTTATACGATTTCCTATTAAAATGTCCTTAGGACCAAGGCCACATGCACTCTCACCCTGTGGCCACCTGCCTCAAAGCCTGTATGCCTTCCCTCAGAGAAAGTAAAGCATTTCTAATTTGCTAGCAGCTCCATGAATCTTTAATTCCCTGGCTTCTCTCAACCCTCCATCCCTGGTGCCAAACTCGACCTCCACAGGAAGTCAGAACAACTTTTAGGATTCAGTTCTCTCCTTCCACCACGTAGGAGGGACCCTGGGATTGAACTAGGTTGTTAGACTTGGCAGCAGGCACCTTTACAAGCTGAATCGTCTTGCAGGTACAAACAACATTTTTTGGTGTTGTATTCTAATGTATAGAAGGGGCCATGGGAGGATTGCCAATGGCTATCTACACTTCTTTTACAAGATGACTTCAAGCATCCTGTTCTGACCATCAGCTCTACCTCTTCCATTCCCTTTCCAATTAAAAGCAGGTGGATCTACTTCTGCTACTTGATCATCTTTTCCTTCCTGCTGACCCTGCAGTTTGCTTTCCATGGCTCATGGCTGTGATGAGGCCTCTATAAATGCTTCCAACAACTTTTACCATCTCTCCCTTTATCATTGTATAATACCCTCATCACTGCTTACTAACATTTCTTCACTTCCATTCAAGACATTGAGTTAATTATTGCATTTTTAGATAAAGAGACCAAAAGTTAGAATTAAAAGACTTGCTCAAGATAAACGTAGTTAAGGATGATAATATATTAAATGATACCAACCAACATTCATTAAACAAATGTTACATTTCAGGAATTGACATAAATATGATGTAACAATTTTAATTACAAATCTCTTCCCATGTAGATTAATAAGTTGAGATTCAGAGAGGTTGGATAAATTGTCCAAAATTACCCCTCTGGCCAGTCATCTCTATTTAATCATTAAACAACCACTCATTGAGCCCACATTTGTAAGCAGAAATGTACCAGCAATGAAGTCTCCAGTGGTAAACAGAACAGACACAGCCAATATTTATCAAGTTCTTTCTAGGTCCTACACTGTTCTGCTTTCACTACAACTCTGTGATATAGATAGCTAGCCTAAACTGTAATTTTCAGATGAGAAGTTGAGCCTTAACAAGGGACTTCCTCAAGTCCCTGTGGCAGCTGCTTAGGGCTGGTGGATGAGTCCAGGAAATCTAACTCCAATCACTTTGCTATGCTCCTTCCTGGACATTAAAGTCTAGTTGGCTAGAAGGGCATTCACAGGAAAGCACAAGGAGACACATGTTTCAAATGGCCAGAAGGATCTTCTAGAGCTAGTTGACTTTTTATCACCCTTAACATATCACCCTGGTGGGCCCATGGGAATTATGCTCTTGTGTGGATCACAATATGCCAGGTTGTTCATTATTACAATTTGTATGATGTCCAGTAAGCCCAACTTTTCCACAATAACATCTACTGAATGCTTTTTTGAAAAGCCTGTCAAGTTAAAGAGAATGAAAGTGCCTCTAAGCATTTGTTTTGTGTTGGCTAGAGCTGGAGTCTAAATAAAAGCTGCAAGTGTGACTAATAATTATAATCTAATTTAGTGCACTGGATTGGAAAGGAGTAATTACTGCACAGGCTTTTGGGGAGTAAATGATTTATGGTTGACCTACAGTAGATTATAAATTTGGAAAATGAGAAATTTTAATGCAAATTAATTAAATTTGGAGCTCTTTTTGTTAGCTTTATAGAATAGTAGAAATTTTCAGTCTTATTTGATTGAATTTGGACTTGGGATATGAGATAAACAGAGTATTGAGTTTGCAGCATTTGGATACAGAGCCTCAATTCTTGTGTCAGGCCCATAATTTTTTCTGATCAGATCAGGGAAGAGTTCAAGAACACTTTTTTTTTCAGTAGGAAAATGTGTACATGTAGAGTTTTTATATGCTCTAAGATTTTTAAAAAAAAATTTGTTCTAATTTGATGATCTTTAGGGTGAACCAAAGTTACCATCACTAGGCTATACTTCTTATAGTGTGCCAGATGTTATGCCTGGGTATTTTGTAACATCAGAGTTTTGTTGTAGAGGCTGTTCTTTGTATGCTTTACAGTTGTGATGCTCAGCACCATGTCTTGCTTCTATGAACTAGATCTCTAGATATTTCAGAGTATCCTCTAGGGCAGGGGTTCAAAATTTCACCTACTGAGAACTTCTGTACTAGATTTTTTAAATGCACATCATCAAATTCATTCCTTGCTGTGCTCTGTAGGTAGGTATATTAATGTCCAAGGCTTTGAATTTATACTTAATCAGAGTCATATAATTAACACACATTGAAGCCAGGATTCAAATACAGATCTGCATGGATCTAAAGCCTATTTGGGGGAATTGAGAGCTGGCTCTGTGGTTAAAAGTGTGAACTGCTCTTGCAGAGGACTCAGGTTCAGTTCCCAGCACCCATGTTGGGTAGCTCATAACTATAACTCTAACTCCAGGGAGGATCTGATACCTCTGGCCAGTTTGGGTACTTGTAGAGAGTGATATCTTTGAGGTTATGTCTCTTCTGTTATTTTTAGAAATAAACAAAAGTTAGTCAATGAAGTGATTTAGTCAAATTGAGAAACTAGTTTTTAGCAGAACTTGGCCTACAACCAGGTGTCCTAAAGAATGAGAGGCTAAAAGGGAAAGTGCATTTACATGACCTTCGCTATGTTGCTTTTTTCTTTTTTTTAAATGTTCTCTTTTTCCAAGTGTTTCCCTTTTATTTGAACAATTTTTGAGTACAAAGGGGTCTTTCAAGTCTATGTCCATTAATTCTAAACACATACTGAGACTTTAAAATCTGTTTCTTAACATTGGAAAGAATTAGACCCTAGGGTTGTTGCTGCTCCACAATTATGCATGAAAGCATTCCAGCCCACGCAGATGCTTGCCAGCCCATCTCCCCACCAGCAAGCAGAGAGCCAGCAATGGGTCCCGTGAGCATTCTGTTCTGTTGCTGTCATGTTCTGGTGCTGCTTATCGACCTGTGAATAAAATGGAAGAGCAACAGCCAGCTTTGGATCAGAGCATAGTGATGGCCACTCCAGACCATTATTACTCAGTTCCACCTGCAACTCAATCTGAAATTTCTTCCCAGTGGGTGCCTAGTCCGCAAACCGATGTTTTCTTTACAGTAGATAGATTAGAGCTTTCAGACTCTGTTAGGTTGAAGAACTCTAATGGAGAAATCTGCTTAATTAGCCCTTTGACTAATCTTGCATTTGCCTTGGAATAAGGGGCAATTCATGCCACAATGCAGCTTCAGATACTTGCACTGGAGGCAGAAATGTTCAGGTAGTAGTGGACTTTTCAGAGCTAGAACAAGAAGAATATTCTCTCAATAAAACGTCCTTGGATGCCTTCAGCATTTTTCTATTTTTTATTGAATTTTTGCAAATTTCATACAATGTATTTTGAACATTTTAAAACCCCTTCTCTTAGCCTTTTTGAATATAACAATTTCTGGGTAGCAAATAGGTTTGTTCAGATAGGACTGAATTGTTACTGAGTTCCAGTGAATATGCACTTACAGATTTTCCAAGGCTAGGAATGCTAACCATAGATGTAGTTAGTGAGCAGGAATGGGTCAAGAGGGCAAAGTCAGTAAGCAGGGTAAGGGTACCTGCCTGTGATGCTAGATGATGAAGGAAATCATTAGAAGATGAAGGGCATCATTTCAAGATCTGAAAACAAAGCAGAGTATAATGTTTTAGACTCTCAAGTTGGCTTTACTAGAACAGTCCTCTATACACAGAGAACAGAGCCCCCAAACCTGTCTGTATGTAGAGTCAGACTACTTGACTTCCCTTCCTAGTTTTCAGTCCTAGTGACTGGTTGTGTGATCTGCGATCAGTCATTTAATTCTCTCTGATTCATTGTCCTTATTGCAGGATGGATTTATAATAACAGAAATCTTATAGAGTTGTTTCTCATGTTTAAGTGAGACAATACCAATAAAGATTTAAACTGGAAAGGATACCTAGATAGCACTTAGTGAACACTGGCTGTTATACAGCCTGTCTTCCTTACCCAGTAATAAGATGACTAAGCCTCAGAACAAATGGCGGCTGAACATGGACACCTTGTCTTAGAATTAACAGATATTAATGAATCGCTGTAGTGTCTTCTCATACTACCTTAGCAGGGTAGAGAAGTGACAAGACAGAACCCTACTTGCAGAGAAAGGCTGGTGTAAGTGGGACTGGAGCTTGGAGCACCTGAAAAGCAGTGTAAGCCCTTGCTCTTATTAAGAGCCTATTCCTTTAACATGGTGACTTCTAGGAAGGTGAGTTATTGTTGTTAACAAGACAAAAATGTACATTGATACATACTTCACTTTGGCCCATCCAGAACACACTGTGTACATATACTTAGGTTAAGCTTCAGGACAAAGCAGAAGACTTAACTATTCCCTATGAGGGAATATTTATATTGCATTGTTATTATACCTCAAAGAAAGATAAATGAAAAGTCCAAACAGCATATTTAAGATTAGATGTTAAGTATGCTTTGATTGATAACAAATTTGAGTTTCGTGTACAGAAAATAAAGCTTTTAGCCATTCAGCATGTCCCACTCACGGTTTCTTTCACTCTCACCATTAAATAATCTTGGTCTGTTGAAGCAGACTAAAACAGCTAAACAGATCATCCTTGGGCCTTCTTTTAACAGTTATTGGACAATTAAGGCAGTGAGAAATAAAATTTCTCATACATTAGTGGGAAAAACAGGGACTCAAGATGAGGAGAGCCTGTGAAACAGCCATGAAGGGCTGTACTGCTGCCATGACCCCTGGAGGACAATCCATCACTTGGTCTCAGGAGAACTAATGCAATTCTTCCAACTTTCCTCTAACCAAGTGCCTGGCAGCTCTCAGCCCAGCCTAAGCATAATTTGGGGGAGCCATTATTGTATCAACAGCAGCATCTTCACCTTAAGAAGTGGATGCCTTGGATCATTGTCACATGTGGGGTGAGGCTGGAGTAGAGGAATGAGAGAAATGAGTGACCTGCCATTTTTTCCTCTGTTCATTTTCCTCTTTTAAAATGTTTAGTTTGATCAGACCATGTTGGGATAAAGAGTATTAAACTAGACTAAAATCAGTTCCCTACCAACTCCATGACATTTGCAACATAAGTTTTTGCACATCCAGATAAACATTTCTGGAAACCAAAGAAGAAGCAATCACCTTAACCTTACTAAGAATCAGAAGGGATGTCTGGGTCATTGAAGGTCAACCCATTAATGGAGAGAAGACATCAAAATATGGGCAAAATGAGAGTAGAGAGGGGGGATACTGGGGGCAGAAAGGTTCAAATATGGAGTGTGAAGGATGTGGAATGAGAGCTCAGGGGAAGACTTAACCAAAAGGAGGTGTGTACTAAAGCTATATGGAAACCTATGGTCTTGAAGTCCAAGTAAAAATGTTCTTAAAGGGGTATTATAGAACATAGGTGAATGAAAAAAGAGGGAGGGAATACTCCAGGCTAAGGGTTTCAGTAGAGATGAAGATGAGGGATAGGGGAGAGCAGGGAGTAGGAAGTGGGTTAACCAAAGCAAAGCTATATAAAGAAGCCTATAGAAATCCATCAGTATGTAAATTAATTAAAATAGTATAAAAGGGACTGGAGACGTGGCTCAGTGGTGAAGAGCACTGGCTGTTCTTGCAGAGGACCTGGGTTTGATTCCCAGCACCCACATTGTGGCTAACAACCGTTCATAACTCCAGTTCCAGGGACATCTGATACCCTCTTCTGACCTCCCCAGGCATTGCACAGCATGGGTGCATGTACATACATGCAGACAATATACTCATACACATAAAATAAAAACAATTAAAAATAATATTTAAAAGGGAACTTGATCAGTGGTACCTTGCATGGGTGGGCAATACTGCTCCCAGAAGACATGGGCTATTTAATGAAAATCTACGTGCCAGTCACGGGATACTTGCCTATTATGAGTTATTGTGCAGGAAGGCCCCAGAGGAACCCAAAACAGCACAGGCTACTGCCGTTGCTCTTAGTTTCCCACCATAACCGAATGACAACCAAACCATAACTTCACTGCTGGAGTTGCCACTTACTTAGGTTCCAGGACACTGAGAAATAAATCACCCAATGATCAGGAAACACTCTCCTTGCTGGCTAGCTTTCACAACACTGGAAGGTGCTATGCAAGCTGCTGGAGGAAAAAAGACATCAATTGTTTTACCCAGAGGTGGACTTAGATACTAACTTTCCGGGCAAGTAACCAACTACTTCCCGATTGGATTTGAGGCCTGCTGCACTGGAAGGATTTCATGCCTGATATTGTAAACCTGGGCAAAAGCCCATTCATTGGCTTTACAGTGGAGCCTAATGGTGTTATTTTGCTAAATTGTCACATTGTCAAACTATCTTCCTAATATTTATACTTATACTCATAAATTTGTGCTGCTCTCAACCTTAGGGAAGCTTTTTTTGCAGTGGGTAGTGGTTATGCAGAGACATATAACTGGTCCAAATGCTGAGAATAACTTCTTGTGAGTGTTCAGCCATAGAGGGGTAATCTATATCGACCTCCTTCCACTCATGACTCAGGGAGCATTGCAGAGCAATAGGAAGAAAGAATGTAAGAGCAGAAGATGAGCCAGAGGGTGGTGAAATGCTTCCTTCTGGATGTGACATAACTGATGCACATATCAACATCAACTCACATCAACTGTGGTTACCTACACAAGACCTGCACAATAGCCAGTAAAAACTCCAGCATGGATGTGGGAGGAGTTCCTAAGGCTCTACTCCTAGCTGAGGAAATACTGGGAGTTGATAGCTGGTGAGGAAGGAAGAGTCACTGTTCTTTGGGGTGTAGCCACTGGTAGGCTAGCTATGCTATAGTGGATGTTCACATCCATTCCCACATAATCAGCATCAGCTAGATTCAGGTCCATTAATAATAACAATTTTAAAAAGTAGATGTCAAGTCAGGAGGGGAATGTATTGGTGGGTCCTGGAGGGACCTAAGAAAGAGGTAGTGGGGTGGAAAAGATAAGAAGTCAGACTGAAGGCTATGAGAGATCAGGTGCACTTATGGATGAGCTGACACTTTAACCACAGGAGACTGGGATTTGGAAAAATGATGTCACTTTTCTTCCCTGACAGCTAGGACAGATCTTGGGGACTCTGCACATCTCTAATGTGACTAGCTGGTGCTTTGATAAAAAGAAGGATGGCTTATTTATTTCCCATTCTAACCTTTTAACTTTAGGTTAATGGCATTCCTTATTTAGCACTGTGGGTGAGGTGGGTCATGCCACAGAGAAACACAATCTCCATAATCATCACCAATACAGTCATTGACTTTAGGGACAAAAACGAGGAAGAATATGATTTATGTTATAGTTTTTTAAAAAAACATTGAGTGTTCGTAATTCCAAGTTGCTCTTAACCTTCAGAAAGCAATTTGAGTTCTTTTTCAGAACCTCAAAATAGTTGTATAATATAAAATTTGTTATTAAATTGGAATTTGTTTCTATTACCTAACTTATTTTTGCTGTATTTCTCTATTAATCATGTAGGAATTACTAAAAAAATTGTAAGCAAGCTTTAAAGGATAGGAAATCTCTGGCCTTATGTTAGTCACAGATGTGAAATGCTGATTTATTACTTAATCATAATAGATTTGCTTAACTGAAGATACTATTATTACATATTTAAAAATAAAAGCATGAAGATAACCAAATTAGTATTTTTTCATTAAACGATGCATCATTTTCCTCAATAAAGCATATCCAGGTCCCAATTTTCCAGGTTTTGTGACAGTGTATAAGGGTTCAACATCTTTGCACTCCAAATTCATCTGGAAAATACTGCTGGGAGATTTCACTGAAATGAGATATATTAAGTATTTGGAGGTATGCCTATCTCAAAGTAAATACTCTCTAAATATTTGTTAATTGTTTTTATTTGAAATTTTCTCTGATTTCATTAAATATCTTAAAATATAGCTCCCTAAAGCATAACCTGATTAGTGAGTTCAATTGGAACTTAAGCCTATGTTTTCCTTTATTTGTTAAGTTGGGGCAGATCACAAAAATGTTCTTTGAGTCCATTGGGGTGCCTATGATTTGGGGGGGGGTTACTAGAGTTAAAGTCTGGTCCTCAGCTCTGAAGACACAGAGCCTGGAATTTCCAAGTTTCTCTAATAAGAAACCAGATGGCCTCCAGAATTATGAAGTTCTCAGGTAGTAAGGATCCAGTATCACTGTTCTGGGCACTGAATATAATCTTATCCTTCTCCCAGTGAGATCTTGCAGCAAAAGTGTCCATGTGGTCTATAAAAATTGAATATGCACACTGTTTTAAAGGACTCTCTAAAGTCCTTTAAAGCATGAGACACAGGGCAGGGGTCTTGCTCAGGTGTTAGTTTAATATCAAAACTGAGCAATACTATTATTCCTATTTTATAGATTAAGACTTTTTCAGATATTTTAATTCAGGGTGTCTTACCTGGAAGCCTGTCCTTTTAGCCAACACACAGGTAGAAAACCAGCGTTGCTTCTAGCACACCTTTATATCCCTATGTACACACATTCTTTGGGCCACAGGAAGACACAGGCACAAGTGAAATGTATATATTCAAGACAATTCTACAAATAACTCGTGTACCATTTTCTGCGACCCTTCTGGAACATATACCATCCACAGTTATTCCTTAATTCAACATGTTAAAAAATATTTGTGACTCTTATTTAGCTAATATATGGGGGATTATTCATTATATCAGTTAACATTCTTGTTTACAAAAGTAATTTTCATTAATTATTACTGTAGAACACAGAAGTATCACAAAGGAACAAAATCAAGTAGAACCCCTGCTATGGAGACATGTGAAAACAGAAACACTTCAAATACCCACAAAAACTGTCCTTAGAATAACAGGATGGCTGAAGGCCTAAAGCTGAAAACATAATCTGGATCTTTATTTTATTATATATTTTAAAATTAATCTAACATAATGCACAAATATTAACATTTTTTAGGCACAATAAGCACTTCAAATACAGAAATATCGAGAGTTCAGAACTATAGTAAGAACTTTCTTCGTCATTTAACATAACTCACAAGTTCAGGCTAAATATTCACCTTTCAAAGCACTGCTTCAGGCATGCAAAAGACACGACTCATAGTTTTAATCTGTTCTCCTGAAAGGAGCAATTCAGAAATGTCAAATAGTTTATGAAAATGACCCATCATTTCCACAGCTGGTCTGCAAAGCATCCTCATCTTGACATGCTAAGATGAGCTACACAGTTTCTATCAATTAAATGAATCCTTCCAATTATCTTTAGGGAAGTCAACACGTACAGTGAATTGCATACATCTGGTAAAACTCTGGTCTTTCACTGAATCCATATGAGGGTGTTAGTGGAACAGGATCTAGGGTGGTCACTGTCTAGGGGCTATGGTTGAGTTCATGTTCTCGCTCAAAGAATTAAAAGGCAGGACATTCCTTAGACCAGAAAAGAGAAAAAGACAAACAGACTTTTATTGAAAGATGAAGATTCATACACGTACATACGTTCTCCCAGAGAGAAAATCTCTTCACAAGTGGAGAAAGGATTCAGAAAATGAAAATCCAAGTTCTCCCAGTGAGGACCTGGGTTTTTAAGGCTTGTAGTGGTTTCATTTCCCCTAATTTTGGACTAGTCAGTTTAAACAAAGAAGAGAAGGCTGATATGTTTATGGCTTCAAATGAAGATGTGTCCAGGTCAAGCCTTGGTCTTATCTGAACTTGGTTGGACTAGTGTGCCATAAAAAGAACCCCGCTGGCTACAGGTGGGGCTCTCATGCATTTGTCTCAGACCAAGAAGATGGGAATATGCCATTTTTATTACTTATTAATGACTCTTTCCCTGTCTATATACATGTCCAAGAATATGGTTAGCTCCCAATTCCTCAATAATAATCTTTCTTTAGGACATGATATACTCTGCAGGTATCTCTGGTAATACGGTACCAGTTGCATCTGATTCAACAGTGAGACATCCTGTGTATGCCTACAACTTAGAAGAAAGGGCCAGCCTGCTTTTTGTCCTTTTCTTTTCTTTCTTTCCTTTTCTCTTCCTCCTTCTTTGCTTCCTCCCCTCTCCCACTTCTTCCTCCTTCCCTCCATCTCTTTATCTCTCTCCCTCTTCCCCCTCTCTCCCTCTGTATTTTCCTTTGTTTCTTTTTCATTCTCTCTCTCTCTGTCCTCTCTCTCCCCTCTCCCTCTCTCTCCTTCTTTCCTTCTGTGGTGACTAATCTTGGATATCAACTTGACATACCTGGGAAAAGGGAACCATCTGAGGAACTTTCTCTGTCAGATTGCTGTGGGCATATCTGTGCGGCATTTTCTTCATTGCTAAATGATAAGGAAAGCCCGGATAATTATGGGTGGTACCATTCCTGGACAGGCGGACCTGGTCTGTGTAAGAAAGGTAGCTGAACAGAAGCAGGGAAAGCAAGTAAGCAGTTGTTCCTCTGTGGTTTGGTCATGGCTTCCCTAGATGATGGACTGTAACCTGCAAGCCAAATAAATCATTTCCTCTCCCAATTTGCTTTTGGTCTGTGTTGTATTATAGCAACAGAGAACAAAACTAGAGCACTTTCTTTCTCCCCACCCCATCCTTTCCCTTCCTCTCCTCCTCCTCCTCCTCCTCCTCCTCCTCCTACCCATTCCTCTCCCTCCTCCTCCTCCTCCACCTTTTCCTTCTCGTTCTCTTCTATCTTCCACTGTCTCTCTGTCTTTGTCTTTCTGTCTCTCTCTCTCCCTCTGTCCCTCTTCTCTCTCAGAGAGATTTGGGGCAGGGACTCATTCAGAAAGAAATTTTTTTAGATTTTGAGAAAGCTATCAATGGACATAAGTATTCACTTTGAAGAATTTACTAAAATAAAAATAAAATGCTAACACAGCAAAAGAAAATCCTGGTGTTCACAGGCAGAGCATTCAGAGGCCGCTCTTCTGCAGCTCCCTCTGTCCTTTCTCCCAATGAGGCTCCTTTAAGAACACACGTTGCTCTACTAATCTAGAATATCCGTTGTTGGGGAAACATAATTAAGAACAAAACCTCTCTATCAATGTGGTGGTGATATTAAACAGTTTTCTTTGCATGACATGAGTGAACTTACATACATGCAGGCAATACATTCAGGCATGTAAAATAAAAATAATAAATAAAATATTTTTAAAATTTTCTTATTGAATAAACGTTTAATCAGAATGTGATGCTCATCATGGGTAATCCACAAAGAGGTTATAAAAATAATGAAATCGCACACTTATAATGACAAACAGACACAGCCTGTGGCAGACATGTTTTCAAGAGTGACAATTACTAGTTCTCAAGCAAGAGAAGCTCATAATATCATGTCACCACAGTTCATCTTAAACTTGCCTGGTAACTAGATAATTACCTGTGCTACTAACTAATTTCCTGTCCTTACCCAGAAAGTAAGTAGCATCCTCATCTTTAGGACCGGAGGCAGTTTTATAATATTGAACAAGGTATCCGCTCGAGTTAGGGTCCTCCAACTCACTTTTTTGACCCCAGATCTAGTCTGTGATAAGCCAACTTTAAACCTTTGGTCCAAACATCTTACAACAACCTTACAACAAAGGGTAAAACATGTCCTTGACTCTGAGATCTCAGGCTCTAGGGTAACAGGCAAGTTCTTATGAATGTCACCAAACCCTATGGAGTTAGAATAAAAAGGTTCAAATGAGAGATAAACTTAGAGTCATGGGTAACTGAAGACCGAAGTTTCCTTGGAGGTCATGTAGTCAAATATTCCTGTTCAGCTACAGATACCCAGGCCAGTCACATAAGTCGGTACATTGCGTTAGCTACTTTTCTTATCACTTCTAACAAAGAGCTGGCAAAACTGCAACTTTAGGGAGAGTTTGTTTTGGCTCACAGTTCAGAGGAATGAAATCCATCGTGAAGGGAAAGGTACCAGCAGCAGGGCAGCAGGACTGGCTCAGTCCATAGTGCCCACTGGGAAGCAGAGGAGAGGGAAGGGAATGCTGGTGGCTTTCTTCTTTTCCCCTTTTTATTCTGTCTGTGACTCTAGCTCACGGGATGGTGCTGCCCATGGGGTGGTACCACCTCTCCTCAACTGAATCTCTCTGAAAACTCACTCACAGACTCACCCAAATGTGTGAGCGCCATTCATTAATGTCTTAGGCTTTTATTATGCAGTCAAATTGACAGTTGAAATTAACCATTAGCTGCATAGAATGTGATAATGGGGACAGGTAGATATTTCTTATTCTAAAGAGAAGTGCAGCAACCACGTGTTCGGTCACTGGCCTCTAGAGGTTGTAGAATCTAGGAAATAATCATAGATACACCAGGTCAGAGCAACTACATTTGTAATTCAGCATTCTCTCAGATATGTATCATCTCTTTCCCCATCATTAAGAATAGCAAGCATAATAAAGCTGTGTTGCTTGTGGTGCTTAAAAAGATAGTGACATCAAAGAAGTTTTATTCAAATTTAGGAGGTCTAACATGCAAAATGAACCTTGAGAAAGAAACATCTATTTTAAAACTTAAAACTTAAGAAATGCTGGAGGGAAGTTATCTATCCAACCCTTTCATTTTATACATAGGAAAACAAAGAGAAAACATCCCCCCACCACTGTCAGAGAGGGTGGACCTCTTTAAAAGATGTAAAAGAGACCTTGCTTTGTAGACCTAGTTCATTCAAAAAGATCTATGAAGTTATTCAAAGTCCCTGGAGCCATGCCCCTATTCTCCTTACTTCTGTTCACTCCCAGGGAATGCTGAGCAGGGATGTTACAATTTTTAGAGCCCCTGAAACCATTATTACAATAAAACTTAATCAATGAATCTCTTCCTTTGAACTCAGTACTGAAGAACAAAGTCTAGTTGGTTGTTGGAACAACCAATAAAATTTTGCAGAGTACGAAGGTATCTGGTAGAGCTGATTTCTGAAAATGATTGACATCTTTGGTTCTAGCACTGTCACTGATTTATGCTGTGATCTTCTAACACATTTCTGTTTAGAAAACTAAGGAAAACCTAGAAATTTTTTCCATCCTACCCTTCAAATTAATTTATGATTTGGAAAATCATTGGCTTCCTTCTCCTATTTCTTCATCTGTTGTCTACTGCAGTGAGTCAGTCTAAACTTCTCAAGACATATTATTTCCATTTTCTTATTTAAAATAGGAAAATAGGGGTTGGCGATTTAGCTCAGTAGTAGAGCGCTTGCCTAGCAAGCACAAGGCCCTGGGTTTGGTCTTCAGCCCTGAAAAAAAAATACAAAAAACAGGAAAATATAAGTCTGTTAGTCATGTCATATTGAGAAATATTAGAAGAAAATGGACAAAATAATTACTGTGAAGAAATGCATGGTTGATAATTATAGTATGCTAATTGTGTATTAGGTGTTTCCCTTTAACCTTCTAACACAAAAGTTATGTTCATAGTCATTCAGCATTTTTACTCTGGAGATGCAGCAAACACCTCCCAGTTGAACATTATTGTTCATTCAAGAAAGGCTCAGGCTATCTTGCTGATAGGCATTGTCTTTGCCATTTTTGAGTTCATAGAGTAAAATTCTTTTCCATGCCTTCTTTTGCATTTTGTATTTTGTGCTTACAAAACCAGCCTATTCCCAGATCATTGATATAGTAGTGCAGTGTTTCCCATCATTCCGCTTTTTGTGGGAGAGGATTGGGGGGATGGGGCAGAGGAGGGGATGGAGAAGGGATAACTAAGTATGTTTATATACATACACACACACACACACACACATACACACACACACACACTCACACACACAGAAGGTGCTATGTAGGCTGCTAGAGGAAAAGTCATCAATAGGCTTAACCAGATGTAAATCCTATAGATTGAAATAATGCGCAGTGTGGCAAGATGCTCATGGATGCAATAGTGGCATGAGTGCTATGGAGGTAGCTATCTGCTTCCTGTTGGATTTAAGGACCACTCCATAGGAGGAAACACATGCCTGGTATTGTACATATGGCCAAGAACCCATGGTTGGGGAGTTCCCAGTCCCCAGGGGTGAACCTACTAATAGAATCTTTCATAAATAAGCAGATGTGAAAAAACTTTCCACAGACATTGAAACTAATTCTTTACATTTCTCTTTTAATTTAATGAAAAACCTGTCAACTTTTGGGCAGCAGTTGTCATTTTGTGGACTATTTTTTGAACATCCAGCAAAAAGCAAATGTCAGAAAATGAAATGATAGAGAGGTGGCTCAGTAGTTAAGAGCACTGACTGCTCTTGTAGAAGACCCAGGTTCAAACCCAGCACCCACATGGCAGCTAACAACCATCCGTAACTCCAGTTCCAGGGGATTAACACTCTCTTCTGTTCTCTGTGGTATTGCACCACATGGATGCACTTACACACATGCAGGCAATACATGCATATACATAAAATTAAATTAAATTAAATTAAAAAAAGAAAATCAAATGGTAATTCACATTTGAAGGTTAATCTTCAGACTTGAAAGAAAACAAGATTCCTGAAACTCTAAGCTGAATCCTTTTGAGCTACTGTTGAAGATCTAAGAGCACCTTCATTTTCCCTTTACTGAGGCCCAAGATCCCCTCCCAGCTGTCTGTACAGAATCCATAGCTCCTTCAGTTCCCTACCAAGTTATTTTTCTTCTGGGATCTGTCCTGCTGCCAGAGTTCGTCAGCATCTCAACTCTTTCTGGGTCTTCCCTCCTGCTTCAATCTGCTCCTGGTTCCTGCCAGCTTGGCTGCACTCTGATCCTCCCAAGGACCCAGAGAAGAGACAGGAAGGCCCTAGTAAGGCCCTAGTTGATGTCTGTCCCTACATTAGTCTCAGCAAGCCCTTCTCTTCATATGACCTTTCACCATTAATGTTTTCTAAAATGAGTTTAAATAGTTTTACTTAGGAAGAATGATGTTTTCTGGTCAAATAAATTTGGGACCTGCTGACAAAATTAAACGTTTCTTTATTGCAAATGATTTTAAGCTTTTATTTGCTAATGTGCATTTTGAGTCACATAGAGGGCTATGCAATATGTATATCCTAACTCATTTTACTTCAATTATTTTTTAAAGGGAGCATATTTTAGGACTAACGTCTTTAGAATATGACTTGTCTAGATTGATTTTAATTTTACTTATTTTGAGCTCAGTATTTTTTAGTCTCCATCCATTCAGATATTAGCTTCATAAATCTTGCCAATATTTTTCTTTGCGTGCACTCAATTACAATATTTATTATTTAAATATGGGTATGTGTGTGTGCCTACATGAGTTTATGTGCACCTATGTGTGTGCAGGTACTCACAGAAGAGTGTATAAGATCCCATGGGACTGGAGTTACAGGTGGTTGTGAGCTTCCATGTGGGTTCTGGGAACCAAATCTGGGTCTTCTGAAACAGCACAAGCACTGTGTTCTTAACCATTGGGCCATCTCTCCAGCCCCATGCTCAATTTTTACTTGAATAAATTTGAGAAGAAAATCATTATAAAAAGAAAATAAGAATCATTTCCACAGGGCTAGGGATGTGGCTCTGCAGTTAAAAGCACTAGCTTATCTTGTAGAGGACCAGGGCTTGATTCCTAGCACTTACATGGCAGCTAACAATCATCCCTAACTCCAGTTCTAGGGGATCTGATGCCCTCTTCTGAACTCTGCAGGCATTGCATGACATGGGTGCAGTTACACACATGCAGGTAATACACTCATATACATAAAAATTTTTTTTAAAGTAAAATAAATAAAATAAGTAAAAAATAAAAACGAATCATTTCTATAAATGGATGACTATAAAATACGTAGAATGAAGCAATGTTAATTAAAAAATGAAATTTAAAAGGTAAACCATAAAAACAAATAATGTACAGGGAGTAATATATTAACTTATGAAAATATATTTCTGAGAATAAGTTCTCTTTGAGAAGACTGGAGCCAATAATAATCAAAGAATAGCCAAAGCCACTTGGTCATCATTGTTTTGTTTTGAATTATAGTAAAAATTCATTTGGAAAGGGTACTCTGTTCTTTGGTTGTGTAGAATTTGATTAATCTGAGAAACCTCATCAAAAGACAGTCAAGTATTTCCTAAGGGAGGTCTGGATACTAAGAAGTGAGAATGGGGGAGCCTTGCTACGTAGGCCAGTCTTGTCTTGAACTTGAAGTGCTCCTACCCTGCCTGCTGTGTCCGAGGTCATAGGTGTGCACCGCTATGGCTGAGCCCTTTTTCTTGGCCTAGCTCAAGAAGAGAGAACAGATTCTTTCTTTCAGCCACTGGGATAATACACGCACATATTGGTGAGTACCAGTGTTCTTCACCTAATCTACGGAGTCATGCTAATACCTTCCAGAAATACCTTCACAGGCACACTAAGAAATAATGTATTAGCTTGTATCTGGGCATCTCTCACCCAATCAAACTGATGCATAAAATTAACCATCACAACAGACATTAACATTTTCCATAATACAGTTTTCCATCTCACAGCTGAATTATTTGTATTTAACTTTTTAACATGTGTACTAATCACTGAAGTGTTTTAATGTAAATAAATAAATGAAATTATGGTGCTTTATTCCTATATTTTCCACAGAAATATCCTTAAGTTCTACTTGCACGCAGGGCCACAGTAATAGTTAACTAACAATAGTACTTTTTAACACCATCTGATCACTTAGCTCAAATAAAAGCTTTCTGTTCAACAACTTTTTTCATGAAGCTGTTAAATAATGTTTAGATGACATTTATTTTTAGAAAGTCAGTGATTTGGTGCTGTCCAGAAAGTGTGCGTCTTACTCTCTGTTGCCACTTACTTTGAGTCCCAGTGATGATTTTTGAGACCTCTCTTCAATTTCACATCACAGCACTAAAAATATTTTCAATGAGGTTTTTAAATGAAGTGGTAAATAAAATATTTTACCTGTGATGGCCAATTTTTAAGTGTCATCTTAACTGGATTAGGGATACTGAGAGCTTGGAGAGCACTGCTTCTGGGTATGTCTGTGGGGGTGTTCCTGAAGACACATTTAAATTAGTGGACTGAGTAGAAGACCTGCCTTACCCAGTGTGGACAGGTACTGCTCAGCTAGCTGAAGGCCCAGCTAGAATCAATAGGTAGATGAAAGATAAGTTTTTCCTCTCTGCTAGAACTAGGACATCCTACCTCTATGCTTGGACATCAGAAGTCCATGCCCTTTGGCCTCTGGAGTCCAAAACTTCCAACAACCCCTTGCATTCTCAGGCCTTGGGCTTAGACTGAAAGTTACATCAGTGACTGTACTGGTTATGAGGCCTTCAGATTGTGGCTGGGCCAAACACTCCGCTTCCCTGGTTCTCTAGCTTGCAAGTGGTGTATCATGGGAGTTCCCAGTCTCTGTAGTCATGCAAGCCTTTTCCTCTAAGTAATTATCTATCTATCTATCTATCTATCTATCTATCTATCTATCTATCTATCTATCTATCTATTTATCTATCTATCATCTATCTATCATCTATCATATATCATACATCTATCTTCATCATCATCTATCATCTTTCTGTCATCTATTTACCTATCAATCATCTTTCTGTCTAATATCTATCATCTATTATCATGTATTTGTCTATCATCTATCGATATCATGTATCTACCTATCTATCTACCTAGCTTTTTGTTGTTATTATTACTATAACAAAATACTTGAGAAAAGAAAAGTTTCAGTTCCTGGTCAATTGACTTTGTTGTTTCTGGGCTTGGTGAGACTGAAGATCATGTCAGAGGATAAAGGTAAGCAAAGTCACTCATCTTATCAGGTGGGCAAGAAGGAGAAAGAAGGGGCTGGGGGCAAGACACATCCTGAAGACGTTATGTACCTAGTGACATACTTCCTTTAACGAAGCCCTACCTCTTAAAGTTTCCACTACCTCCAAAAGTAGCCAAGCCTTCCACATGTCTGAAAACATTTTATATTCAAGAGTTAACACTATAAATTACCTATCTGTCATTTTACCTATTTGTCATTTTTTCTGTCAATCATATCCTATTGATCGTGTCTGTCTGAAGAAACTCACTATTCAACTAAATGGTAGTCTTCAATATTTGCTGGTTCCTGCAATAAGAGCAAGATTACAGGTAAGAAACTAGGGTCCTGAAAGTTCTGTCTAATGCACACAAATAATAAAATAGGGTAATCTATGTGAGAGCTTTCCACATGCCAGCGACTGGGTTAAGTACTTTATGTTTGCTATCTTATTTCATTCTCAAAACATTCCATAAAGAAAAATATTGTTCTGAAGGAGACTGTGCACAATTGCACATGCTCTACAACAAAGGGCATGAAGTCTTAAGACAAATAGAGTTACCTTTGCCGATTAGGCAATGTTGCAGAAAAGGAATATACGCTAGCTTCCATATTAGGAACAACTGCAGGAAGGGGAGGGGCAGCTAAGGAAAAGGGGAAATAAATGTTTGTGTTAGATGAAGGCATGCTGCAGGGAACAGTTAAATATTCATACTGCCACGTGCCAGCTATGTATAAGTAGGGCCAACTGTATGTGATGCAGGGTTCTTTCAGTGATGGGCAGAGGATTTACACTTCGGAGACTATGGCAGAAAACATAAAAAATAAAGTATTTGGGTCAAAATCCAAGCCTCGGAAATGTTTCATCTTGTTGCCTACAGAATGGAAGGGGGGTCTTAGTATTTTTGCTTACCTTAAGTTTCTCTTCCTGTTTATTTTAATTTTATTTATTTTGTATGTGTATGCATATGTGTTTGTGCATGTGCTTACGGAGACCAGAGAGCAATGCCATGTCTTTCCTCAAGTATAGTCCACCTTGCTTTTGTTTTTCTGAGACAGGGTCTCTCCCTGGCCTAGAGCTCATCAAGTAGGCTAGGCTGGGTGGTCATAGAGCTCCAGAGATAGGCCCATCTCTACGAATCTCCACTTCCCTGGAAGTGGGTTTATAAGCACAAGCCACCATGCCTTGATTTTAAAAAAATATTTTACTTATTATTTTTATTTTATGCATATGAGTATATTGCCTGCATGTTAAGTGTACCATATTGTACAGTGCCTGCAGAGGTCAGAAAAAGGCATTGGATCCCCTGGAGCTGGAGTTACAGATGGTAGTTAGTCATCATGTGGGTGCTGAGAACTGAAACTGGGTCCTCCACAAGAGCAGTCAAAGCTCTTAACCACTGAGCCATCTCTCCAGCCCCACCTTGAATTTTTGAGTAGGTTCTGATAGTACAAATCAGGTCCTCATGTTTATCTAGCAAGCACTTTACTGCTTATTTTTAAAAGACTAAAATTCTTTAAGAATTTTTAAAGCATTCTGTTGAGAGCTTTACTAGGATTACATAATTTCATTTGCTCTTCCTAATAGTTACTGAGAGGCGGTAGCGGTGTCTCATTTGATTGATGAGAAAACAGTTATCTAAGGCCGTGCAGCTGCAAAGTAATGAGAATTAGTGTTCAATTTCAGGTCCACCTGATGAGAATCCTGCGTTCTTGCCCATGGTACTCTACTGCCTCATTTTGAGATATCTGGGGAAACGCAATGATTTTCATTTGAGTAAACTCTGAAGCAAAGAAGACTGTTAGATTCCTTGAATTATTATCTGTTTATTAAACAATAGCTAAGAGAAAGAAAAATTTGGAGTGAAAGAGAAAGCTCCAAAATGGTATGAGCTCTATTAATAGAGTCTACTATGAGAGAGAAAACCCAAGAGAGGGAAGCAGACTGTATGTGTGGCAGAAACAAGGCAACTGGGAGACCAATGTTTTTATTTTAACCTAGAAGAAGACTCAAACAAGTAATGTAAGAATTTACTTTGTTTACTCCTATCCCCGAAATTCAACTATGGCATGAAATAAACAGGTGAAGAGTTTTTACCAAGTTTTCAGATGACTTGTCAGAAGCTCTTATAAGGATCAGAATACGTAGTTACAAAGTTTTACTTAGAAAGACAATCAGAAAACCATATTTGCTTTGAAAATTTCATGAAAGTTTTAATAGCCTGAAGTTGTTTAATATGCGTATTTTTATTGTAATACTAAACGGTGACTTAGGTGAGCAGGTTAAAGATTTTTGTAAAAATTCCCTGAACTCTAAAGGTCAGGGCTCAGGATCTCCAGCAAATCTTAGTCCTCCTTTTTATGACTTTCAACAATTTCTTAACTGAGGACTTGGTTGCATCATTTTAAATGAGGTGACAATGGCACTTAATTCTTGATGTTTTTGTGAGAGTTACATGAAATTCTTGATGTAAAACACTTATAGCACCTATGCATGGGCAAAGGTTCATGCTGGGATAATTTTGTGGCTTCCATGTTGTATGAGAAATCTCTCTCTAAACTATGAGTTCTCAGCATATTTAAAGTTCCAGGGCTATTTCCCTGATATTAGTTCAACATCTACTAATTGAGCTCATACTGCAGATAAGACTCTGATGATGTTGAATAAGAGAGTCGCTGATTTTAAAGAAACTTTAGTAAGGATTGCGAATTGGAAAAACAGGCTGGCTTTTAAAAAAAGTTATTTCAAATAAATTTAAATAAATTCCTATGATTTCAGGTATTGTATTTAATCTACACTTCACTCCACTACTCCCTTTTCTTGGCTTATACTCAGCTCAATTATGTTAGGCTCACACTGACATTAGAGATGGAGACTGCTGTTCTACTAATGGGGTTACATGAAGAATAATGTAGACTAGGCAAAATAATATCTTGAGAGCTGAATCTGCAAAAATTTCACTGAATAGAGAAAGATAAACCTAGGTGAAACTAATTTGGCCTATTTAATAGTTTTCCTGAGATTTGCATAGAGCTTTCTCCTATTTGAAACATAAATTCTCTTGTTCTAGTCACCCAAGTCCCAAAAGAGTTACAAATAATGAGAAAATACAAACCACTGATTGGTTTATAAAATGTTCTAGATAAAAATACTGGATATTGAAGTTTGCTGTAGTTCCACCATAAGACCTCATTTGGGAAATATAAAAAAATAGGAAAAAATGCTAGGAATTGCAATACTGGGCCAGATGATAGTACTGTTAGTCCAGATCTCTGGGTTTTATATTAATAGCTGTTAAGGAATGACTTCACCTTTAGAGTCATAAAGTAACAGCATTGGAAAGGAAATAGATTTTGCAAATGGGTCAAGTGAGTGAGGAAATAAACAAATGACTTGACCAAGGCCCCACAGATCCTGGAAAGTGGTAAAACAAGAACTGAAACCCTCACTTCCTGGCTTCTCATCACTCTTTCCACTGAATAACATGATAGAGATAATATTTTAGTCTAAATGAACTGCAGTTACCAATAGTTACCACCTTTCCTGAGTTGTGGTCTGGAATTTGGAATTCTGGAGAAGCGTGTGTAAATGCAACAAAGATTTCACTGGAGAGCCAAGACTGCATATTCACAGGAAACCTGAACTATAAACTTTACCTTTTCTCTTGAGCATTTCAGGAAAAAGTAAAAATAGTCTGCTACTGAGGCAAAGAAAAGGGCATTAAGAATTGATTCTTCATTTAACCTATTTATTCTTTGTCTAGTTTTTCCTCTTCTGTACAAATTGAGTCAAGAGTACTAAAGATAATTCAGGATCAATTAGTTTAAACTATTAAATCAATTGAATCTTGTCTGACTCAGTCTTCTGATAGAAAGTTTAAGAATAAATAAATAAATCCATTCTCTTAGCATCTCTCATAGTCAGCTCCAATTATATCTAGTACCCTCTCACAATCAATGGCATCATGGCACAAGGTGGAGAAGGCATGGATTGTCTTTGGAACACTCCCCACTTATTGAAGATTATTCTTGGGTCCATTCAATATTTAAACAAATAATTGTTCGTGCCAAAGGGGTGGTTATGGATGAGAATGGGTAAGATGAAAATGTTTCTTCTAATGAGCTTGTGACATGCTGAATGATAGGGGGTAAAGTAATCATAGATTTTAAAAAATTATTACTATAAGAAGTAGACCATAGGGGGCTAGAGACAGCTTACTGGCTAACAGTGCATACTGCTCTTTCAAAGGCCCCAAGTTTGGTTCTCAGCACCCTAGTCTGGTGGCTCATAGCTGCTCCTGTAATTCCAGATCTGAAGGGAACTAACTTCTCTGTCCTCCACAAGCACCTGGACTCAGATGCACATACCCACATACAGAACATACATACATAATTAAGAAATAAAAATCTTTAAAAGTAGTTTGTAAACCTAATTTGGAAGAAACCAATTATAAATAACATTGAGGGAATCAGTAATCTTTGTCAGGGAGACTACAGTGGTGTTAGGTCTTGAAAGATGGCTGCAATTTCTATAATCCTTGAGTAGTACATGTCCCTTAGTTTAGAATATCCAGTGTTCATCTTAGTTGATAAAATAAAATTAATAAATAACTATTGAAACAAGCACTATTTGAAAGCTTTTAATGTTCTGTGAAAAACTCTATTATTAATCCTTTATGATTCAACTAATACCACCATCTTATCTGAATTTTATATGAGCAACTTGTCAAAGATACCTTCCTTATTTATGTTCTAGATA